>NC_091824.1:104252634-104612634 GCF_038994185.2 Dermacentor albipictus | reverse complement strand
TTTCACCGCTGCTGCACCTGCACTTCTTTTCTTTTTCTTCTTTGAACAGAACGAAAGAGCGCTTGATCGGACACAGACGCTGAAACACCGAAACTAATAAAGAAAAGGGCGGCTTCTGTGAAAGGCATTCAAGAGAACCATCTATTTTGTGACCGAATCGCATGGTTGCTATTGTGTTGTTCGTCTTCCCTCTCCATGTTAATCATGTCGGGAAAGCGAATGGACTAACGAATTAATAATATAAGATTGCAATTATTCATTAAAAGCGTCACTTGCTGAGATAAGAAAAGTCGTATCAGCCATTGCGGAGAAAAAGTAGCTGCCGTGATCATTTACGTATGCTAAAAAGAAAGCATTAGTTTTTGTTGTGGCGTTTACCCGTGGCTTTTCATTACATTTTATTATTTATTCTTAATATTATTTCTGGTGATTTCAGACGTCACGTGAAGCAAGGGATCATGGATGGCTTTATATATTATATTCCTATGATACTAGTATTATACTCCTTACCGATGGGTTTATCCCGGCTTGACGTCAGGATTAGCGCATCGGCATGGCGAAGATTAAGCAGGGACTAAAACCGTGAAAAACAGTTGTTGCATCATTCAAGAACACTTTCAAGTTCACTGTGACCACTGACTTTTCTTTTGATAATTAAATGCATTCTCACAGCGTATTTGGAGTTTTCTTGCTTTCTTTTATTATTTTACTCTCCAGATTTTCTTTTTGCTTCTCTCTTTCTGTCAACTGCTTCCAAGATCCTTGATTCCATGCGAAAGATAGTAAAGCTTAAGAAGACAGAGCACCTTGTAATAAAACGTCTTTCACTATAATATACCATGGTGAAGGCGAACGCTGTCAAATTACAGCCGCAAGTTGTGTCTTAATCTTAGTCTCAAGGACCTAAAATTGTGGCGTTCTAAGACTCAAAAAAAAGATTTCTTACACGACCACCACGTTCTCAACAAAAGAGTCATGATAAAGCAAGATCAAGTTAACAGGTGAAAAAATGCTTCTCTTTACTAACGTACCATTTTGCTGTCGAAAACTTGGAGGAGGAGGAGTAGATTTTAATGAAGATAAAGGAGGAGAGGTCGGCCTGGAGAGCGTGTCTCTAGCCTGCTACTCCTCACTGGGGAAAGGGGAAGTGGGAAACTAGACCGTCCCGCCAAGTAATGACCCCATAATAAAAGCGTTTCGAAGGTCGAAGCTTATTGCAAGCTATTCATTAAAACATGTGCAGAACTTTCTAAATATCTCATAGCATATAATCATTACAACGCTTTCCAGAAGAGTGATATGCGAGTGCCGCTTTGGGATATTAAATCCCACAAATGAATCATTTAGTATATTCCTGCAAACAACTACCAGTGACAACATCAGCGATTCTTCGCTCAAGAAAAAGGTGATTTAGGATGACGCCCAGATTAACATCTTAGAGTAATCTTTCTCCAAAGAAACGTTTAATTAAAATGTCTCCCTTGTTCTTATACCGTATAGGTAAGCAATCAATATGCTAGATTCCGCACTAAGTAAAAAATAGCGAATTTGCATGATTTAGTCACAAACTACAATGACAATGACGACGGCGGGAAGCTTTCCTACACTTTACGATTTGTTATTAAACGTTTGCATCTTTAAACTATCAAGGTTTAGCTGTCGATGCGTTCAACCAAAAGAAAAACGCGCTGTCTGTAATCGCTTCTCGAAACACGCACGAAAGTCTGAAGAATGCATGAACGTGAAGCTATAATGCGACGGGAAAATCTCCATAGTGGAGGAGAAGCTACACTTTCTTTGCGCTTCCTAAGAAACAATGAAGTTAGAAGACATGCATCGAAGTAACAAAGCAAAGAGAGTTTTGATCCCGAAAAAAAGATGCAAAGCGAGGCATCTTTCTCTCTTTGGTATTTGGTTAAAGCGTGAGTTAGGGCTATAGGAGCTCTATCTATGCAAATTCGTTGCGCGCTTCCTCACGCAAGAATTCAGGAATTTGCGGTATGGCTGGATTTCAAGAAACGCGCTTCACGTTTTTCTACCCGAAGATGTAAGCTAGCCTATATATAACACGGTTAAAGTAAACGTCGTAGGGCTTGAGAAACACAAAAAACTTCCTCCTGCGTGAGTTTAACAAGGCAGCGAAACATGGCAAGGTCAAAGCCGTGAAGCGACAGCCTGATAGAGCACAGCGTGCGCTTCAAAAATAATCGAAGCACAAAAGATACAGGATGCTCCTTGCGCTAGGACAGATTGTGTTTTTTAAAAAAAGTGAAAGATGGCGTTAACCATTGAGGGACATTCAGTCCTATAACGAAGAAGGGACATCGAGATAAGTGGTTAAGCGGGGTCCTGAAAAAAAAAAATACTAGAACATTTTCGATACTGTAGATAAGAGAGAAAAGGCCATCGTCGAAAACAGTTAAAGTGACTCTAAATGACACCTGTTAGTTTTCTTTTCAGAGTTTGAGTACGTCATGGTATTTCATGGACAGGCTCGCGTCAGGACGCTTACAGTTTCTCAGCGAATGAAGAAGCACTGTCTTCGGATTTTCATCGGCAGGAAAGCAAAAACCGTATTCTATATGGCGTACTTCTCAGGATAACACTTTCAGTGCGCGATTACTGGCTAAGCCAGCGGATGTGCCTGTGGCGAAAAAAAAATACGCATTTCTGATTACCGAAAAAAATCAAGGGATTGGGAATGCTCGACTTAGTTCTTTCTGGCAACCTTATGAAACAAACAGGCAATGAAACCAAGGAAAGCGCAGAGGAAATGAATTGTGGTTTTTACTTGAAATGTAGGAATGATAAAGAAAAGGAAAATAAATGTGACAGAACAAGTTGCTAGTTGCCACGTGTGAAAGCAAAGCCAACGACCTCCGCATTATGCATGCGATGATCTACCAGTGCTATGTGGCAGCGGCTCTTACCCAGTACAAATGCTTGGCTATTTGTGGGTGAGTGTACTAAAGCTAGCACTAGAGGAGTGTTAGCCAGCACACCTCGAGGTTATGGCGTGGAACGCCCTTTGAACCACTGGGGTCACGTAGTATGCGAACTTAGGTGCAGGCAAGTAATTAGCCAAAGTATCACTAATATGCCACCTCAAGGTACCAAGGCTGCCGGGGTCCCGACCTTCGCTATGAATTAAGCGAGAACAATCCCTGGAATCAAGGTAATCGATTTTTGTATAGTACCAACCACATAATGTTTTTATTTTACTTTTCACGTCATGCCATTCATTCCATTTTCGTCTGTCTTTTCCCTATGAACTGCATATTTTGGTTAGAAAAGAAACACTTAACTCCCCCTGTTCTCTCCTTGTCTTCATTTTCTGTTGAGCCAAATATCGCCCCAGAGCACGTTCGCAGGTTCGTCGACAGGGTATTGTTTATTGCGAGTCAGATACCGACAGACGGTATACATGCCGTGTAATGAACCCGACTCAAAGCACTCGTAGCGACGATCGCGGCAGAGGCGAAAAACAGCTGCATCAGCGAGCTGTCTCGCAAACCCTCTGGAGAAAGAAGACGAAGTAAAACCTTTAACAATGCCGAGAGGGTGCACCTAATTTTTCTCCTAGCAACGGTTGTTCTTGACATCTGGGCTCGGGAAACTGACGTTAGCATACGTACCACGTACATGTGATCCGTGAGAATGTTCTTACGTTCGTGGCGGATCTTGAGTCGCTACAAACTCCTCACTGCACATTTCATTCTCCCCCACATGTGTACCTCACGTTGGCAAAAACGTATACGGGGCACTGCTATCGCAGCGGTCATGTGATGCCAGTCATTACGCACGTGCCAACACTTTGCTAGCCCGGGGCACTCGCCAGCCCGCGGTGCTCACTTGCAGCGTCAGCAGAGGGTCCGCGACAGTAGCACCAATACATAAGGGGAAGCACGCTCTGGCGCCGATGACGCTGGGCTTTGAACGTTTGCATCGATCCATTAACACATCCTTGTATGTCTGTTTGAATCAACCGTTTGTGCTGCGCAAAGCATGAAATGAATCAAGCATTTTCCACCACTCTACTACTGTCGCTCCGTAAGGAGCCAAAGTTGAAATAACTCGAGGAATCACGAAAATAAAATTCTTTTTCCGCGTTAGATGTAGCCTGAAATTGAAACATGAAGTGTCCATCCCGATTCTAGACTTTCCGAAAGGTTCATCGACGATAGTAGCACGTCGTAAACGACAACACAGAAAGAGAAAGACAGGACCACCACTGTCTGACAACTGCACATCTGTATTGTTGCCCAACGCGCGCTGCTACCATGTATGTGTTCCAACTCGCCAAATTCATCATCCTTGTATTGTTCGCACGAGCAGGGAGGAATTGGTTCTTAAGTATCCCTTCCACATTCCGTGGAATCCAAGGAGTTTCCGTGGCTTCCGCGTTATCCGTGCGGTTGGGTGTTACGGTGGCTCGCGCTACAGCAACGTAACCGTATCTTCACCTTCAAATGCCTACACTTCCTCAAACGCTTCATACGAAATAAACCAGTAGGGAGCTGCGGTTTGCGTTGGCAGGCTGTACCATTCATGTCTGCGACGGATCGTTTGCCGTCTAAAACTATATTCACATTAACTACGGCATGAATTACATCATCTGGCCATTTATTGAGCGCGCCCTCCAAAACATTCTTTCGGTGTGTTTTTTCGCAAGTATTTTCTCTGGAAATTGTGTGTCTTTATTGAGTGGCTACCTGTTCTTTATACGCTGAAACTTTCGGCATGCCGCCATATCACAGCCTTGTTTAACTTGTCTTTGCCTCTCGTGCTCGCTTTCTGAACAGCCGGCGTCTGGCACGCATAAACGGTAAAATTTACTCGAGAACTCAACGAAAAAGAAAAGAACGTTGGGAAAAGTGTCATGAATGTTGCGATATGTTGCTTTATTAGTAGCGGTCCAAGTGCAGTCATACCCGAAACAATTTCCGCTTTGTCTGTCAGCTCACTGAGAAGTGCAATTTCCCGGGAAAAATACAACAGGTTTAAGCCTGAAAAAGACTCATATTTACACGAGCTTAACTGCGAGCGAATCAGATCTTTGTTTACATTGTCTCTGGCAAAGTGCAGAATGACGCGCGCATGCACGCGGCACGAAAGACAGAACTTTAATCATTGCCGGAAAACGAAAATCCTTGGAGTTTGTTCAAACAGGGTTAAAATGAAGAGTTTGAATGCGTTATTCCTTTATTTGCCATTTGAATGCAACGCTGCAATTTGATTACGCTTTCCGAGTGGACTGATCAACATAATGCGCTGATATGGCAGGGGAAAAGCTTGCGCCGCCACTATCAAAAGGATAAAACGGTAAGCACAGTATTTGCCAACCCCATCTTTGTTTTTGATTTAATGTAGAAAGGAGCCTTAGGCCGCATTGAGCAGAGTTTCAGTGGTAAAAACAAAGCTGTATTAATTACGAATGTGACAATACACATGTACCAGTCCTTGAAAAGTTTACAGTTGTATTCCATACGTTTTTGGAAGAAAATATAACGGTAGTTTAAATGATGAAGGCAATGTATAGAAGGCGATTGTTATTTCAGTTCATACAAATAGAAGACTGCGTGGCAAACACCGCTATAAAATTACCACTACATCGAGGTTCAAGTAATGAGATGAAAATTATTTTGTAGAAATGAGCCAAGAAATATGTTACTGTCTATGAACAGCTGCACCCAAAAGTATGGGACCTACGTCAACAATTTTCAAACCTCGACTTCGCATCCCTTCTTGCAACAGTTACAATTAACACTTGTATAAGGCGTAGCTATATGCCTGAAGTATTGGGGGCGAGCTCCACCACTGGAAAAGCTAGCGCCACCGTCGGCGTGACGTGGCATGAGGGATCTCATGGATACAGCGGCCGCGTCAGCTGCTTCGGAAGCGCCGAAGCGAGCTGAAAACGAAAGTTTAAAGTCCCACCTGCGCCGTGGTTCTCATTAAGTGGTGAGGCGTTACCGCCTTGGCTGTCTGCTTGACGACATTTGAAAGTACTATAATAGGTAGTGGCTGCCTTTGGAGGTGTGCAGCATGGTAGGCTACTGCTCGGTGCCGCAGTGCCGGACGTATGCAACGGAGCTCGGTGTCAGCGCTATTCACACGTAGCTGCAGGGCAAGGACCTGCGTGAACCTTGGCTGGCGAAACGTAGAACAGGCAGACAGCCATCGCCTACAACTCGGGTATGCAGCAAGCACAGAGGCGAAGAACATTTGTGCTACGGCGCCGGGACTGCGTGATGTTCGGTGAGTAGCAGAAAACGCACACTGAGACGCTCACCCGCGCCCGCTGCCCGGCTAATGTCATGACGGTTTGGTCTATGAACTTGTTGATGCTAGATACAAGTGTTGATGCAAGTTCACTGGAACGAAAAGGAAGCGGTAAGACGCACATTAAAGAAAGGCATGGCATATGGTCATGTCTCTGTTATGAATTAATGAATTGGATTACGAAAAAGAAGCAGAGGGAAATCGCACGCTGAGAATACCGATAAACATACAGTGCGACGCAACTTGAGAAATAACATTGAAATGTCCAAGAATTTAGAACACAAAAAAAAGTTTGAATCGCCGCGACGGCACATCACAGTTGCCGTAGCTAGGCGTTGAAGTCTCTATAACGGAATTATTTTGGAACAGTTCTGATAGCGTCTACGCAACAATGGTTGCAACAATGCAACAACGCAACAATGGCTGCTAGTGTACTGTCAAATGCTCATATGCTGCGGCCTAAAGCTCGCGGCATGGCACGAAAACACGCTCACAGTGAAAGCAAAACATTGTGCGCGGACATGCATGCAGACGCGCAATCGGTCGCTGGGAACCCGTGCGATCGCTGGATTGAGGCTTCATTCTGTTATGCCCCATTTGGTTATACAGACAGCGCACTCTAAGAACATATTTCACACAGTTTACTCTCAGCGTTTGCCTACCTTTCACGCAAGAAGCCGGTTCGGGAATGCGACGACCGCGCGCGGCGGTGTTCGCTGTACGTATTCGGTAAAGAGATGGCGTCTGTAAACGATTCCGTGCTTTCAGTTTGCCCAAGATTATTATATCGACAGCCAAAACTTCCCTCATTTTGAGAGTACCTATATAAATGTCCAGGAGGGCTGCCGCGTGTTGTTTTGATTGAGCGCCGTAAGCGAAACCTATGAGGAGCGCACCGCGTGATCCCTCATACTACGCAAGGGAGGCACTTCCAACAGATGGCGGCTCCGTAACTCCTCGCCGCTAATATCTCCAAATAGAAATGAGAACGACATCTTTGCTATCTGATACAAAAAAAAAAGGGGGGGGGAGTCGAAATTCCCTGTAAATGGAGGAGGGGGCTTGCTATTTTCGCCCACGTACGAGGTCCTAGCGTTCATTTCTCGTTATCTTATAATGACAGTTTTTGGCATTGAAGCTGACCCTAGAAATACTCAGACTGCACATTCCGTAAAGCTTCCTCATTGATGACGTCACTTGTGATGTTGTTTGTCCGAGCAGCGTCGTATTTTTGAATTTCTGTTGAGAAGAAATTAAAGCTCACGCACAGCAGAGATGTCGCTATAACGGAACCATGAAAGAAAAGCGCGCAAGATGCAAACACGACATTGAGCGTTCATCTAGCGCAAGTCTTGGGAATAGATGTAACGCAAAAAAAAGAAAGAAACGCGCGACGAATTTATTGTTCTTGGTTTAGGTTGGCCCAATTGTATTAATAGATATAATTGCAGTACTTCGATCTATTGTGTGAAGTATAACAATGCCGAAGAAGCAAGGAGTCATTTTGGAAATATATAAGGCGTTCATGGTAATGGATTTCTTAGCAAGAACTTCTCGGATTTTAACAGTGGAACTGTTTAAGCTTTTACTTCCACCGTGGAGCGTTACCAGAAAACTCAACCCAGCTGTGCGCCGCCTCGCGTTGCCTAGCAACCACCTGCGAGAGCACCGAGCCACGTAACCTCCTCGCACCCCACGCGCATATGGCGGAGTCATGACGTCACAGGCGAGTAAAAGCTCGGAACAGTGGGCGCGACGTCACACCTCTCGCCTCCTCTACTTGCGTACGTGCTGCTGCCATGGGAAGACCGAATGAGGTCCGGACACCCGAAGAAGAAGCGGCTTACAAGGAGCTGCGGCTGAGAAGCTGCGTCTGAGAAGAGGCGACGCCGAGTCGAGAATCCAGAGTTTCAGTCCATGGAACGCGAGAGTCGGCAGCGCCTCAACGCTCGACGTCGCCGAGAAAGCGATTCCAGCCTGCATCTGCTCGAAAACTTCTAGCGTCAAGCCCGCCCAGACGACTTAGCAAAACCTAGCATAACCTCGCAAAACCTAGAAACAACTTAGCCAAGCCTACCAAACCTCGGAAAACCTAGAAACGACTTAGCCAAGCCTACCAACAACTTAGCAAAACCTAGCATAACCTCGCAAGACCTACAAACAACTTAGGCAAGCCAAGTAAAAGCCAGGTGATCACAAGCTCCACTAATAACTCCAGCCTTGCACCACTAGTGCAACCTGGGCACGTTCTCCTTTATTATTGTTACATGACATTTGGGATATGTTGGTGCCTTGAAGTGACTCCGGCTACTCATTTTTCACATATAGCGGATACGTACTAGAAACGAAATAACAAGCCGGCACTGAAAAACTTGGATAACAATATCTAAGAAGACTTGAAGTCGGGTGACATTACGGCACTAGAAAACAGCTCAAAACAGAGATCATATTTAAAACATACTGGAGCGAAATGTTAACGCACATAACTGCAAGAAAGAGAGCCCGCAAGAATGGCTGCATAAAACACGCTTATAGTGTTTTTAAAAGTGTTATACGTGTAACTTGTATGAGGTGAAATGATCCATCGCTCAATTAGTCAGGGTCTACGTGTTATCGGGCTGGTGTCTTATGTCGATGATCACGGTTTCCTGCGATTACAATGACTTTCGGAGATTTTTGTTTCAACGAACCTACCTGTAACTACACCGTCTAAGAATGCCGATCAAGTTTGAGGTCTGTAATTCTGGGTATCCGAAGGTCGTGACAGAGGATGTAGATTGACGAAACGGGAAAATACATCACTGTTTTCGTCTATCTTTGCATTCCCCTTTAGACTTGCAGCGCGTTGTTCACGTACCCAAAGTTGTTTACCAGAAAGCCCGAACTTTAACTCCTTCAAGTTGGTATTTGGATCGTAATTAGATGGCCGTATGAAAGGATCGATAAATGCAGGATCTGCGAAATAGTTCAATGTTAAGCCCAGTTTTAGCTCGCAGACATCAAAACGGCACCGCGCTGTGTTGGTAGCGTGCGCTAGTACACGTAACACGTTGAAAACGAAGAAATCGAAGCTGCATGTCCAGGCTCCGGAAATATTTTGGATCCGCATTCACATAAAGCTCGTACAATACAACTATTCGTGAGAAAAAAAATTAAGCTACGCTGGACGCTGCGACGTAGGCCGGCTAGTCAGAAAGAACCTTTACGAACGAATAGAGAGAGAGAGAGAGAGAGAAAGCAAGGAGAGGAAAGGCAGGGAGATCAACCTGATGAGCGTCTTGTTTGCTACCCTACAATGGAAGTAAGGGAAAGGAGGACTGCTCAGTTGAAGTCTACTAGCTTTTTTTTAAAATACGTGCAAGACCAACATTCGAGCTTTAGAGAACATACAAGGTCAAGCCCTACGCACGTGTTTAGGGCTACCTCGGTGCAACCCACAACACAAGCAACAATTGCCATCGCGAGAAACCATATGATACAGACACACGTAGCTGCCGACTCTCTCAGAGTGTCCATTCGCCATCTGTCAAGGATGCTGTACCATCCCTTGGCTTCTTTACTAGTCGAGAGACCTCAAGCGACCTTTCCACGAGTGATTAGAGCTCATCAAGAGTGAATACCGTCGTCCCGTACACCAGTGGCGAAGCCTTCATCTCCCTTGTGGTGCTTGCGAGATCCTCAAGTGAACCATGCTATTCCCGGAATTACAAAGGCAAATCATCCGTCACCAGCCCCTAAGCAACTGACGCTGCTATTGCTACACCAGACGTATCATGCCCGCGTAAATATATTTACCGATGGTTCGACCTCACCTACCAGCACAACTGCCACTTTCATCGTTCCAGCCAAGCAGATTACAGTTAAATTCAAAGGGTGACGCATGCCTACATCTGCGGCGGGTGAACTTGCAGTCCTCCATGCCACTATCAGTTACGTAACTGATGAGCCAGCGCGGAAATGGGTCTTATTTTGTGACTCTAAGGCAGCTCTCCACAGTATCAAGTCTACGAAGGAAAAACATTCTGAATTAAGCACCTAGATTTTTCTCAGGTCGGAGCATCCCTCGAACTTTTGACCTTCACTGTTCATGTACAGTATGGCTCGCTAACCAAGTCATTGGCTTTGCGGCAAACAGGAGCAGTTCTATACTAAACCATAACTCCGTCCTTAAGCGGAACGTAAAAGCAATGCGAAGCCCTAACGTCAGCGCCCCATAACGAGAAATCAGAACTTTTCATTCAATTCGCGCGCATCATATATTGATTAAACTTTTTTGACATTATAGCGCCGTTTCCTAAAACTCCCAGCGGAGGTGTTGGCGGCGCCGCTCGAGAAGTTATCGCACCAAGTCCTGGAACGTCGCCTATTCATTAAAGCGACGAATGCCAACATGCTCGATTTCCCGAGGAAAGGAGCTCTCGCGGGCTATTGCAATCAGGAAGCCCGTGTTTGCATAGAGAGTAGTACGCTTTCCTTTTAACAGAAGCCGATCTCTCTCGTCTACCCATTCTCCAATTTCCTGATCGGGCAGGCAGCAGCGCAGGTTGACCGCCTTGTCCTAAATATCTACCGCACTCGAATGAACAATATATATTTATTTTTCTTTTTTTCGAGTAGTTCATGATCGCTTTCGCGGGGTTCTTCTATGTTCTTGTTATTTTGCACGTGTGCTTCCACTTTACTCTTTCGAAGAACCGACAGTCAAAACGAACTGCACTTTTTTGGCACCCGATAATTTATTCTTGGTTTGTACAAGCTAGTATAAACCAAGAATAAAGCCGAAGAACCAAGAACCGGCTTATAAATTAAAGTCAATGCGCCACTGCAACCTCTGCGACGCTTTAATTAGTGCCGATCTGACTCGACATAAATTATTTCTTAAGCAGCGTGCATTGAGGCTCATTGCGTATGTTAGATAGAAAACACAACCCCAAATGGTCGAACTTAACCCGGAGCTCTCCACCACGGCGTCCCTCAAGAACCATAAACGACTGTGCGGTTTCGGGGCGCCGAACCCAACACATTTGATTTTGGGAGTAGAAGGTATTGTTGCACCTCATGGAGATTCTCGGGATGCTCGTGCCTGACTTTGATTTCCAGATTTGGGAGACGGGAGGCAGGACAGTCGTCGTGGTCTACATATACACCGTAATTCGCAAATATATGCAAGCTATCACGCTGTTATTACGCTATTATTTTCTCGCTCATGCTTCCCTTTTATTCGGGAACAAAATGGTTTTCAGCTGAATTCCTAGAAAATCCGGTTTAGCCCACCTACACATCTATTTCTATGCCTATTATTTCCAACATATTATTTACAACATGCGCACTCTCGTACATACAAGAGTGCACATTTGAGGACTATAACAAGACGAGTTGCGCTACTTACCTGGTCGTATAGAACTGGCTCTGTAGAAAGCTCATTATTTTGTTTTGTCAAAGCTTATGTAAAACCACACTGCGACAGTGGTTGGCAATGTACTGCACGGTGTAGTTCTTCAGTATCACACGATCTTTTTTTTTTCGGCGATTTGCTTATTGAGTCGGGAAACTGGCCGACCGTCTCGGTGTGTATACATACAGGGCGTGTTAATCATCAAGATATTTTAAACATTACACTGTGACAACAGCGCAGGGGGTGTTTTCACGCAGGTATTTTATTACGAGGGCTGCATTAAACGCCAGAAAGACACCCATGCAAAATTTCAAATTTACAAAAATTCACTACTCAACTTCTAAGCTACGACATTTGTGGTAATTGTTTATATAACAGAAATGGAGACGATTGTTTTTAAACACCAATCAAATTTTTAGAGCTATAGAAATCGCACGCCATTTGAGTTAATGATTGTCAAACCTTGCCCACGTGATAAGCTTATACCGAATCTGTGATTTCCTGCGCTGGCCAGGTACACAGGTATATATATATATATATATATATATATATATATATATATATATATATATATATATATATATATATATATATATATATATATATATATATATATATATATATATATATATATATATATATATATATAAGCATCACGCATCATCCCTATCATAAAAGGTACAGAGCCCTCGGGCCTTCCATTGCTCAGGCTGTTTTACTGCGTTTAGTTATCCTACATACGGTCTACGATCATTGCATCGCTCTCTTTAATCACATCTTATCGGGATAGCTATGTTCTGCTTAGTATTTATTTTATATTGGGTACACAAAAGTTAAATTACATTAGGGTAGTGTGCTCTTTCTGCGCTGCTCTTATCTTCGTGGAAATAGTTCGCAAGACTAGGGCTGCGATAATGCAGTGGTTCTATTGAAATGCAATTCCTTTTCGCGCTTCGTCAGTGGACCAATCGGCTCGCCGCCCTCGTTACCGTCTGAATCGATTGGCCCGTTGTCGCGGTGGATGATAAGAAAGATACACAATAGAGTGAAAAAATTCCCTACGGTAAACGTCCTAGTTCTCAGTCGAGCCGTTATTCCGCGGGCACGTTGGTCTGTCAATAAATCAAACAATGAACCAATCAATCAAACAATCGATTACTCAACTTATCAATAATCGAATCACCGAACCAATAAATCAATTTCCTCATTTGTACTTATTTCTCGTGAGAGTGGAACGCAGGTATTCGGGTTTGAGTTATGAGCCTGCAACGTACCCATTTTTGTCATGGTCGCCTACTAGCTCGGAAATAGCTTCAGCAATGCGAAAGGCTACAGGGTAGAGACAGAAAGGTCCCGTGGGAACGTACAACAGGCCGTTTGTCGTTGTTCAGTGCATTCACATTGTCGAAATCATGAAATTTAACAAAGTGTCACGTAGTACGATTGTTGTCTTGTAACAGTATCCCATTTAGCACGATATCGGAGCGAGCTCAGAGCCTTGGTTGTCGCAGTGGCTGAAGAACCAGCATTCTCATTAGCCTAATAACTTAACGATACGAAGATATTTCTGATGCATTTATTAAAACTCGGACGACTACAGACGTTGTCACAAGGACAGGTACGTGAAACGTAATGCGCTACACAGGCGCGCATATTTTTATACCCCAAATTGTCTCTTTATG
The DNA here is from genome assembly GCF_038994185.2 of Dermacentor albipictus. NCBI lineage: Eukaryota > Metazoa > Arthropoda > Arachnida > Ixodida > Ixodidae > Dermacentor > Dermacentor albipictus. The sequence continues at coordinate 104,599,275 of NC_091824.1, read as the reverse complement.
ATGCGATAACACTATATTTTTCACCTTATCGCCATCAAAAATAGCGTCGGCTAGGCATTTTCTTATTAGTGCACCCTTTTAATTGGACAGTTTCTGCAACGTCACATTCCTAATATTATATTTAACTTTTTTACGAATTAAAGAAAGGCTCATATTCCCGAGCCACTTCGTGCCACACTGCATCAAGATGTCGAGCGGGACACTTGTCTTTGAACTTATTTGAAAGAGAGGAGTTCCAACGTTTGGAATTATTAGCGTATGCAAGAAATGTCACTTTTCGACCGCTTCAAAGGCACGAAAAATTGAGCGGCGACGAGCAGCTCAATCGACGACGCCCGGCTGCCTTACGCGTCACAGTCGACAACGCTCACACCCGGATAAACACTTCGCCAAGGTATCCTACACTACACCGATATACTAACGCACTTCAACCCCCTGTGCAGAGGTCCTTCTGAAGTTTTGTCTCTGGTCGCCTTCGCCGACTGTGTGCCGTGTTCCTAGTGCCCGGTTTTTGCATAGCACTGTGGTGGTGGTGGTGGTGGTGGTGGTGGTGGTGGTGGTGGTGGTGGTGGTGGTGGTGGTGGTGGTGGTGGTGGTGGTGGTGGTGGATTGTAGCAACAGGCGGGTTTAGCCTGGCGAACAAGGCCGGCAATTGCTCCGCCCGAGCGTCTCGCACAATACCGCTGAAGGGTTTCGCCATATGTCCATCAAACCGGTCTCTCTTAAGAAATCGATGAGGAGACGTGAAGTTTCTTTGCGGGCTATAACTGATCCCTCGGGAAATATAAGGTCTTGCAGGCGCGCACGCGGAAGGTCCTTGTTTTGCAGATTTTTGAGGAGAGTGTCTCTTTAATCTTGGAATTGCTGGCAGGACCACAAAAAATGCTCAATGTCTCCTGTCTCGTTGCATGCCGTACAGTTCGGAGAATTGATTCGCCCCATATTAAATAACCAGGCCTAGCACTGTGAAGCACTTCAACGCTAGCTCTTACAATGTCTAACGTTCAGCAGATGGTGTTCTGTGCTGCTGAGTACGTATGTGAAGGCTCGAAAAAACGCGAATTTTGGGGAAAGTAAACTGCTTTTCTTTTGTAGTTTTTTCGCACACAGAACATAATTTGCCCGTGTCTTCCCCGAATGTCAATGTGCACGTCAGCTGAGATATCGGTGAAACGTGAGCTGAAAGCTTGACGATATTGTGCGGCATATTCATCAATGGCTACGCTGCTCTTGCTCATTGAGTTACTTCTGGCAAATTTATGGCTGCCCTTACGCCTAATCAGTTATGGCAAACGTCGATTCACAAATACAGGGGTGGATGTTTGTAATGCTCTTCTCCAATGTGTAGTGGAATTTCCAAACATAAGCTGCGCACTCACATCTCTCTGTCTCTCTTATACTGAGACGGAAGACTTAAAGTATACAAAGATACAACACTTATGGTTCCTATGTTGTTCTATAGAACACATTCCTATGATTGTGCCTCTAAAATATCTCCATAAGCAGCTTCGATGGTTGGTGCTGTTCCTTGTTATGTGCTCGTTACAAAGTGTGCACATTTGTACTGCGAGGGTTCTTATTTTTAATGACATTTTCCTTTTTCTCATTTTTGCATGATGCATGTGTGATGCATCACAACTTTCCTACACCATTCTTCGATGGACACATTGCCAACCACTGACTAAGGATCAAGACCTTACTATCTACAAAATGTATAAATTGAAAGAAACATTAACAGGCCATTCTGGATTCTGAACTCGACATTCTGCCAATTTATGGAGAATACTGGTGATTCAATTCAAATTCTAAAGTTATATATTCGTGTCGTTTGCCTATAGTACAACACCTCTAAGAGACAAAGTAGCTGCGCATATTTATTTTATTTTTATATTTCACGACAGTAAGCGAATGATGCCTGTGATTTGTTATAGGTAGTCACGTGTAGCTGGTGGTGGAACATGAAAGGCTTGAAAGCAACAAATGTCCAGGCACCCTGGATTGTTTATACGTCCTTAAATAAAATCTCAAGTGCTTATCAATAAGTAAGACAGCTAAAGCTTCCGCCGTGCATTTAACCGCCTCTAAGGATCGTTTCCCTTATCGTAACAGATATAACGAAGCGTGTCAAGGGCGCTTGTAAAGCACTAGAGAACATTTTCTTGAAACGGGACGCATTTCTTGGTCGCGTCTTGGCAATGACGTCAAGATAGACCGAGCCCTCAGCAAGGCATTCGGGCTAATAAGAGATACCCGGCTCCTTCTGCAATGACGTCAAGATAGTTACTCATCGAGCGCCTGTTACCTTACCAGCGTCTCGCGCTCTTCTCGGGCAGGAAGGCGCGCACGTAGGTTTTTTTCCAGCGGTCTCGAGCAGAAAGAAGCAGTTAAACGAGAAGCAAAACTTGCTTTCATATATCCGGCTTTATATTAAGCAAAATCATTATCTTGTCAGGGCTTTAAATCCTTGTCAGGCTTGTGTAGTTTGACACATTTACGGCGCTGAACGAACGGAAACCTGCAACACAGAGAAGCGGGACGGGTGCTGATCGTAAAAGGTGCAGTATGTTTGTTGGAGGACTTCAAGTGGCGAAGCGCAAAGCAGTTCGTTTAAAGCGCTCGCTTCTTCGCATTAACCTTAGGTTGTTGCTCCTTTTCGCGTCAGAGCCTTCACTGCAGACGCGTGAGCAAAAACGAGGAAAAACAAAGAGTACGTCACCTACATAGCCTCGCACGAAAGGGAAGGCAGGCAGGGCGAGAACGCTGACAGCTACAAGTGAACACAAAAGGCAACACATGCACGTTGCATCCCAGCTGGCCTGCTTTTCCGAGTGCGCAGCAGGCATCGTCACAGGACGTTGATTAGTTCGGCGCCGGCGGGAAATACGAGGAGCTGCCATGCGATACTGCTTGTGCTTGATTGAAAAAAAAAACGACTCTTCCTGACGTAAAGACGACGTCATCGTCACTGCGAACGTTCCAGTTGCTCCCTGTTTGAGGGCCACCTGCCCTTCTGGGACTTGAAATCGGCGCCTCCGTAGTCGGCGAGAGCTTCTTCTCGGAAATGCAGAATGTCGCGGCACTCGTGACCACTTTCCTCACAACAGAACAATCTTGCACCGCTGACGGATGAAAAGATTGAACCTGATGCCGTGAATCTCGACCTGAGGGTCATTAAGTGTGCCATCTGCCATCACTGAGTGCCACCGTTTTACTTTGTTTTCAGTTCATTTGGCGTCTTCAACGTAGTATGCATCTTTATGTGATGCTAACACTCTGTGTGAGCATGCAGTGCCTTGGCAACCTTTGTGCGAGACTGTCTCAACGAGATAGCATTAGGCAGTCTAAGCTTGGTACAACGGAAACGGATATAACAAATTATCGCTATAGCAAAGTGTAGTTAATACGTTTATCACTGATACTTTCTTTTTTATTCTGGGGTTGTACCTGCCAAAGCCACGATATGATTATGAAGCACGGTGTAGTGGGGGACTACGGATTAATTTCGGCCACATGGAGTTATCTAACGTGCACGAGCGTTCTTGCGTTTCGCCTCCATCGAGAATGCGGCTGCCGCGGACGCGATCTGATCCGGCGGCCTCAGATTTAGCAGACCAACGCCGTAGCCACTACGCTCCCACGGCGGGTGTATCGCTGACATTAGCCTGTAACAAATGTACGCTTGTAGCGAATATCGGATACACCAAAGGTACTTTCGTATCGGATGCTGTTCGGCTTCTTGCCTTCTTACTTTCTCTTCCTCTTCTCTCGTCCTTTGTACCCGCTTTTTTTTTCTTCATTAGAGGGTAGCCAACCAGAAATACGATTTAAATAAACGCCTTGTCTGCGTTTTGCTTTTATCGTTCTCTCTCTACAGTACTTTAGAAACATTAATTTTTTTTTATAAACATCCCATCACTACAACCAATGCGTTAACTTTCATTCCTAAGTAGGTATTAATACGGTTACTCTCGAGATACGCTAAGTGACAGCATTCATCTAAACTAACCACGCCGGAAATGGTTATCCAGAGACCAAGCCAATGGAACTTCATCATCGTTTTCAGAATGTGCTTGTGTATTTCAGGGTATATGAAGACACAGTACGCCATATTTCTTTGCAGCTTTTGCTCTGCTGTACATCAGCGTAAATTGCACGCACTACGTATGCATTGCAAGTGTTACATTTCTCCGCACAATGCACGAATTCAAGTTTGAAGTGTTCACTTGCCCAGATGATTCTTCCGTATAATCCCACAATAGGAATTCTGTCAGGAGGGCAGCGCTTTTGGCTAGTTGGTTTTCCATAATGTTAAGGGGTGCAGCGCGAAGCAGGACAGAGGGACACGGAAAAGACGAGGATGAGTGCTAACTGCCAACTCTGGTTTCAGTTTTCGCTTTAGAAGTTTCTATCGAAAATGGTTATAGAAGTTTATATCGAAAATTTATATCGTTGATGAAGAAATGTGATGCAATAAAACATATAACTCGGAGTTATACTCTATAGACCCACGTATAAACTTATCAATGCCGGAAACTCTAAGAGACAACAGAATATTTCAAACATTGGTACCCCGGCTGCGTCTTGGTACTGCATTTACGAAACACTTCTTGTACAGGATAAAACGTATCTCTAGTCCGCAGTGTTCTTGTGGCCATCCAGATGAAGATGTGCATCATCTTCTTCTTGAGTGCACGAAATACGATACAAAAAGAACGGTACTGCAAGCTAATTTGTTTATATTAGACAGAAGATCATTCACTCTTAAAAAGATACTTGGCCCATGGCCAACTGCGGGCCTTCAAGAAAGAGCACTTCTTGCTCTGAAAACGTTTTTAGAGGAGACCAACATTTTGGGAAACTATTAAGTGTCAGATGATTCGAATACGTTAATGAGGTACATAAACGTTGTTCGTCGTTCATAATTGGGTTATGGGGTAATCACATCTTTTCGCAACGTGTCTAATTCTGTTCTGTACTTGCAGTATATTACATGTGTTGTGTGTTTTGGCTGTTCAAAATATCTGACTTTATATATGCGTACGTGGACTGAACTAGTGCACAGAACTTTGCGACTCATGTACTGCTGGACTGTATTTTTTTTTTTTTGATCCGGTGTTCTACTGAGTGTTATATTTTGCGTTGCTATTCTTCCTTTGTACGCAAATTTGTTTATTTTACCAAGTGACAAGGAGTAGCCGGTGCCACCATAAAGGCGCCAACCTCTCCTAACATTTACTTCAATAAAAAAAAAACATATTTGCGACATTGAGCTGTCATGCATTATCTAAGGAAGCCTCTTTCTCCTTCCCCGAAAAGAGTAAATTACGTAAAATGGCGTGCAAGGGACCCTCGCATATAAATTGTTAGGGCTTGTATGTTTCATCTATGATGAAAAAAAAAACGTGACTTATAAGAACCGCGAAAATTATTTTCACTTCGTTTTGAAGGTCAGGGACGGGGGGACCAAAGGTTAGGACAGGGAAGTTAGCCAGTGTAAGTACTGGCTGTCCACCCTGTGCTGGGGAAAGGGGTAAAGGGAATAAACGGTGAAAGAAGAAGAACAAAAAATTGAGAAAAATTCGGTGGTCATCCGGTCGATCACGACAAAGTTATGATGTTGCAAAGTTTCGGGACAATTGGACAGACAATGAAGTTGAAGAAAAAAAAACGTTTTGTCGATTTCCGATTTCATTACGAATGCGAGGGTGCAGTTGGCGACACGCCATAATGAGTGCGAGCAGAAGTCCGCCACAGCTTTTCACATCGGGAATATGTCTATTGGCTCGCCGATAAGCGAATGACGATGAATGGCCCAACGCACATGCGACTGTTAACACAGCAAACCATATTTTTTTCTCTGGAAGCTCACAAGAAACTGTGCTCAGGAAAGTAAACTAACCTTAATATGAACAACATTGTCGCGGACAGATTGTTTGCCGAGATTGGGGGCGACGAATGATTTCTTTGAATAGCTAGCGTCATAATGCCGTCAGGCATAAGTTGCTAAAGATTCAGTCAAAAAGAGAGAACCCTATTTATATTTCCGACTTCAATTTTTCAGATTGAAAGTAAATAGAGAATCTGCAGGGAATGTCGTATGTTGCAGTTTCAGAGTCGTATAGTTTTCTTATTGATTTTGACAAGGTTTAGGAATATGGCACAAAAAAAGAAAATAGTTGCTCTACTTCCAGAAATCTTTTCGCATGACTTCCTTTAAAAAAGAAAAGCACGAATAGGTTCTGATTATCGCGTTTGTGTGTGTGTGTGTCTGCGTCTGTGTGTGTTTAAAGGAGTTTTGTTATTGGAATGAACTACAATTTCTCGAGCATAGAAGGAAGTGGCACTTTTTCTCGTGACGCTAGAGGCATCGTGGCTCGTCACATTAGTGAATAGGCGATGTGTCGAAAAGATAAGTCAAACAAGAATCTTTTTTTTTTTGCTTTCTTTATTGCTCGAGAAAAAAGAAAACCTGCGCATTAACAAGTGTGAGAATGCTAAGAAAATACGGTAGCGTGTACTTCACCATATCAAGTTTGTATGCGCATAATGGTCCATACTTTCATTGCAGTCCATGTAAATCAGCCGATGTTTTCTTTAATGAGGCGTGACGCAAACAGCGACGTCCATTTTTATCTAGCCACACGATTTGCTATGTTCCGTCAAGGGCTGGGCAAATATACTTTGCAGTTGTAACGTGATACGATACATGATACTCGGGCAACACGTATTTGAGATAGAGATACAAGATACTACTGCAATTCTTGTGTCCGATACGATACTCATCATTTGTATCTTAAGATAGTTCGATACATTCGCAAAATTCTCATTATAGATTTATAATATAGCAGCAAACGCGTATGCACAAATGTTTGCTTGGAAATTTCCGAACTCCGACCAATTAACCATGTTTATTTGAATAAAATGGTTGTTAGTATCTGAAAATTTTTGGACTTTCTTGCTCAAAGTACATTTTCATTCCGGAACAATTTATTGAGGTTGTTTTAGCTGCTTAACAATAAAGCTCTTTATACGCTCAGCTGCCAGCGGTTGTTGCTTCGGATCACGCAAATTTGTTGAAGCAGGCTAACGAAAGGCTTGTCATGGTTAGAAGTGAACAATTATTTACGCCCGCTGGCTATGCCTATTTCAGAGAGCACGTGCCAGCTCGCTTATTTGCGTAAGTACGTCCTATATAAGCAGCGCTTACAGAATCGTAAAGGCGCACTCCCACCGATCACACATGCTTTGTTTGGGCCCAAGTTGACCGTTTCAATACTTCTTTCCTTAGCATTATTTGCCTAATATTGGCCCTTCGAGTGAAAAAAAGGAATGGCCTCCTTATGTGTCGAACACCCTGACTATAAGAATCGCGTAGATTAAATTTCCATAACGTATAAACAAGCGCTAGTCCGTCCGTAAAGTGCAGCTTTCGTAGCTAATTCATGTTTGGCAGAATTGTTATCGTGTAACGTAGCCCCCCAAAATTGCTTTTGGTGCTTCCGATCTCGCACACAAAATAGCCACCTTATGCAAAAATCTGCCGGCAGCAGCGCCATCCACGCTTTTGTCCACAACTGTCAAGCTTACATCCACGAGATCATTCAAATTTCTGACGTGTGAAAGCCACTAACGCAAGCCAACCCCATTCTCGCATTCTTCAGACTTCGTAACAAAACAACACGCAAGAGAAACTTCGATAACGACGCTATACGAATTTGCGCGAAGGACGCCGCACGCATTGGCGTACGCAGCACGGTACGGTGGCCATACGAGCAAGTGTCATAACAGCAACGCAACTAAACGCAAAAAAAAAAATGAGGAAAACAAAAAGTGGGCTGCGCACAGACTAGGGGTGGTAATACCGATGAATTATTAATCAATTAAATGTTACCGCGAAATGACTCATCTTCATCAATGTCCGCCTTTCATTTAGTCGACTTCATCGATTAAACCTGTTCCATTAGTTGTTGTCGAGAGTTTGACAGGAGTGGCGCGAAAATTTTCAAATAGTCCTGGACTGGCGCCGCATGAGCAGCGACTGTGCGCGGCGGGGGTAGAGCAACTCAGAAGGGTTTGGGTGCGAGCTAGTTGGTACGGATCATTCATATTTAAAACAGCGCGAAAAAAACACGGACAAGGGAGGACACAGGACGAGCGGTGTCGACTATCGGCTGCGGCTATCGCTGCGACTATCGGTTGTTTTTCAGACTACCGAAGGATGCCGAGCCGAGTGCCTTCTCCTCTCTTCCCCCGCACCGCACACCCCCCTACGGCGCCCGAAGCCGGAGGCTTAGAATCATCATCATCATCATCATCATCATCATCATCATCAGCCTGGTTGCGCCCACTGCAGGGCAAAGGCCTCTCTCATACTTCTCCAACAACCCCGGTCATGCACTAATTGTGGCCATGCCGTGCCTGCAAACTTCTTAATCTCATCCGCCCACCTAACTTTCTGCCGCCCTCTGCTACGCTTCCCTTCCCTTGGGATCCAGTCCGTAACCCTTAATGACCATCGGTTATCTTCCCTCCTCATTACATGTCCTGCCCATGCCCATTTATTTTTCTTGATTTCAACTAAGATGTCATTAACTCGCGTTTGTTCCCTCACCCAATCTGCTCTTTTCTTATCCCTTAACGTTACACCTGTCATTCTTCTTTCCATAGCTCGTTGCGTCGTCCTCAATTTGAGTAGAACCCTTTTCGTAAGCCTCCAGGTTTCTGCCCCGTAGGTGAGTACTGGTAAGACACAGCTACTATATACTTTTCTCTTGAGGGATAATGGCAACCTGCTGTTCATGATCTGAGAATGCCTGCCAAATGCACCCCAGCCCATTCTTATTCTTCTGATTATTTCCGTCTCATGATCCGGATCCGCCGTCCCTACCTGTGCTTGGAGGCTTGGAATACCCTCGCATTTCAAGGCACAATATTGCAACCCACTCGTCGATCGTCGTGCCACTCCCAGTCCACCAAATACGTGGCACAGTATGCGAGTAGGTTTGGAGCAGGTACTTGACACAGCGATGGAGTTCATGTCGATTTCAGCACATCTATAGCTTCCGAGCACATATTCTCGCATGCTAGTTGTGTGGCCTTCGAAAGAAGGTGTCGGTTTCACCCAAACATCCCAGCCAGCTGACATTCCTTCGCTCTGTAGAAACGAGCATGTGGTTTAAAATCCTAAACTAGTAATTTTCTTTTCCCCTGTGCATTGCGATTTCTTGCCTCTGTCAGTTGGACTTCACCTTTCGCATTTGCCATTTCTCTTATTTCTTGTTTAACTGTATGTACAGGTCTTCACTAGTGCCATGTACGCATCTTATTTGACTCTGCACTAAGTGCCGTTTTGTAACATATATTGTTCATCTTTTCAAAAGCCACTAGTGCGAACTATAAGTCTTTAACAACTTAAATATTATCCTTTATCAATCGTTCATACACTTGTGTCTCAAACTCGGTTCCACGTACCTCTCAAACCTTAAAGTAGGGTCTTACAGAAGTAGATCACTGCATTTCAACTTTTTTAGACGTGTCCGTCAAATTTTTGATTAATCAATTAATCGATAAAAACTATGCACCGAAAGCGTTTACTCGATTAAAGGCTAAATGATGAAGGATTAATCCTTAATCGAAAAAAAATTAATCGACCATCCCTAGCGCAGACGTTCCAGCGCTTGTTTATTGCCGAGACGGCACGAGCGCCACCACGTAACTCTGCTCCACCAATAGGGACGCGCTGACCTCCTCGTCTTCCCTCGCTGGAGGGCTCTGATGGCAAGATAAAAGAATATCGCGGGCTTCAGTTTTATTCAGGTGGCTTAGAGCAGCGGTATCAGCTTGAGAAATGCAGTTATGCCACCGTTTATAGATTCGCATGGTGATGTTGCTATATCACTATCTTGTATCTTAATATACACGATACATTCTTTCATGCATCGGAAATATGGATATTTATGCACGTCTTGTGCCATTGTCCTCAATTTCAAGCACAAAGACAATCTTTGTCCAACGCATTCTGGAAATTCGATGATCGTCCTCTGAGTGAACAGACAGTACTAGAGCATCGTCCCCAGCGATCATCGACTCAGAAGGCAGTGAAGGCACTTCGTGCTTTCTCAGAACGTCTAGTTTGCGAAATCGACTTTAACTCAAGTACTCTCCGTACACATATCTGCACCTTCTCTCTCCCTTCTCTCTCGTCCCCTTCTCCCTTCCCCCAGCGTAGGGTAGCCAACCAGACCCTTGACTGGTTAACATCCCTGCTTTCCTATATTCATCTCTCTCTCTCTCTCTCTCTTGCCAGACGTAGCATGATACAGATACAAGATACCCAAATAGTATCTAAGATACAAGTATCTTCGATACTGCCCAGCACTGATTCCACCATTAGTTTAATTCACTCACGACCACGGGGTGTCAGCGTGGCATAAACGCGCCTTATAAAGCGCTTTCGATAGTCATCTACGTATGACTATTTTAAACGACAGGCTCTATTGGCAAGTGCTTGAAGAACAACGCAACATGATGCACTTGTTGCACAAGTGCCTAATGCATTGTTACATTAGGCACTCGAGATTTCAAAAACACACTGATTCCTTTAAAGCCGTCCGCGCTAACATTCATGGGGCACAATTCCCTCTTACATACACATACGCTTATTGTGGCGAAGCGAGCCTTTTTTTTTTTGTAAATATAATGGGCTTGCATATGGAAATGAAAATGCACTACTAAATCTACCGTTGCACCTACTACCACACTACTGATAAAAGAACATATATTCAAGAAAAACTCGTGAAGCCACAGATGAGATTAGGACTATACGGCGCGGTGAGTTGCGTGCGAGACGCAGTCCCAGGTGGCGATCCATATAATGAATTTCGGCAGCTTTTAGAGCAGCGCCGTCATCGTGCAATGAATAGAGAGCAGCCTGCATCCGAAAAATCAAAGTGCAGACGACAAAGCGGACGCTCCGAATGTCAACAGTTGTGGGAAGCGCTGACGCTTCCGCTCTCGCAGGGCTGAGTGATGTCTCCCAGCGCACGATAAAGGAAGAAGACAGTCGCGCGTGCTGAAATGGAGCGAGAATCCCATTATTTTAATGTGCAATTTCAGGCCCGACACTAACCATCCGCCAAGCGCCAGCAAATGTGAGTCTCTCGAAGGAGCCGCAAAGGTTCGCGCTGAAGAAGTAAGGGCCGTAACCGGCAGTTGCTTCACTATACGTTCCTTGTGGCTTTTATAAAGGACGCGCCGAAGGAGAGCTAGATTTTCTGCCAGGCCACCGCGTCTGCTTAGCGGCTTCTCAAGTGAAATGAACGGCAACGGGTCAGCTGAATGGGAAAAGGGCAAGTACGCAACAAAGTTTAAACGCACGGTATGTCGACGTTCCCGTATGACGTCATACCTGCCAGGTCTCAGCACTTGTGTTATGTGTAGGAAGTAGTGCTGCAACTCGCACGTTGCCTTAAACTGACTTTCAGTGCCGATTGTCAGAATGCGCTGTTTTTTGTGGTGTGTGCAGGCAGGCGCTAAAAATCACTGCAGTCACAAAAAAGTAAAGAATTGTCAGTTAAGATCGCGCTAGCAAACATTCACCTCCTCCCTTACTCCCCTCCTCCCCTCTTCCCCCCTTCCCATAAATCCAAACAACTACACTGCTCGTGTAGGAGCAGAACGCCTGGAATCTCCACCGCCACATACTGGTGCCACGAAGAACGATTTATAGGTCAATTACGTGTCGCAGTAAGCCCACGTGATCAATTCGCGGTCAAACGCGCAGGGGTGGTTTGTCTATTGCGTGCTTCGCTGCAAAACAAAACAACGTCGAGTGCTGGTAATCTACTTGATTGAAGCACTGCAGCGAACAGAGAGAATTTCGAGACTCGTTGCGTTGCTTAACAATTCGTTGCGTTGCTTAACAATGTCTTTGCAGCATGCACAGAAAAAAAATAATTCAGTCGTGTTTTGAGACAATGCGTATAATTAGCAGGAATGACATTTAACCTACTAGGCAAAAGTGTTAGTCGGCGTGCTTACGAAATTTGTTTCTAGCCTTCACCTGCACGTTCTTGGGTCCCCTCCTCTATTTTGTTACAAAAAAGGAAACCGCCTCCGACTACATGGCGGAGCTTCCCACAAAGTGATGAGAAGATTGAAAACATAAGCAAGATCGTATAATTCAAGAGACCGCCTTTCGCCATTTTGTTCGAAATGCTTCCTTGCTTTGCTTCAACTCTTATTGAATTCTTCTTCATAAATTGAACAGAACATTTCAGCAGACCTGACAAGCAATATAATGAACAGAATGAAGACATGCAAAATACGAACATGTTGGCTCTGTAGCGTACTGGGGCACACCGACTAATACTATTTTGCAGGCAGCCATGAAAATGTAGAAGAGGGTTGCCCTCCTTGATGAAAATGGCCAAAGTGGATAGCGGGACATTTAGGTCCCACAATTTTTCCGTATATTTTTTCCCTATACAGAGTGCTTGTAAGGTTTCATATTTGTCATTTCGGAAACGATACCTGATCTAGAATGCATTTGTAATGATTTAGACACAAAGTAATCTATTCTCTGCTTGTGTCCATCAAAGGCTTAAAGCCTATTGTTATTCAGGTTAAATGAATACAGGGTGTTTCAGCTAACTTTAGCCAGAATTTAAATATATGCCAATGCACTCTATGACGACGCAACCAAATGCACGTTGCTCAGTTTTGCATGTAGTGTGTCACGCTATCTTCCATATTTTGCGTAATCAGATAATTATTCAAGATTAATTAACCAACCTCAGAAACAACGAAGTTAGGCAAATAATTCCAATTAGAAAGTTGTACAGCGTTTTGAAAAACGTCCGATCAGGCAGTCTCTAACTTTCTATTTGTTAAGTATTAATGTTTGTCAGCTTACTGCGGATGCCCGCGAAATGCAAAAAAAAAAATATAGTACGTGACATAACCGCTTGCGCGCCGTAATTGCAGCGCTCCCAAACTTTCCGTGTATACAAACGAACATAGCATCTCGCAGGCACCCGCCGTGGTTTCTCAGTGGCTATGGTGTTGGGCTGCTGAGCACGAGGTCGCGGGATCGAATCCCGGCCACGGCGGCCGCATTTCGATGGGGGCGAAATTCAACAACACCCATGTGCTTAGATTTAGGTGCACGTTAAAGAACCCCAGGTGATGGAAATTTCCGGAGTCTTCCACTACGGCGTGCCTCACAATCAAAAAGTTGTTTTGGCACGTAAAACCCAATAACTTATTTTTTTTTTCTCGCACGGCTGGCTGCCACTTAAAAAGCGACAGGGTAGTGCCGAAGGCGTTGACTGTGCGATTTATGTAAGCGATGTGCTTCCCTCGCGGCGGTTCATGACTGCGATAAGCAGACGCCGTGGCAGCACAACCGGCTAAATGCTATGTTCATTTGTGCGGGGAACGCTTGGGAGCAGTGCAATCGCAACGCGCAAGCAGGCATGTCACGCGGTGTTTTTTTTTACTTTTTTTTATTTCGTGGGCATCCACAGTAAGCTGAAAAACAGTAATACTTTTTAGGAAGAGAAAAACTGTTTATTCGGATGTTTTGCAAACCGCTCTGCAATTTTCTCATTGGATTCTTTTTTCCTAACTTGGTTGCTTCAGAAGCTAGTTAATTAATCTTCACCAAGTATCTAAATAAGCAAAATACAAAATATGCGTGAAACACTACAAACAAAAAGTAAGCAACATGCATTTGGTCGCATCGTCTTAGAATGCATTGGCTTATATTTTTTTAATTGTGGCTAAAGTTAGCTGAAACACCCTGTATGTACGCACAACAGTTGTAACTTCTGAAGGTTTTAGGCACAGCCACCTTTTCTGTTCTTTTTTAGCCATTCGCGCCAGCGGACATGGGACATACAAAAGGTAGCGTATTTAATTACGTTTACACAATTAAGTCGTGCATTTAAATATATTTCAGAGTATAAGCAATCTCCGTCTCACGCATGTGTGTCACTTTTTGTGCAAAACGGGCCAGAACTGGCTTCGAAAGAAGTGCAGTGTTACGTTACGTCATCGGAATAACTTGCGGCGTCCTACAGATGCGCTATAGCTTTTTAGATGTATGCACACGCATGCGCACATGCAGTTTGCGCGAAACGCACATACAAGCCACACATGCTTCCGTGCATACGGATATATTCTGTAACATACAGTAGAAAATTTTAGGTAAATATATTTTTACTCAAATCTTCGACAGAACAAACCATATCCGAATATTACTAGTTGCTATATTCATCATCATGTCACTCTCCCTGATAGCATAGTAATCAGTTGTCTATTAAGGTTCCTAGTTCCACACCAGGGCGTCATATCTTTATGTGAGGCAAGTATTTACTGGTAAGAACATCTGACATCACATTTATACTTGTTCAGTGCAGTCGGCTACTGGCATTTTGTTTTGTTTGCCTCTGAATTACTTAAAAAACTCCATGAGTCCAGGTAAAGAGCTCTACTGCTTTACAGGCGTCTCACGTAGAGGAAAAGACCATCAACTTCAGGTTACAGAGGGATTATAGCTGTCTTCCTCAAATTCCATCCGACAAAATGGCGACCCGTAGTTGCATAAGCAACAGTAGCTCGGCGCCAGTCCTTGTGTCGAAGTCTAACGCGCTGTGAGTGCAACCTAAGCAGGGCGGACGCGGCTTTACCCACTAAGCCTTACTCCTAAATTCATTACGGTAGCTCTTAATCCCCGAGCATTAATACTACCGAAAGTGACTTTTGAAGAATCCTTTTCTCGTTTCCTGTCTACAGCGTGATGCATTTACGCAATGCGCAGATTATTTAGGAACCTTGAATCTGGCACATCGAAGGGGTCACGTGGTAGAACTTGCGCTCAGCTAACGGTGGACGAGTGTTACAATAAAGTTCTTCTGGTTCATTTCGCTGCCAGTAGATCTAAGGTGCAACAAGAAAAAAGAGTAACATCGAACTTTAATCATGGGAATGACTTACAGTATGAATAAGTTGAGCTGTCTAACTTCCTGAAACTGCACACCGGATCACGAGGGTCGCCATAGTAGAGGGCTCTGGATTAATTTTGACCCCTCGGGTTTTAACCTGAGCTACACCCGAGGTGTTTTAGCCTAACTATAGGTGCAGGACCGCTTCCTGCATTTTTCTCCCGTCTAAGTGCATCAGCCGGGGCGGGGAGTCAAACCCTTGACCCGGTACTCAACAGCAGAAGACCGCAGCCACTGAGCCCCATACAGGGTCACTTTGCAGATGACTAATTACTGAGTGGCGTAAGCATGAGAGCCGAAAAAAAAATTTCGATATTTTCTCTAAGGACAGTTTAGAAGTTTCCAAGCATGTGCAGCCGTCCACAAATGTTTGCGGGACGCGATATTTGCGAGAAATCTTAATATATATCAACGAAGCCTCGTTGCAGAGCGTCGAATTCAAAGTTTCGCTTTTGCAAGCTACGCGATGCTCCGTTAATTCGGAAGCGTCATGTCTTAGCACAGCAGAAATTCGCATTCGTGGCGGAACCCGTGTTTCGTAAATATTTGCAGTCGACCGTACCGTGCACAGTCGATTATAAATACAAAAAGAACAATTACTGACGTATAAAGCATTATGAAACATCGTTCCAGCGCACAATTGAACACGGACGAGAAGAGAAAGACAACACGAACGCCGAGTGTTGTCTTTCCCTTCTCGTCCGTGTTCATTTGTGCGCTGGAACGATGTTTCATAATGCTAATCACAACCAACTAGCCCAGCTTTCCATACTTAGCGGCATAAAGCACGCCGGTGTCATGTGCATCGAGGGCACGTTAAAGAACCCCTGGTGGTCAAAATTATTGCGGAGCCCCCCACTACGGCGTGCCTCATCATCAAATCGTAGTTTTGGCACATAAGCCCCCAGAATTCAATTTAAACCAGTTTATGCACTCTAAGAAAAAAGTGGATTATAATTACGTATCTGAAAAAGAAACGAACGAACGAAGACGTCATTGCCCCACAGTTTAGTGATATTTGCAACACTATCAAATAATGGCACATAATGGTCATGACAGGAACATTAAGTTGCGTACAATTACTTTTTTTAGGCTTTTAGCGCAGCTGAGAGAGAGCAAAAATGAAGATGAAAGGGGTACATGCGAATATGAATGCCTAAGAGCAATTAAAAGACGCGCAGAACGGGCTTACCGCCGCAGTGGAAAGCTGGATGACTACAAGATGGCACAGAAAGTTCAGTCAACTTTGCGCAGACGCTTACAAAAATTAGGTACGAGAAGATGGCTAGAATACTGCGCGTCGTTGTCTCCGTTTACTCCAGTTCCCAGAATATGGTCCATTGTCCGATCTTTTAGTGGTCCAGTTACCCAGAGCCATCCTTTCCGAGCCCTCGCCGTAGCTCGAAGCACTCCGGAAACATTTGCTGCTGACGAATTCTGTCAACTTGTATCCAGACCAGGAATTCCGTTTACTTGCCTACAATTTGCAAGTAAGTTCGACAACACTAGCAGAACAGAAGGTTCGTGCGTGCTTTATGCCACAACATCCCCAATTTGACCGTGAGTTTTGTTTAAATGAATTCAAAAGTGCTCGTTCATCATGCCGTACAAGGACAACCGCAGGCCCAGATGGTGTTACGTATGTGATGTTAAAGAGCCTAGATCCAGTAGGAAGAATTACTCTTTTGGAAATATTCAATGATATCCGAATAAGAGAGGCTCTTCCGGATTCATGGGAATTAGCTCGGGTAATTCCATTGCTAACACCAGGAAAGACTCCACTTTGTCTTGACTCCTACCGACCCGTCAGTTTCACAATCTGTTTTTCCCAACTAATGGAGAAGATGATAGACAGTCGACTGCAATGGTGGTGTGAACACACAAATGTGTTTTCCGACCACATTACCAGCTTTCGACAAAATTGGTGCACAATGGCTGCATTATTAAACATTGCCACATGCGTCGAACATGAACGAACTTGCGGAAATGTGACATTAGCAGTATTCTTAGAGATTCAAAGAGCATTCGACACTGTAAGTCACATACACATCCTTGCTGGTGTGTCAGAGCTTGGCCTACACGGTCGAACGCTGCGATGGGTATCAAATTTCTTGAAAGACAGAAAAATATTTATGGAAACAACTGAAGGAGAAAGTAATTATCACAGCATCACGCAGGGCATTCCGCAGGGCAGTGTGCTCAGTCCGTTTTTATTCAACTGTGTCATGGCAGCCTTGCCACAAAAACTCCCGTATGGTCTACAGTATTCGATATACGCAGATGACATCTGCATATGGGCCTCTGGATCTCATATACAAGACATTCAAACAACGCTGCAAGAGGGTCTTGATAGTATTGACACCTTTTTAAAAGAAAGAGGCATGAGTCTTTCATACGCAAAGACAGCCGTACACCCTTTTACCAGACGATAGTTGATTAATTTCCAACTTAGGCTTAATGGGCAAACTTTGATGTTTGTGAAAGAGCATAAATTTCTTGGAGTTATTCTTGACCGGCAGCTAACATGGGCATCACACATCCGTGCAATTGAAAAGCAGACCAATGCAGTAATAAACGTACTTCGGCGACTCGCAGGCACAAAGGGGGGGGGGGGGGGGGGGATCAGTCTCTTCGCTACTATAAGTTCATAACGCAGTCATAAAACAAAAAATTGCTTACTCGGCACCTATTCTCCATGGTTTATCGCAAACTTCTGAGGAATGTCTTCAACGTTTACTAGCAAGGGGGCTACAAGTGTGCCTTGGTGTTCCGCAAGCTACAGTAATTGCTGAAGCTCGTCACCCCCCCATTTCCTGTCATACGAACGGTTGAAAGATGCCGACATATTTATCGCATCTTACACCCAACACGAGAGAGAGAGATAAAACTTTATTGTGTCCTTGATGGGGTTAAGGGGTGGCGAGGGTCGGGAGACTAACCCCCAATCCCCCCCTTCCTCAGACGGCGGCCAGTTCTTGCTTTCTGGCGGCGTCTTCGGCCATCCGGACGGCCCAGAGCTGCTCCTCTGGGTCTAAGCTGAGCAGCAATGTCTCCCACTGCTCGGCAGTACTAATGATGCGTGTGTTAGTGCGGGAGGTGTTGGTGGGTGAGGCTTTGGGGCATTGCCAAATAATATGATTGAGGTCGGCGCGGGCTTTGCACGCTTTGCAGAGTGGTGAGTATGCGTCGGGGTACATGCGGTTGTAAAGCACGGGGTTCGGAAAAGTTCGTGTTTGAAGGAGTCGCCAAGTGGTGGATTGAGACTTAGTCAGTGATTTGTGTGCTGGGGGGTAGCGTAACCGCTCTCTGCGGTAGTGCAGTAGAATTTCTCCGAACGTGACCATTCGGTCCCGCGCGTGACCGCGATGCAAAACAGAGGGCTGGTCGGGATCGGAAGACGCAGGAGAAGGATGATGCGCCCGGTGTGCGAGAGCTCCGGCGGCATCGTGTGCGGCTTCGTTTCCAGCCAGACCCGAGTGACCAGGGGCCCAGATGATCTGCACGCGGCGTTGCCTTGAGGGAGGAGTCCCAGAGAGAATCCTCTGCGCTTGGGGTGCTATTAGTCCTCTTGCGTAGTTACGAATGGCCGTTTTTGAGTCGCTGATGATGCAGTGTGCATTGGTAGCCGCGTAGGCCAAAGCGATGGCCGTTTCTTCTCCTACTTCGGGTTGCGTGGCGAATATTGATGCGGCCGCGGAGAGGTGGTACTGCGAACCCGCGACTGCGACGACCGCCATGGCGTTTTGGTTGGGGTAGTCTGCTGCGTCTACGTAGGTTACGTCAGCGGCTTGGTCGTAGCGCTTTTGTAGTTGTTTAGCCCTTTCTGCACGTCGCTCCGGATTGTGTTCAGGGTGCATATTGCGAGGTATGGGCGGGATAACTAGATGATCACGAATGTTTGGAGGGATGGGTACTTTTGGTCCGAATTGCGTGGTGTAGGTTATGCCTAGGGTGCCTAGAATGTGCCTGCCCGTGGTGGAATGGGCAAGTCGTTCGTATTGGCTAATACGTTGCGCTTCAATAAGCTCGTCTATGGTGTTATGAATGCCTAGGGCGTCCAGTTTCTCGTTAGAGGTTATGCAAATTGCAAATTATGCAAAGTGGATGTTAGTTAACCTCCCTGGATGTTAACATGCCATAAAATAGAATTATCGGTTGACGGGATTATATCTAAGAGACACATGTTCCTAGTAGCCACACAGCAACTGGCACTCTTCCAAATTTACTCATTATATTTCCAATGCATCCACATTATACAGATGGTCCGTGTCATAAAAATTCCTCGACTTCAGCATTCGTCATTCCACATTTAGCGCTAGAGCAAACATTTTAATTATCCCGGGAGACATCTTCCACCATGGCAGAACTAATTGCAATCCTGTGTGCTTTGCATTTCATAACATCAGAAAAACATTCGCAAAAATGGGTTATGTTTAGCGATTCGCAAGCCGCTCTCACATTACTACAGGGAAATAAGAAAAATTATTTGAACACTTCGCTATTGTATGAGACGCTCAAAGAACTTACAAAAGCAAGCGCAATGAACCACGTAATTGCATTTCAGTGGATACCTGGGCACTGCAATATACCTGGTAATACTGCAGCGGACGCCGCTGCGAATCGGGCGCACAATGACGCGGAGACAACCAATCTTCCTCTATTGCGTAGTGAAGTCCGCCTGATCCCGAGACAGATTACTTGTCGCCTCAGCAAAACTACCTGGTTTGACCAGCAAACAAAAAACTCGGAGTTATACTCTATAGACCCGCGTATAAACTTATCAAAGCCGGAAACTCTAAGAGACAACAGAAAATTGAAACATTGGTACACCGGCTGCGTCTTGGTACTGCATTTACGAAACACTTTTTGTACAGAATAAAACGTGCCTCTAGTCCGCAGTGTTCTTGTGGCCATCCAGACGAAGATGTGCATCATCTTCTTCTTGAGTGCACGAAATACGATACACAAAGAACGGTACTGCAAGCTAATCTGTTTATATTAGACAGAAGACCATTCACTCAAAAAAAAGATACTTGGCCCATGGCCAACTGCGGGCTTTCAAAAAACAGCACTTCTTGCTCTGAAAAAGTTTTTAGAGGACACCAACATTTTGGGAAAATATTAAGTGTTAGATGATCCGAATATATACGCTAAATGAGTTACATAAACGTTGTTCGTGGTTCACGTGGCGATTGCAACATTTACGCAAGATGTATCATTCTGTCCTGTACATGCAGTGTATTACATGTGTTGTGTGTTTTGGCTGTTGAAAACATCTGACTTTATAAATGCATACGTAGACAGAACTAATGCACAGAACTTTGCGACTCATGCACTGTTGGACTTGTTACATTGTTGGACAGTTGAATTTTTTATTGATCCGGTGTTCTACTGAGTGTCATATTTTGCGTCGTTTTTCTCCCTTTTTACGCAAATTTGTTCCGTTTGCCAAGTGACAAGGAGTAGCCGGTGTCACCATAAAGGCGCCAACCTCTGCTAAAATTCACTTCAATAAAAAAAATAGGAACTATACTTTATCTAAACATTGCGGTAAGACTGTCACTACACAGCGTAAAGGCTACAGGTTACGGTGTTGTAACATTTTACTAACTGCTCCGCTAAACCTACCAACTGTTGCGTAAAATCTGCACTTATTGTAAGTCTGAACGATCGAAGGCAGTACGTGAACAGCTAGTAAATTGGTAGTAATAGGTGGTAAATTTAGTAACGTTCATTTATCGGAGTGTAGGCGTAGCATGCGATGCGTCCACTTAAGTGCTGGACTTTCATGCTTATTAAAAGAATGAAACCGCATTACGCAAGTGTTTCAAACATGGGCGTCTAGTGTATAGACTAGTTCAGCCCGCGTCAAGGTATTTAACCGAGTTTGAGGCCCGTGTTACGGAACCAACCGAAAGGACGCCTTTTTTGAAGTAGATATTATCATAGAATGTTGGTTCGACATACTGCATTGAATGAGCCGAAAATAAGCGCTGCGAACGAAATACAAGAGCACATTCGTGCGGAAACAAATATCGACTGTTTTATAAACGTAGCGAGCATGCTGGGCGAAATCGAATCAAACGAGGCTTCTTTCAGGCAATTAAGTCGGTTCTTCGTGTAATCCGGGCTTTCATTCGTCGTCCAGAGCAATCACTGCCGACTGAATTTGATATTTAAAGGAAAGCGCATTAGCGACCGCATTATCGCTGCGTCGCTGAAGCTTACTGTAATGTGCAATCGATTACGACGGAGTCTCGTTTTCGTGCATCCCCTGCTCGTAGCCGTCATATTGCTTTGAAGTTTATCGTTGCGATCGGAAGAGAGAGAAAAATAAAAGCTATTGATATCGACATTAAGGCTCGCACTGTCTTAGCGATCGCACGAGGCGATCGGTAATTAGGGTACAAGTTGTATTGAACTGCTCGCCTTACGGTCAGCGGAACAACGCGATAGACGTCAAAGGGGCGTGTTAAGGCAAGAGTCTTCTGCCTTGGCGCAGTGTCTCCCTGCCGCGTGCCCGAGCAGTCGCGAAAGATGTTCCCCTCTTCGCGTTATCGTTCATTTATCCTTTCCGGTCGTTAGTGCAACACCGAGAAACTGGAGCGAACCACACGGCACGCCAGAAGCGAGCGCGCAACGTCAGAAAAACGCGCCACGGGAAGAAGCGGCAAGTCCTGCCAGTCTGAACGAGTTAGATGAAGTCAGTGAAGCACCGGGTCGGCATTAGTGTCACGTCGTAGACCTTGCGAATGCTAGTAGCGTTGCTCGAGCCAGTTTCTCCCTTTGCTTTAGCCAGTGATAGTAGGCCTAAGCGAGAGTAGCACGAACGCGAGGACAGAGTCTGCGCATGCGCCCATGTTGCCGGTATACCGCGGTTAGTTCCCTCGGGATGGTGTTGCAAGAATCGTAATCGATGCGCCCGACCGGGATTGCTGGTTCTTGTGAGGCCTTTATGTGTGGTAAAATTACTTGCGTTAAGGTCATGCGGAAGCAGGCGTGTCTCTCGCCTCATGGGTCACCTCTGGAAGAATGCGCCGACATCGCCAAGGATGGATCGTAAACAACAGTGCACCACTTTTCACATATCAGTCCCACAAATGGGCCTCTTGGATTTCCAAATATCTCGCGCAAGAAACAAATGCATTCCCGTAGACTGCCTGCGCAGAGGCTCCGCCTTCAAAGGCGACGTACGACTGGATAAAATTTCACGGTTTCAACTTGAATAAATTTTTTTAGCTTCCAGCGAAGTCTACTTACACTGTGCACTCCAACAATGATATTCATGCATGCGTATATAGCAGTACCTTTTTTGGACAGTGGTCATGTTCATATATTGCCTAATGCAGGTGCATGAGGGACGCTTCTTCTCGGTAGCTTTATTTTTGTCCTGTTTACATTTACATTCTTCTTTACAGGCTTAGTATGTTTGTGTTGGTAGTACGCGTGTGCATGTGACATTGAGAAAGGGTTTATAGCCTCAGTTTCTTAACTGTGTCTCGGGATATCCGGCTCTGACGCAGCCTACCTCCACCTTTGTCTGCAGCCTGTTAAATAATGAAATAATAACTCACTGCGTAGAGCTCTAATTCCTTCAAGGAAGCCCACATTTGTAGCGACATCTTCCACGAAGGAAGGAAAAGTGGTAATACTGTTCGCAATTACAATACTTCCCTTTCACATTTCCCTTTTTTCTCACGAGAACGTCGTGCCGCTTTCCGCTAATTTACCGCGTCTCTGAAACGAGCGGTCCCACATTTGCTGTAGAGTCTGAAGAGTCGCCGCATAATTGGGTGCACGATGGACGGCGTCGCCCACGCACGTACAGCGGTTAGTAGAAGTTTTGGCTGAGCGGTAATTTATTTATGATGAGTAATATTTGCAAAAGCTACGCAAACAGGTTAATACTGAACAGCTTACTTAACTGAATCTAAATGCTAGCAGCATAGAGAGCAAATTCCCTGATTCTATGTCACTAACAACAACTTCGTATTCCATGCATATAGTCGGCTAAACTGAAACGTGGCTACAGGAGGCCATACTAGACTCCGAATTTACACCTTCCGGTTACGTCACTGTACGTTCGGATAAAAAGCTTGGCAGAGGAGGTGACACCGCTCTTTTATCTACGTCGAAGCTTCTCTGTCATTCCTGGGTTTTCTAACATTGAATCCTTCCGGTTCAAAGCTTACGTGCTTGAGCAAAGTTCGGTACTGTCGGTATATGCTACCGTCTTCCTGCTTCTTCCGATGAGAGTCAACGTGTGCTCTATGAATTCGTGCACAAACACAGCTCCTACCTTTCAAATCCCATGATTATGAAAGATAATTACGAATCAGGTGTCGACTATGGTACACCCACATCTTTTTGGACATGATGCCTTTTCTAGCAGGTGTACTTATCAGCGTCTTCTTGCCCTGCAACTGAATTTTCAAGTTTCATTTTCAGAATAAGGTATTTTCATCTTGACATCGTATTTTTAAGTTCAAGCGCTGCAGAGACTCAATCGCTGTGCGAAATAGTTTAGGAAATTTAGGACCACAAGGCTGTACTGTTTCCTCTTTCTTGTCCTGTTTCGAAGTCACGCGTTTAGTTCACGAGGTCTTATCACTTTCATCCTGAAGATAACACTTTTATTCTCGATCACCTAGCTTTTTCCTTACGTGAGTTCATCAACCACAGCCACAAATGCGATGTGGATACTCTCGTCTACAATTTCGAACGTATCATTAAGACATCCATTGAGCACCTTGTTACCCAGAAAAAAAAATGTCGCCTTACCATGGATTAACAAATACTACAGCTATCATGCCGCGTAAGGAAACTATGGCGCTCTAAAACCTCTGCCAATTACGAAATTTCTTCGCCTCAAACCAAACACGGCCAAAGATTTTAACTTTGAAGGGCATCAGCCGAACTTTCTAATACAAAACTGTTTAAAGTTTGGCATTCTGCCTAGCTTGCTATGTCTTTTTCATCTATTTTTATAATCCATAAAGAAGCTGTCAATGACCCAGTAGAAATTTCTAATGCTTTTAATATTTCGCGTCCGTATAGACTACTGACTACGGAACGATACAACTTTTAGACGCTTACCCTTTTTGGTCCATTCCTAACGTCACAATTTCAACCGAAGGTGTGCTGAACCTTGTCCTGGAATTAGACACCAAAAGGTCTTCTGGTCCCGATAATATACCCAACTTGTCCTTAGTGAGATATTCTTCACGCACTGATAAATTTATAATATTTAGCAATAATTTTTCAAAAGAAAGCTGTGTCGAGACGTGTTTTACTCTCCTCTTGGAAACTTGGGAAAATTCTGCACCTCTGTAACTCGGGAGACAGGCATACACTCAGCAACTACAGACCAATTTCGCTAACATCCTACTCTTGTAAAATGTTTGAACACATTGACCACAAACACATAATTAATGTTCTGAAGTCTAATTATCTATTAAGTAGTGTTTAACATAATTTCTGGCACAAATACAATACCGTAACTCAACTTCGCGCATGGCATTTCTTTAGAACAATACTTAATTAATCGGATCAACTCAACTCAACATTTATAGATTTTTCGAAGGCGTTTCACAGTGATTCGGTTTAAAATTCTGTTCGAACTCGAGGCAATTCTAGTTAACTTAATTAACTAGTTAACCTAAGACTTAATTGAAACGATGGGCAGCTTCCTTTCTAACCA
Source organism: Dermacentor albipictus (assembly GCF_038994185.2). Lineage (NCBI taxonomy): Eukaryota > Metazoa > Arthropoda > Arachnida > Ixodida > Ixodidae > Dermacentor > Dermacentor albipictus. Next base: position 104,574,570 of record NC_091824.1, on the reverse strand, counting down.
CCCGCAGTTCGTAAGTTTTCATTCCGAAGACTCTACCAAAACGCCAGTTTTATCCGGTGTGCCCCACGGCTCAGGCTCAGGACGTCTGTTATTCCTCATCTTTATAAACGACATAACAACTAATTTACCGTCTAGAATCCAACTCCACGCCGACGATTGTGTATTTCACTTCGTAATTGAAACCCCAGAAGACCTAGGCTTAAAGGGATAGACAACCGCTAAGAACATGAATCGAGATAACCCCGTTGATGTAATGATTCAATATCAAAATGGCTAAAACGCGCCATGTTTTTCTTGTTAAATGTGGATTTATATTTTTATTTAATTACTAGAAGTCGCGAAAAATGCCCTTTCGCACCCTATACGTGGAAAAAACATGAAGCTGCATAAGAGTCCCACCGCGTGACCTTCACTAGAGTACGCAGTTGCTGGTCTTTTTATTAGTACTGAAATACAGTATACTTTTTATTGTTATAAGTTTTTCCTGACTTGCAATGTACTAGATAAGCCTTCGTTTCTAGTGAGCAGAAAAGTGGCGCTGCCTTCACCTTCGTTTTCAATTAGTTGGCTTGGCTTGTCTATCGACAGAACAACGACAGGGACCAGCCAGCCATGACGTAGGCGGGCACTTGGGGGGGTGGGGGGAGGGTGGAACGCCGTACAAATATAAGAAATGTCTGTACAACAACGCGAACTTATTGTACCAGCTTTTTATTTTCAAAAGTGGTTGAAAAGGCGTAAATGTAGGCGGTTAACCACAGCTACACTCACTCTTGTGAAAGCAGAACGATATGCGCTTTTCACAATTTGCGAGGCGGGCTATCGACATCGCTCACACTTCTCAGAGTTGTTGGAGGAGGGACTCTTGCTTTTTTAGAAGATGCTCAGATCGAAAAATTATGTTTATTAATTATCTACGCGCTTTTGGAAGTAACCGCTGCAGGTGTAAGCACTACCGAGGGTGAGCTTTGCATTGCGCCATAAAAAAATCGGTTGCCAGTTCCTTCAACAATTCATTCGCCACGCTCTTGCGCTTGGTGTGATACCTAGCAAACTAACATTAACTTATCTAAAACTGTTGTAATGACATTTTCAACGAGCACTATAACCTCGTTTATTTTTTTATTATTATCACAAAACTCGCCTTTAAACAGGGTATCCAATTATAAATCTCTAAATCTCGTTTTCACAAGATATCTGCCCCAAAAGAGACGGAGCTTCCGTTATACAGATCGCTAATCCAGCCCATACTAGAACATGCCTCAGTTGTCTGGTTCATGCACTATCAATGTAAAATAAAAGAACTTGAGGCAGTAAAAATAATGCAGCGCGCTTTCTAAGCTGCAGATACGGTTAAACTTAACACCGCTCTCTGTCCATCGTGAAATTGATTTGCTGTAATATATATATATATATATATATATATATATATATATATATATATATATATATATATATATATATATATATATATATATATATATATCATTAATAACCTCCCTACCTTTTTCCTTTTCGTTTCTCTCTCTCTCTCTCTCTCTCTCTCCATATCGGCTTTCGAATAGCGAATACTTATCTGTTGCTAAACAATCTTCAACCCTCAGTTATTGTGAACCTAATCTGAAACCGGTTTTCGCTCGCACTAACACATTTAAACAGTTTTTTTTTTCACGTACTATTGGCCTGCGGAATTTGCCTGGAAATATCCATTCCGTCCCATCAAATGAATTTCTCGCCACAATAGCTGGCAGTGCAGCCTAATGCTAGCTCCCCTACTTCCTTTTTTTCTCATTGTGTTGCTATAAAGTTGTTTATTCTTTTTGTTCTTTTGACTTGTGCCTACTCCTGCAATAGCCCTTCCTGTCCTGCTGTATGTTCAAGTAAATAAATAAATAAATAAATAGCATTGTCTTTGTTTAACGCCTGTGTATGTCTTGTAGCTGGTAGCTCCGTATTTTTGCGCAGCTTTCCAATTATGTTCTTTTATGACTCGCCATATACGTGTATGGCATAACAGCGGTAGCATTGACACTTATAATTTCATTTGGCAGCATTTTTGTAAGTCATAAGCTAAAGAATATGACGAGTAAGAGCTGTAAGACCTTAAGCATATATCTGGTTACCTATTCCGCTCGAGCAGGAGGCAAATGAGCATATAAGGAAAAAGAAGAAAGGGTGCACAAAGTTATACCAATTTAAATTGCGCACACAATTGCAAGTCCCACTATCAGCCATGTCAGAGCACAATTAGAGCCTTCACAGCTAGATGTCATGACGGCGTATTGCTCCATACTCGACAACATGTTCTGGTAGAAGTCATGCATGCAGTCGCAGTAAGAACGCGCGCCAGACTATTGCGGCGTAGTTCAGCATTTATTATTAACTCAGTACGCAATCATCATTGGCAGGCTTTCTAAAAGAGCAGGTCGCGACATTGTGCGTCGCCTGCGATTCGCCATTCCGCTCACAGAGTTCCCGCTTAATGCGAAATACCCCTCTTAAAGAAGAGACCTGGTCTTTATCTCCTCATACGGCACCCAACTCGAGTCACGGCTTCGGCAGTCGTCTCCACAGACTGCCTTTCCTTCGAACACACAAATACCCACATCGACGCACAGTCCGAAAGGCCGCCGAAAGAATAAAACGCGGTATGCCAGCGAACGCCGACAAGCGCAAGGCTCTCTTTTCGTTCATCCCCGCTCTGACAAACAGGCTTCGTGGCCAGCAGCACAGAGACACGTAAGCGGCAGCTTCACGTCCACTGCCACGGTGCACCGTTAGCGCGTCACCGAGAATGAAAGCCCAGTCTCTCGCCACCCTCCAAAGCCTTCCACGGCACTTCTGCCTCCGCTCGCGGGTGCGTGTGTTCTTTACCCCTGCACGTCCCTCTTCCGAGTCCCATTGTGATGCCGCGCGGAGAAACCGCCATGCTGGGAGCGGAACAAGCCTTGTCGGTGCGCGGACAGTTTTGATGGCCGCGTGTATGCTGCTGTACGCTCGAGGCGCTCGGTCGGTAGACTCTGCGGTGGAACCATTCGGAGAGAAAAGAAGGCAGCGGTGACCGACCACGAGCCGTAATTTGTCCGGAGACGTGCCCGGCCTGCCCACACTCGGCAGCCGTCGGTCGGTCTCGAACGGCGGCCGTTCTTCTTCTTATTCGACGATGACGACGACGGTAGACTTGCTCCCGACCTTGCGACGGGTTCCCCGCAAGGCGGGCTTTATTTGGTTAGCCTCCCAGCGTCGCCCTTTCCTTTCTTCGTATTTATTTGCCTCGGACTGACGGGGCAGCGTCACTGCTTTCGCCCTGCCGAGTCTCGTCCGCAGGAGAAGAATGAAGGAAACGGAGCACCCTTGTGGTTTCGGATCAAAGTCGTTTCGGGTGGCAAGCGTGCATCTCGTAAGCAAGATGAATCGCGCTTGAGTGCCGCGGTTGGTGGCATTGTCAGGTGTAGGGACGACAACCGTAATGAATTCACTCGGCTCATCATTCCCACATCCTTCTTTGACGTTCCCTCTTTTTTCGTGCTGGCAAGATAAGCGTCCTGACCGAGGACTGCCGTGACAAAAGGGCACTTGTTTTGTGGCCGAATGTTGTTTTCCCGTTCATATGTGGAGGTTTCCAAGAAATGCAGTAGCTTATGGACAAACAGATAAACGTAACCGTGACCTTCTAATTCGAAATTCGTTCGCCGAACTGTCTTAATTCAAGCTGTGATATGAGAAATCGTCCAAGTACTTTTGACTACTGACACAAGACGAAAAGATGTGGCGGCAGTTGTACACTTCAGTCGTTGTTCTTAATCTCAACCATAATGCAACGGTACACTTTAAAAACTTTAAAGTAAATGCCCCATGGCCTTCAAAGTTCTTCAGTTTCTGTATTGTACACGACATAGCTAAAGTTGTTTTGTGATTAGCTATCGCTGTACTTTTGCATTTACATGTATGTATAGGAGCGCCCGCGGTATTCTAAACACAACGGCAATAACATTCGGTTGGAGGGCAAAAACAAGAAGCTGTTGACAAGCTTTCGTCAAAGTCGTTTTCAATACGTATTTCTTATATTTAAGCTCTGGCATCAACGCGCTCTAGAGTTCACTTAGGACGTTTTGACTGTAATGCTTTAGCCTCTGTATATACGCACTGTGTAAGCGACTGACAGCTTTAGGCTGTCGCAGCTGTGACCGCGTTGTGGCGACTAGAGGAGCACAAGTTTAGCCCCACAATATCTGATACCATGTACTCTACCCCATCTATATATATATATATATATATATATATATATATATATATATATATATATATATAAATAAATAAATAATGCGCTGGGGCACAAGAAGAAAGCCTATCGTACTCACCATCCAACCGGTCTGGACTGTCAGAAGCACCGCAGTAACCGCACCATACCGCCAAACAATTTACATGGTAAAAGCACGCGATAGCGCGTGTAACTTTGACAAAGGTTGTACCTTTCTCTTCAGAGCGCTTTACTGCAGTCGATGTTCATCGAAACGGTATGTCTAGCACTTCGATTTCCTTCTTTCTTTCTTTTTTCTTGTTGCCTGATACAGTCCGATACAGTCTTTGACTATGGGACCCCCTCCTGCATACTAAACACTTGTAATTTGACCCAACTTCTAACAATGAATTCTGATTGGGAAAAGAAAAACACTGTGAGCAGAAATTACGCTTGCGGAGCAGAGACCGCGTAGGGAAACATTCCGCTAACGCCCGCAAGCGCCGCCGGACGAAGCGTTCGCCAAGAAGTCACGTCCACTGCCACATTTGTCGCTTCCCTATACACGCTGACCTCGCGCAGCATTTGCGTAGTGGTAGCTTTGCCTCGTGGACTGCGACAGCGGACGTGCGCACCCAGTGCGCTCGGTCCGTGCCGCCGCTGCGAGTTCGGAGCGTCGCTCCCTAACGAGGCATTTAGCCTCCAGCACTTCGCGGCCGAAATGCACGCTCCGTCCTTCCTTCCCGAAAGCGCCGAGAAAAAGGGGAGGAAACAAAAAACACAACATCGCCCTTGTTTCTGTTCCATCATCACGATATCCTCGACGCAAAGCGCGTGGCATTTATTGCAAAAAGAAAAAAGTGTTTATAAAGAATGAAGTAGTTCTTGAGAAATCTTATTGTCTTCCTTATCTTATACTAGCTTGACTCCCACTCTAATCAAGCGCCTCCGAAAGACGTGCCAATTTTTTCCTCGCACTGCTTCCTTCACTGACTCAGCTGACGCCGCTTCGAGGTTTCTCTGAGTTTTCTTAGTGCACTTTGGAGCCGTTGGAGCGCTTAAAATAACAAAGGGGGTGAAGGGGGGGGGGGGGTACATATTCGTGTATTAACACAATTTCAGTTTCATTCAAAAGATGAAACAGGAGAAAAAGTTTTGCATTCGTTTGTTCTGTTCCTGACATTCGCTGTGGCGCGAAGCAATGAGACAGGGAGGCGAAATCATGTGTCAGGGCTACGAAACAGGCAGAAGGAATCTTGGTTCACATAGCCGTCAGAGGGTGAAGGCGACTGCATGCTAAGAACGGACGTCGACTAGCCGTGATTTCCAACCAGCTCACGCTGAAGCCGCTCGTCAATACGCCGAAATCAATCCCAAACGAAATGCTCAGTGGATTCCGCCGCCAGCATTTTGAAGCACCGTTACTTGAACTACGTCGACTTTGAGCTCACGCGCAAGCGAACTAGATCGGCTAGTCAGTTAAGCCATATATATATATATATATATATATATATATATATATATATATATATATATATATATATATATATATATATATATATATATATATATATATATAGCTCGAAGCTGTCAGCAATTGTTTTTCAGTGCGTTTCCAATACACTGCCGACATCACTGACGGCCCTTAGAACTCATGAGGGGATCACATGCATTGCTTCGGCCAAAGTCAAAGCAAAAATGCACAATGTAGAACCATGAATCACAGTACGTCACTGCTAGCCATCTTAATTAATGAACACATGAACCGGCGAAGCGAAGTGAATTAATCATAACTTTTAGGTTTTTAGCGCACAAGAAGGGACGAGAGACAGAGGTACAACGCGGACACAGCACTAGCGCTGTGTCCTCGTCGTACCTTTGTCCGTCGTTCCTTTTTGTGCGCTAAAAACCTAAAAGTTATGGACTACCAACATGGCCAACCTACGCTCTTTCAATTAATCATGTTTTAAGAAAAGGAATAACGGCGTCGGGGAAATAGGCGGCTAAGTAAGCTGACTGTTTCTTGTGCTAATTTGGAGAAAAAAAATACTAGGAAAAAATATTAGTTAATCCTAGGGCACATGTTGGCCTCAGTCATTGTCAGTGAAGGCGCAACGGCAGTGATTGGGGTAGGAGTGAGCTGGTGTTATGCGCCGAACACTTAAATGCAGTTTATTGTTTGAAATCGGATAGTCCATAGAATTCCCAAATAAGTTGCATTGATTTAATACATTAGCGCAGAAGCTAAGTCCAGCTTGTTCTTCTCACAATACCGAACATTACAGCTACTCGAAGCAGACAAAGCTAGACATGATCTTCATCGGATGACTGCATACAATGGTCACAAGAAGTAAGCTTTGTTGCCTTTACTTGTAGTTAACACCTACGCACCTTCGTCCTTTGCAAATAGGAGCGTGCTCCAGCTCTACCCCTACGCACAGTAAGAAAAGCTTTCATCAAAGGATAAATGCCGCTACTCCCGCGCTCAGTCTCCGATGTCGCAAAGCACTTGCTCGTAATCAATTTATTTCTTCATGCGTGGCATTTCTGCATGCAGGCGCTTCCTGATCAAAGCAACCTCATTAACACCTGCAGATTAATTTTATATTTCTCCTTTTGCACCGAGAAGGCCAGTCTGAGGAAATGATTAGGGCAATGCCTGGGTAGTCCATCGTTTTACTTTCGTTTTCGTACAAGCTTTGTTTAATCGCCTCCACTGGGAGGCTTTTGAGTGTTCTTTTAGTCGCGCGACCATTTCGGCCTGCTCCGCCACCATCACGGCTGGTGACACTTCCTTTAGACTCAGAGACGCCTGGCGTAGCGCCCACTTCAGATTGCGTGGTGACCACAATTCGAAGTTTCGCAATGGGTGTCACGTGCCTTCTGCTGGAACGTAACGCTCCGTCGGCATGAATGGCACGGCAAGTTGGTGCAGCCCTCCAGTCCACTGTTTGCACTTGTAGAAGAGAACAACTGCAATTATGAGCGTCTTATTGAGCCAAAGACGTTTGTTATAAGCGTCTTCGACTGCGCGGTATCGTCCGCCGTGCACGCACGAGTCCACAAACCTGGTTTCGTATTCACAAAAAAGCTCTTGCGCTATAATTGTTCGTAAGAGACAAAAGTCAGCCGGACAGAGCAAGAAAAGAACGTCGCTTAGTTTCATAAAACGTTTCGTTCGCAAAAGCTCTTTGCCTATGGCTGGCCACCTTCACTAACAGTATGTAGAGCATCAGGATTTGATGAAATTTTCTCTTACGAACAATTATATCGTAAGATATTTTTGTGCATATTAGTCCTGGGTCCTTATACACAAAAATATGTTTCTAAACTAGAACTGCCCTTAAATTAAATTCCGGTCAATTATAATGCTGCGCTCGCTCGCATAATTAGCGAAGGCATCCATCGAATGGCAGACAGCTCTAATGCACATAAGAGTTGTGTGAATTCAGGCATCGTTTATTTTCTTGACCTTTCTCTGGGTCTCTCTATAGTCCTTATTTCTGCTTTCCCAATCGCGAGGCGCCAAACTGGATGCAATTATAGTTAAGCTTCTTACATTGCTCATTATTCGTTTCTATTAGAAAAGAAAGGACATTGGCTGTAGTACCAGTGCCACAAGAAGCTGTTGCGCTATAATATTTTGAAAGAGCAAGTTTAAGGCAATCCTGATGTACGTTCGACATATTATTAGCGAGCACGGGCGGCCAATAGCAAATACCACTCACGAACAAATAGCTTTGTGAATATGAGCCATTTTCTTTTGTTTCTCCAGTGCGCAACGCCTTGGTTGCGTATACATCACTCTTGCCCACCTTATGCTCGCCTTGCACTGGTCTCTACCTTTCAATGGCACAACAGTCCTCGGAGAATAAGACAGATACACATAAGGACCACAAGTTTCACTTTGAATCTGACTGATATCGCCGTTGCAACATGCTATCTTATCCAAACATAGTGCGCGATCGCTGAATAAACCTCCACAGTATCCCTAACGTACAGTTCGTCTCAATTAGGCTCTAAGAGGGGTAAGTCACGTCGCCCCATGACGCTTCCTGAAGGAAAAGAAAGGATAGAGAGAGAAAGACTTCTCTGGAGTTCCATTTTTTTTTTCATTTATTCTTACATCTGCTGACGCACTCACTACTCCTTCCTTCAAGTCATACATAACGGAAGCCGCTTCACGGGCAGCCACGTCAATCGTATTGCGGAGGCGGCGTAAGTGCCGTCATCTATCACAATCTTCCCCGCCAGTCTCCTTGCGGCTACCGAACTCAACAAAACGGCCTTTACACCATCAGCCAAGAACGACCGATGTGGCGTTCCATTCTTCCCACTCATAAAGATTTAAGAAGACGTTCAAGCCAGAACTGAAACAACCCGAACGCTGAAGGCAAAACTAAACTGAACGGTGAATTCCCTTTTGTTCTTTTTTTTTCTTTCGCACGTATTCAACGATTGGGAAACTTTCTGCGAGGCGCGCACTTATTTTCTGTCTAAACAGACACTGAGGGCAACTGGCAGGAAATTATTAATTCCTGAATTATACCCGACAAGACGAACGCTAGAGGAGATGATTCTCATCGTGAGAACGCGGTGGAGCGGTTTCGACAGCCCTGGCGTCAGCCATTATTCTCGCGCGACAATTGGTGCTCGGCCGCTGCTGCATCGCTCCCCCACCCCTTCTCGGCCCTCTTGCGAACTCCACCCCTTCATTCGCCCCGTACTTCGGCTTCACGCTCATTAAGCATTTACGATGCCAAATTTGCTCCTTGCTATGTCAGCTGAGTTGCTCGTTCGGAGCCACTTACTGCAGAGAAGAAAAAAAATGAGGACAAGGAAACGACCGCAGTTATCTAATAAAGCTCTTCCTCTTTTTCTTTCTCATGAAGTTTTTGAATAATATGACGAGGCTGTCGTTTCTCTGTGTAACCATACATTAGTTCATACTCAATAATGGGGCGGAAATGCATCCATGGGTCGAAGAAAGCACGCAAAAAGTTGACCACAGACGTTGAGTGTGCTGTATAGAAATCGCGTTTACTGATTACTAATCTTGGTGCCATATGGTTGGTACGCAATTTGTTTAAACAGCCAAGCTCGTACACACAATGTGAAAAAAAAATAAAACACGTGTTACTGGTCACTGAGGCAGGAGTTAATACACGTACCTAAACTAAGGAAATCAGCTGCATAACTACGAAGTCTAAAGCTTCTATAGTTAGAACCTCCTACCTAGAAGTAATCATTGCTGGCAGTGTAGTGGAAGGTGGCAACTTTCTTTAAAGACTTTCCAAGCAACGGTGAACTCCGTTTGATCCCACTTTCTTTATCTTCTTCTTTCTTTTTGAAAGCGACAAGCGTGGCGAGTAATTAGATTTTCTTGCCTCTCTTATCCTTTTCTGATTTCTTGGGGCAACCATCTTTCTGTCGACTCACCGAGAGAACGGCGCATAAGCACATTGATGTTGATTCCTTTCCTAAGGGCAGGGTTCTCTTCTTCTGCTAAATTAAAGGATATGTGGGTGCCTGTATGTTGCGCAGTCTGCTCCCATGAAGCGAACTAACCACAACGTCATTACAATTAAATACTGGTGTTTTACGTCCAGAGAGAAAAGTAATACACGAAACGTCCGAAAGAAGCACACAGATTCTAAGAAACGCTGTAGTGGGGGAAAGGAATAAGTTCGACCACCTGGGATTTTTAGCATGCACCAAAATTTAAGTATATGCCAACGATACACCTCTTCTAACGCGATGTTGCTGAAGGGCTCGGCCTGACAATCCCAACGTGGGAGCGGCCCGCGTCAACCTAGGGTTGACCTTCAGCACTCAATAAAGTTATTCATACCATACAAACCATTTGGCATTCTGCCACGATCGGAATGAGGCTGCGGGAGTCAAAAATGTAACCCGTGACCTCGTGCTCAGCCACTGAGCCACTGCGGTGACCACGGTGACCATTAAAGTATTATTATAAAGTATTCGAGTATTATCATAAAAAGACATCTGTAAAACAGGCCCGCGACAGTTCACGTAATAGTTCTGCAACGACCAGACCAACGCAGAAATAGTGTGAGAGGTTCCCGGACAGAGTTAATCCTTTGCGCACTACAAATTCTGCTATGTAAGTCCTAAATATGCGACTGTGTCTCAAAAGTTCGAAAGTTTCGCTTTCTCCACCGATCCGTGCTGTCACCCGTATTTATATTCATTTTCCTGACAGTGACACAGAACGTTGTGAAAGTGCGACGTTACATGGCTTAAGTCGTAGCGAAAGAGTTTCGCGGGAAACTTTGTCCCGTTATCAACAGACCCGAAGCCTTTCCCTCACAAGACCCACTTCGTGACTCGCACTCATGCCCTAGCTCCCGTTTATCGTTCGAAAGGCCAACTGTATGTCGCGCCGTAAAGACATCCGTATCACCTGGCCCAGAGCAGGAAGCCGCATTGTTTTTCGCTGTTGGACCTACACATACCCTCCACATTGACTTTCCAGGAAAGCGGTTGGTGCGCTGCTGGCAGGCTACCCTCGTGGAGTTTGAGCAGTGCCACGGAAGCCGGTCCAACGCTATACGACAGCCACGGCGCTTCCAGACTTTAAGCTTCGCGCACTTGAAACTTTACAAAAACAAACTAAATGTGTCCTCGCAGCACCGGGAATGCCTACTCCCTTCTCCATCGTTCTGTTTTCGGTTCCTTCCTGGCGCCGCGCGGGGGAATAACTTTGAGCCGAACATAAGTTTGAGGGCTCTGTTTTCTTTGGCAGCTCGTTTTCGCGCTTCCGCGCCTGCCAGCCGAAGGGGTTGCGGAGAGAGGGAGAGGCGAAAGACGCGCCGACTTCACAAAGCCTCGAGCCATTGATCTGGCTCCCAAGTCCCGCTGGAGCGAGCTAGCGGGCGGGCGCTGTGGGATCGTTACTGGGATGTTTTCTCCCGCTCCCGGTGCCGAATTGTGTCGAACCTCTCTTCGGGCTTCCACCGACACCTCCGCCGTCTTTTCCATCTCGCTCTCCTCGCAGAGCAAGTGAGTCCCGTTCTTGCTCCTTGCAAGAAAGAGGATTACGTCGACAAGGTCTCGCCACTCCTTCCCCAACCCCCGTCGTTCTTCAGGCTTCTTTCGCACGCTATGTTCTACGATGCGTTTTACTTTTTTCCCCCAACCACTGGAGTCTTCCTTTCCTTCTTCCGGCACCCCTTTGAGCTCTGGGCCCAAGAAAGCTCGTAGAGTCGGAGGTGGTGGCGGTGGTCCGGGCTGGTGGCTGCGCGGCCATGCCAAGCGTATCTTCATCCCCTCTCACTGTTTGACTCGCTCCTATGATTCTCGGTCCCTAAGCGTAATCAGCGTTTGTTCCTCGCTGGGTGGCGGGAACGTCATTGCATTTTCACCCCTTCGAGCGAATCGATAAGCCGAGCAGGAAACGTTTGTTTCTGGATGGAAGACAAAGTACGTGCCTCGCGAAGAAGAACCGTGGTCAAAGGTGGTAGTGTTGGCTGTGGTGGTACAGGCTGCCCGCGTGTATAGGACGCCCCCTCTGTCCATCGGCAGCGTAAGTTCGTATACTTGTCTTGCCTGCACGCTTCACGATCCCATGCACTCTTCCTTTCCTCTTCAGGACGTAATTACGGTATCTTCCTCTTCTAACGCTTCCATTCCCACTGCGTTCTTCCGGCGTAATGCTTGTTCTTGGCACCGTACTAGGCCTATGCGGCGATGGAATTGTTCCAGGTCACCTACTCTCGGAACAACGAAGGCGAAGTCTGTATCTACGCGTATAATTTCTTCTAGCGCCTTCCATTTTTATCATCGCCTGCTACGTGTTTCGTTTTTCTTTCTTATTGATTCAGAACCATTCATTTTCTGTGCCCTATTTCGTTAGGATACACTACTGCCGTTCTAAATGACGCGTACGATTCTGCAATCAACTCCGATGATCTAGCGCAGATGCTCTCTGCAAGAATGATCATTAGGCTGCGATTAAGGCTTCGGTCATCAACGCGAAAGGTCTCGTCTGACGAGACTGCAATCTGATCGTCAATAACGTGCCTCTCACTGAGATGGCATCCCCCGTGAGCTTATTATACCCCCTCACCCCTCCCCCCCCCCCCCCCGGTTTCCTGTATCCATGCCACGTGCATAGTATGTTATATATAGATGACTGACACACACTCAGCGATCAACGTGCAAACTTGTTTCCATGTGAACGGGCAAGCTGGCCATAGGCATATACTTGAGACTGGTATAAGCTGTGGTACTTATAGCACGTGTTTAGGGGTAGGTATAATCAAATTATTTATACGTATTGAGATAGACCGACACACTGCAATTAGCCCAATATTACTGGAGTAACGACAGGATAGGGGGAGCGCGCTACTTTTCCATCTGCTAAGCCCTGTAGAGGGACAGTGATAATTGACTAATCAAAAGAGAAACCGTCAGTAGAAACTAGTATTGCGGAGTAGAAGTACGGTTAAGAGAGTTATACGCGTGATTGTAATTTTTTATGGCGAGCGACCTCACTGGCTATGCGATGAACGGCCAGCGAACGGATCTATAACAACTCATTACGTAGTTGTGATTTTAAGATGGTGTTTCTCGACAAGGCTAGTTCCCCGTGGCAGTGGCTGAGTTTCTACGGCGTTCTATCAAGGTGAGCTCAGTTTCTATAGGCGGCAGTGGCCACTTTCCCTTAAGAGAAGAATTCAATAACCCATCTTATAGCACATTTTGTGTGCGCTTTCAAGAACCGCGGGCGGTCAAAATTAATCCTTAGAACTCCACCATGGCATCCCTGATAAGCTCCTGTGTTGCCTTGGGACATTCGGTGCAATCAGTCAACCTACAAGGCTACTTCATGAAACACACTTAAGGCTAGCAATCTAGATATTTTCAGTTTTAACATTGTTACTTCCCTTGTGATTTAGCCTGGTAAAATTCGCAGCGAGATCTTATTGGATTTCAAGAAAATAGAAAGATGGAAAAGTGAAATGAGGAAGGCAGTATGGTTGACCGGAAGAGCTGGTTTGCTAGTCTGCACTAGAATGTCAAAAAGAGAGAAAAAAAGGACATTCACACACATACACAAACGCGGAACACACACACATTCGCGCAAACGCATACACGCACATAAGTGCGCAGGAAGGAGGCGGGATTGATACATTCCTTCAACTATGGCACCATAACTGAACTAGTGACTTGCGGTACAATAAGAAATTCCCGTGAACAAATACTGATGAGCCTCAATCAGTCACATGTAACGCAATGGTTTAGGACAGGCGTTGTAGCAAAGTGTTCTGGATTAATTCCATGAATCATACAGAGAGATTTATCGTCTCCCTATGTCTCCCGTTTAAAAAATATCTTGGCTTTTGCACATTTGACTGCTATTGACACCGCACTGTTGTGAAGGAGATTCGAACCCGTATCCTCAAAATCACTCGAAGAAAGTAAAAAAAAACTGGCCAATGTTGGGGAGAAAAAGAATCTAAATTAGGGTGTCTTCGATCACCGAGTGGAGAAAATAAATGTTTACCCCTTTCCTTGTTAACGAAAGCACCTGCGTGCTAACCTTGGCCCGAAAGTTCTATTCAAGCCGAAATGCAATTAGGAGTGGTCTTGATTAAGACACCGCCCAGCGCAACAATACTGCAGTCAAATATGGGGCCCTACTTCTTCAATAAAAATATTTTTTTGTATTCCTATCTTTCGGCACACAGCTTTCGACCCACAGCACACCGGCGTCAAAACACTCAGGCGAGCTATCTTTCTTTCTTTTTTTTTCAGGGGAGGGGGGGGGGGCAACTATGTATAGTCATATACAATACGTACCTAAAACATTATCGTCTCAAGTGCGCAGAAACAATTAGGCGTCGTAATTGACGGACTCAACGGATTTCCACCAATTTATGTGTCCTCAAACTCTCTCCTACATTTCACGCATTCCCATCTCATTCGAAAAAGAATCGAGCTGAAATATAATCAGAGGGCTAGAAGATCTTATTTGTAACACCGCACTCTTGAGACTACTACCGTTATCAAGTTGGAGGAACTATATTTGTTCCAGTATGGCGAACGCTGCGTATACACTCGTATAGTTTTAATCATTTTTACCAATACGTCCCACTTAGTTAGTGTAACCTATATGTGGAACGAGATTATGACGTTCACCTTACTGAATGAAGCTTGCGTGCAACAATCTTAAGCGCGTACGGAATAAGAGAAAAGAAAGGACAACCACCACGAGGAGAGAGACAATAAACTCCTTTCTTCGAGTGCACAGACATTGACCAGACCCTCGGGAGAGCGCCGGGAAATCGCAGCGCCGCAAGGACTGATACAGGCATGATGAGGCGGCCTGTCGGATATGGTGGCTCATTCATGAGCTATGTATACATCGCGACCAGGAAACATATATCGGAGAGAAGGAAGCGCGCAAAGAAAGAACCCTTGTCCCCGCTATCCTCACGTCTCCCCAATTAGCTCCAGAGGGAAAAGAAGCGTTGTCTTTGCCCGGCAGCCTTTTCAATCATCGTGGCGGATTCCGTGAGCATTAGTGGACCTAAAGCGATGCGCCGTGATCGATTACGTGTCCCTGGCTTGTTTTCATCTCTAGGAGCGCTTTGTATTTTAGTTTTGTCGCAGGAAATATATTAGCAACCCGCAAGCTATCGCTAAAACAGAGCCATAAATGGTGAATGAGGTGGCGACAAAAGAAATGCACTTGCGTTGCGGAAAATTAGAAGTGCATTCGAATGACACGCACCGAAGGTAGGCATACACGAAAGAAAATAGCAAGGTTACTATTCAGTGCACTTTTTCACTCGTAATCCATTCCGAAGATAGTGAAGTGGTGAATAAACGGGGAGTGCGTAGGGACTAAATCTTGGTATTTCTCTATGCTCCTATGCTTAGTGATAAAGGGGCAGATGAACAGGAAGAGAGAGAGAGAGTGAGTGATTCACCGAAGAGAGAGAGAGAGAGACAACTTCATGCAGTCGCCTGCAGAACGGCACCATGACTAAATGGCGCCGTGACGCGGGCCCTGACGTCTTCTCAGCGGGTGGCCTCTACTCAACTCCAGCGCGTGTTACTCCCGCGGTTGGTCGCCCTGTGGGGCAACGTTCCGTCGGTTTCGCTCGGCCTTTGTCTTTCAAGAGCCGCCGAGACCTGCTGGACGGCCAAGGTTTGGCTTTCGTGGTCGTAGCATTCCGCCGCAGCCGCGAGTCGCGGAGGAATCGTTGTACTTGTCGAAGCCTCATTGGGGAACTTGGTGCAATCCCATAGGATGTGCGTCAGGGTGGACCTCTCCCGCTGGCACACGCGGCACACATCACTCACATATAATTTAGGGTATAGATGAGTCATTAACACTGGGGTGGGTAAAGAACCAGTTTGCAATTGTCTGAACAGCACCGCCTCCGCTCGGCTCAGCCCCAGGTGCGGGGGTGGGAGAGTCCTTCGAGCCAGGCGGTGGAACTGGGTAAGTTCGTTGAACGTCGTCATGCGGTCCTTGGCGCTACACCACGTTGGACGGTCGGTTGCAGCGGCGCGGTTGGTTAGCGCTCGCGCCACTGCGTGTGCCGTCTCGTTGTGGTTATCGTGCTTCTCGGACGCATCGTTGCCCGCGTGCGCCGGGAACCACTTGATTCTAACACACCGATTCTCTCGTTGCCGAAGTAACTATTTGAGAAATCGAAGGATGCGTGTATGTACATACGAGGCACCTCTCTGACAAGTTTTATTCCTTGCTTTGTTTACGCTAAAGCTTTTTGTAGAGTTGGTGTGTTGGTTTGTTTGCAGTACGTTCTCACGTATTACATAAGAAAGAGGTAGCCTCAATTTATTCACATAGCTGGCCGTAATGTAAGCGCTACCGTATGCTTTATCAACAGTCAAACAAATGCGCATTAGAATTGTGAAAGAACACTTTGAATAATTATTGATAATAAATTATGTATACGTTACACACATACAAAAATTCATTCGTTCATTCATTAGGAAATGAATAAATGAATATTTTTCTAACTTTCCTGCATTTTAAGCGAGAACCATAAACATTTTTGAGCAACTACTATGCTTTTATTTGTTTGTGGTGGGCCCAATGTTAAGAGGAAGCTTTAGCTCGGGTGCTCCTATCTAAATGCATATAAAAGGAGAATGCGTTTTTCTCGGCAATCACTGCCCCAAATTTGACGAGGTTTGTTGCATTTAAAAGAAAAGCTTAAAATCTAGTGACTGTTGGTTTCTAATTTTTGCGTTAGCTTGTCAATGTTTTATTGACAATTGGCAAAAATAAAAAATTTTCAAGAAACGAAACCATCAAGTTTACAACCCTGTAACTCAACAACGAAAAATGATAATACAATTCTGTGAATTGCATATAATAGTGCATCTAAAGCGCACAAAATATGTATGTTATACATTAATATAAAAAAATTTAGTAATATGGAAATACAGCTTTTGCAGAACCCTTCTAACCAACGTAACAAATTCACGTAAGATATAAATTGACATATCTAATTTGTCCGATTTGAATGATCTAATGGACGCCGTTTACAGAACCGTGATATCTGTTTTGGATGCAGAGCTATGAATTTGTAAACTTCGTGCTTCTATTTTTTTAAGCTTCCAAATTTTTGAAAATATTTTTAACGAAATTCAAGCCCAAAATCGGAATTTTGCTTGCAACAGTCACTAGAACACAACTTTCTCTCTCAAATGGAACAAATTTCATTAAAATCTGTGCAGGAGTTATCTCAGAAAACTTTTTTCGCGTTTTACATGTATTTGAAATGGCCGCGTCGGTGTTGGGCCCGAGCTAAAGCTTCCTCTTAACTGTAATAGTAGTAGTAGAAAACTTTTATTGTACAAAATATGACGAGATGTCTTCAGGTCGTTCAGAGTCCCTATTCTTTAACTGTAAGCTGATGTTCTTAGTGCATGTGAAAGTGCGCTATTGACTCATGTTTCTCTCTCTCTCTCTCTCTCTCTGATGTTCTAGAAGATATGTAGATGCACTGGTATGAACTGACAAGTCACTTGTGACCTAATGCTCTATCGCTTAGAAGCAAGGAAGCATGAAATGAGACAATAGAAGAAAAGAAATTATTGCTGCAAAGCCCGCGATGTTCTCCGCATCACAAATAGTGCATGCGTATGTGCTTATTTGTAAGCTGAAAATATATCTGGAAACTGATGCTTGCAATTGGCGTACAAAGCCGTAACTCACTGTCCAGCTAGTGATGTGAAGGAACATCTGGTGTCGTTTACATTTGAAACAACGAAACATGTTGTCATGTCACGTACCTCCCTCTTACCGCTGTTAATTTTTCTTCTTCGCATCGTCTGCCCTTCCTCTTGTCGCGACAGTCCTTTCTTTTTCTGTCCATAATGATGACGTTTAATTTTCTTGGCGGTATAAAGCTTTGCATCTCATTGTTTACCGCGCAAGAAAACCTGCTATCAATAAGTTGCCCTTTATCTACCGTTCGTCACGTTCCCCTCATGTATTTGGCAAGAATTCAACACAAAATCTTCAAATTTGCCCCTCTCATGTAATTAGCGTGAGAATATTCAAGCACCGTGGTGCAGAAGCCCGGAGAAAAGTAACCGCGGCCTTTGACGTAAAATAAACAGAATCTCACATGATCCCCGTCAAAAGAAGCCGCCACCACCTTCTAAGAACCTTCCTTCCAAGCTGTAAGTAACGCCTCCCCCCCCCCCCCTCCCCCAACTCTAAGGTCCTCCACCCGCTTTTCGACGGTCAACACTGACCCGTGCATTCCCAAGCGTCTGCCAAGAGTTTCGGAAAGTACGTGACCCTCCGTCGTCGCCTAGCAACAAGCAACGCTGCAAACCCTTGAAGCATATGACCCTCGTTTACCCCCAGCCTTTTATTGAGAGCAGCAAAGGTTGCAGACTTGAGTGTGTTGGCAATTGACATTAAATGAAGCAGCACGATAACGAAAACAAGATGTGACACGAATGCTGCGTCGACTTCCGCAAAAGATAGAAGGCTTAACACACAAAGCAAGAAAGCTGCATGTTTATCAGCTCTTCACTTCAAGCTGCTATTAGCAGCAGCGTTTTAGCTCTTTGTATCCTCGGCTGATATAGCCTTTATCGAATCAAATTTGGTAAGTGCTTGCCGTGTTTTTTGTTTGCGTACCAACGCAGTGACACTGCGGTAATTACGTTCTGCTGCTCAGCCACCGCTGATATCTTATCTTCGGCTGTGGTAGATGCGCTTCGACAGCAGTGTAATGCAAAATATTATGCGAGATTTTTCTGCACATTAAATATAATGAAGGGGTCAAGGTTGACCCGGAGTCTATACCACTGATGTTTTCTTCGTTGCCCTGCTTAGCTTTGCGACTTTATTCTCTTTCTATCTCTTTTTGTTCCCTTACCCCTTCGCCCGTGCATGCAGAGTAGCACAGCACTAGACCGACCGGACTTTAGAATGCCTTCTGAAACAAAAATTCTTGGACCCTGGCGACATCCATCGCTTGCGCTTAAAGTTATTCGCGCGATGCGGCTGTTTTGAATGTGCACCTGCCTCCTTAACCGCATGCGCATAAGCGGCCACTGAGGCTGTGCTGTAGTCTTGTAGATCCTCCCTGCGTGCACGCAATGCTCACTGTCTCTCTCTTTGCCTTACCTTAACTATTTCCTTGGTGTAGGATGGCAAACCGGACCTTTCCTCTTTTTGCTTTCTCACTCTCTCTCTCTGAAGACCAAGTAAATAGCGGCTTTGGCTGGCACGAAATAAGTAGTACTGCGTGTTGAGGAAACAGGTCGCATTCCTATTTACAGGGTTCGCGTTCAAAAGTTACTTCTGTACGAAGCGTACATAGGGAGCATAAAGGCCACGAGTGTTGGTATATATATATATATATATATATATATATATATATATATATATATATATATATATATATATATATATATATATATATATATATATATATATATATATATATATATATATATATAGTAGGCAAAGAGGGTTTCTTCAGGCTACCTTTCAAACGTAAAGAACTTGAGTGGTGCTACAAGGTAAACAGAACAAGTATTTAATTTCGACAGTTTCGATCGGTGGACCGATCTTCGTCAGGGTTTACAAACCCTGACGAAGATCGGTCCACCGATCGAAACTGTCGAAATTAAATACTTGTTCTGTTTACCTTGTAGCACCACTCAAGTTCTTTATATATATATATATATATATATATATATATATATATATATATATATATATATATATATATATATATATATATATATATATATATATATATATATATATATATATATATATATATATATATATATATATATATCGAATCTGCTGTCACGATGGTGTCACCTGGAAGAGTCGCAGTAGTGCCGAGCAAACGAGGAAGTGCGACTGCGCGCGCACATCCTTCTTCGACACAGTGAAGGTGGCACTGCGGGGCATAGTTGGTTGAGACCGGAAGAAAACCGGCGCCAATAAAAGAAAAAGGAAGAAATGAAAGAGGCTACGACGTAGACCACAAGTGACCCTTCTCTGATGTCACCCAGCCCCCACAGTCCTCTCTTATGTTTCCGCCAACGACAGCGTCCCATATGCTGCCGTCTCCTGCTACAGTCGCGAATTACTATTTCGTGCAGGTACCCCAGAAATTAGGCCTAGAGAGCTAAAATAATCGCCTTGGTATAGGACAAGATAGACTACTTATGAGTTGTTCGGCGACTTCGTTCTCTGGTGACATCATTCGTTGCAGCAGTAACACGGCCTCGCGACTGATTAAGATATGACTGATTGATTGTTTCATAGTATTTAACGTTTCGAAGCAACATTGTTACTTAGAGTCAGAAGAAGCCATGGTGGAGCGCTCCGGACTAACTTTGACCGCCCGGGCCTCTTCAGCATTCATCTAAATCTAAGTACACGGGCATTCTTTTCTTTTTCATGGCTCAGTAGTATACACAGAAAGTCGCCCTCCTTTGAGCCAGCAGAATACATCGTAAATTTCCCCACTGAACGTAAACGTGATAGTTAGACTTTGATAGGGTAAACTGAGGAAAAATTATTTGCATAGAACTACGTACCACAACATCTTCACTTCGTAATGCACTGAAAAGTGTTACAGGACACAGCTTCATGCAACTAATCTTTTCTCATTTTATTCTGCCCAAGTCTAACGCTCATTCGTTCATGGTAGATACCGACCGTTTTCTTGGCTCATAGGGGGACGAATGTTCTAATGATATGGCAAAATTTCGAATCTGCCATGTGGTGGCAGCTTTCTTAAATGTCACGGTATACAGTGTCATCTTCATATTCCACGAAAATCAGAGTCATGTGCGAACGCAATGATTTCATTCCAAAGCCGGAAGTCCTTCATGAAAGTGCGAGAGCACCTAAATTGATACACCGAGCTACTGTTTTTCTTTACAATTGTTTCTTAGTTGTGTATAATGGGAACCACTCACGCTACGAATTCCGGGCAATTCAGAAAGTAAAGGTGCATATTACTTGAGAATAAAGATGAGCGATATCAAACTCTGCGGGATGAGATGGGCTTGCGGATGGCGCCGCTTGAGTTATAGTTCACTCTGTGGGTGGCACTCGCAACAACAACGAAATAAAAGTGATTATTCTCTTTACAGCCAAGACCCGAGTGCTCGTGCTGCTGTTTTACTTCACAGTGAAATGGAATGCGAAAAACCAATCTCGCCGAAAAATGCCACTGTCATCGGGAAATCCTTCGAAACCTGTTCGTACGAACTTCTGCACGACGCCAACGGAGCAGAAAATCGTGGAATGCGGGCTCAAAGGGTTGTCACTCGAGAAGTCAGTTACGTTGATATCAGAACTTCTACGTTCAAGTGGCCTATTAGACTTTGATACTCCCAGGCAATGCCCCCCCCCCCTCCCCCCCGACACACAAACAACAGCCACCCACCCCCTTTTTATCCCCAGCGGTTGCTTTTTCTTTTCGCTTTCCTTTTTGTTTCTTCTTTTCTCCCTTTACCCATAACAAGTATTAGATAGCAAATGAGAAGTTTCTCTTCCGGCTGACGGCACTGGCCCACTGCCAGTCGGTGCGGTGATTTCGGTCTCATATTCTTTGTCCCAATATATATGGAAATGAAAACATGTGTCGAGCTGCGCTCAAAATTCGCATGAGGGAATATCGTAATCATCGAACATTTCTTTTTTTTTTTCATTGCTTGGAATAAGTGTGACGGAAACTGCAGATCATTAACGGTGGCTCCAATGTTCATCTATACTTCTGAAATAATGTTCCTTCTATCATTTATTCACCATAGCATCAAAAGCAATTAAATAGCCTACGCGCCAGATGGTTCTACCTCACAACCGCAAAGGTCACTAAGGATCACAAAGGCCATTAGCGCTCACTCAACGCTAGTAAAAAAAAGAAAAAAAAACGAAGGTAAAGTCTAGAAGCGGTGTCGTGACATTAGTCGCCAGGGGGAAGTAAATAAGGCGTTACGTCAACACTGTTTGTGGCATTCGCGAAACGCCGCGTAGGCGGGCATGCGTGCATCGGGCGTTGCTTCTGAATGGCAGCAGCTCCCTTTAACGCGAGCTCAGTTCCAGCGTGGGCGGGCTGCCGTCATCCGCTGGTCAGAGGCTGCGGGAGTAGGCGACCAATTTTCGGTTTCTACCCCGACAGGGACGGTTCCGGTGCCGACGTACTACGCCGCATTCGTTCAGTGCTCTCGGGGCACGCTGCGCTCGGCAGAAAAGCGTCACGGTGACAGTCGACCGGTCACTTTCGCTCGCTAGGTCGCTCGTACAGCGCGGACTCGTGTGACGTCATGCATTGGTAGGGGCCGTTGAACGAGCTCCAGTCGCCGTACATGAGCGGCGAGGCGTTCGAGTAGAGACAACATAGCCGCCATGCCCACTGTAGCAAGTGCTGCCACGAAATGAGGCTTAACTTTCTCGTCCACTACGGTATCAGCCACTGGTTGCTTCCAAACTACAGGTGTTTAGCTGAATACTTGTGTGCGTGATTGTGTTGTGCAAGTGTTTGTCTGTGTGTGTCTGTGTGAGCGCCTGTCATTATCATAAATACCTAAGAAAGTTCGCTGCAGGACAGAGGCTGCTCGCGACACCAGTATTCTAGCTTTTCACTTATCGTGACTCTACCCTTCTCCAATTTTCCGGCCCATTTGTCTGCCCAGAAGTTACGTCACCATAGTAGAGCACAGCCAGAACACAATTAATACAGGTTTTCACCTTTTATCCTACAGCCCATTTCTTTACCTGAGGGTCAACACCCCACATAATCTTGGTTGGTTTAGAGCACCCGACATTCTAACGAAGGTTTTCTAGAACGGCTTAGCCACAAAATGCGTCTTTGGCTTTCATTCGCCGAAACATGTCACGTGATACGTGCCAGAACGAGACATTGTGCCTAAAACGTGCGGTCGTAACAATAAAAACATCAAATTTAATGTTTTACCTGCCAAAGCCACGGTCTTATTGTGAGCGACACCGCCGTGGGAGGCTCCGGATTAGTTGTTACCCCATGGAGTTCTTTAACGTGTACCTAAATTTATGTGCACCAGCGTTCTCGCATTTCGCCCCAATCAAAATGTGGCCGCCCCACCTGGGGTCAAACCCATGACCTCGAGTACAGCAGCGCCAGGCCACAGCCCCTGGGCTACAGCTGCGTGTCCGGAAAAGTTACTGCTACAAATACATATTCTCCAGCCTTCTCTTCCTAATAAAATTGTAACACTATGAAGCGAGGGTTCATCACATTAGCGCTGTTCAGAGCCGTCATCCTTGTGGTTCTTCCTGGTGTTTCTGACATATTAGAAAGCTGCTGGTTGTTCGTTCAATTAATTTTAAGGTTGGCAGTTCAGCGCTCGCCCTGTTGTGTTTGTTTTCGGTTCCTGTCCTCATATTCTTCGCGCTGCTTTAAGTTATACCCTATTACACTACTTCAATGTTTCCTCGTTAGGCCTAATTCGCCATTCCGTGACACTAGACAGTCATGATTGCTAAAAACAGGTATTGTGAAAACGTCCAAGCTACCAACAGCGAACAGAGCATTACTATAGAAGGCTAAGCGCTAAATAATCGTATCTCCTTTTGTTTTTCTCTCTCTCTCTTTCTTTTTTTTTACATACTTTCCGTTTAAGGTAGCTTGCGTGTGGATGCAATCGCCGTGCCGTTAAACTTTGGAAAGCTTTTATTGCAGTTCGTGATTTCATAGCGCCCAAAAAGGAAGCCATTTTACACATGGGTGACGTCACGCACTCACCAAACAGAACAATCAGTATATCGCGAAACGCACGTTTCAACATCGCTCTTCAAAAAGCTTTTTCCACGCCGCCTTTAGCGTCACTACACAAAGAAGAGATCTTCAGCTAGCCTTGTCTACGGGAACAAAAAAAGAAAACAAGAAAAGTAAATAGAATATTGAAAACGTCGTAGGGCATGAACGAACAACGCTTCGATGGTTGTACCTCCACGCAGGGGTTGCGGCCGGCCGTGCCCAAGCGTTCAGGCATGGAACAGACAACCTGAAGGCACTCTGTAACGCGTGGTTGAATTTTTCACTAGAGTTGCAAGGGGTGAAGGAGCCATGTATGGATTTCCCATCGACGGCAACGCAACACAATCGCCCCGCCAGCGACGAGCACGCTCTAAATATTCCAGGGCACCCGCCCACGCTTGGTACTAGACGTAGCTAAAAAAAAAAGGAAAAAAAAATAACTCGCAAGATTCTACTCCGCGCCAGACAAGCGTGACAATGCTGACATGCTTTTGTTTGTTTGCTCGCTTCGCTACGAACTGATGCTTTCTACTTGTTTGCTGCCTCGTCATACGAGGTCCCGATAGAGCTAGCGTTCTGTGGCTGAAAGGTGTCGGAAGTTTGCGTCATAGGATTCGTCGCAGGTTACTGCTGATTTCCCTATCGTTCAGGTTAGCACACCGGCAACGTGCCACTTTTGCCACGGAAAGAACCTCGCCTAGTTTATCTTCTTTTATGTTTTTTTTTCCCTTCACCGTCGTGTTTTTCTATAGATTAATGTTAATCGCAAGGACCATCCTCCACCATTGCCCATATAAACCTATCACGCATCTTTCTCGCCCATTACGAGCTTGCTCCCTCTTTCCTCGCACCTCCCATACAAGGAGGCGCCCAGAGACTGGCGTTACTCAATCACGCCAACTCTGAACAGTTCCATGGAACCTCTATTATTCGCTTATGCAAATCAAAAGGTTTGGATAAGTACGCTGGGCTTCCATTAAGGCCGCTATAGTAGGCAGGAAACGACCCGTACTCAACACCCATGGTTGTACTATATAGTTTATGGGACAGGCTTGACATAGACGTAATATAGAATCCAAAAGAGTGGACGTTGGACTTGAGTGAGTATGTGTGTACTGGGGACGAGGGGGGGGGGGATATCAGCAAGGGAACGTGGCCTGACTGTATTTATATGTATGCGTCAGTGAGAGAACTTCCAAAAAATCGATGGCCTAGGGGCTTCTCGGGGCTTAAGGGATAGTCTAGGCAAGAAAACACAATGTATTATAAGGTATAACCTGCCTTCAGGTGCAGAAGGCTAACACGATTTTGGCGATGAAACGCTCGACCATATAGTTTCGTCTTAAGTTAGCTCCGCAAACGACAAAAATCAGGTTGTGCAAGAAGGAGGGATACAACCAGCGTGAGATTGGCTCACTGGCTGTCGCTATGATTCGAAGCCTGTAGTGAAATGGAGACGGCTCAAAGTTGTTTTGCTAAGTTTTACGCTCCGAAACTTAACTGCTTTCAAACCTCGCTAAGCTTAATGCAGCCATCCATGATTGCATTATAGATTTGATCTAACGAAATCACGAGTCCTGACAGGGGATTTTCTACCGTAATAAATAATACGTGTTCAGAAAAAAAAAATATCTACATAAACTGACGTATATTAGAACGCAAGCAACGGGAGGTATGTCTTTACACTGCAAGCAGGACTCAAAATATATTGGTGTGCTCACAGAAAAACATAAAAAGCACACTTGGGTAAAAAGTTTATCATATCTTCTGATGAAAGTGAGATTTTCACACTACGCTGACTTTGTCACCTTTCTCAGAAACATGGTCTCCGAACAGTACCTAAGGCGACAAATTAGACAAGTGACATTAAAGAAACTGCGAATTTAAGCGAAAGCGTTAGCAAAGAAAGCTAGATGTCTTTGAAACGCCCAAAGGTTTAGAAATAATAGCGTGAACTCTTTTCGGCGAATTCCAAGCGAAACTTAAGGAAAGACGACACCTCCGCCGACGGACCTCTCAATTACTGACTCCTCCGCGCTAATCACTCGACTCGAGTTCCCGGAGATGTGCCGCGCTCTTACGCTTGGTAAACCGAAAGGCGAGGTATAGGTGCGGCGCGGTGTAATTGGGTTAGCCCTGCGTGGCGCGAATTGGAGACACATGAGCCTCCCCTCCCCCACCCCCCCCCTCCCCTTTACGCAGACTCTCGAGTCTACAAAGTTTTTTCACAACGGAATCTGTGCGGCCGCCCTCTAGCGAACGAGAAACGAACAAAATCTCGGTTCAAACCTCGGTTGTTTGCGCCGTAGATGCGTTTCGAGTGGGCCCCAGGAGGCCTTTTCCTCCGAGAATCATTGAGGGCACGGAAAACCGGCAAGTACTCGACGCGTAGCCTTACGATTGTGTCGGCATTCGGGACGGGAATCGGGAGACCAGCTGCCCCGAAAAGCCTATATACGCTTTCCTAACTCAATTGGAGCTGACGGCCAGAGTACGGCCATCGAATGAAGTTTAGACTTCGTCTTAACAAGTTTAGGACCAGTGAAAAAGAATGCTCGGTGTACATGTTTGACTTGTGGAAAAAAAAGAGAAAGATGTTGCCTCCCATCGGCTTCATCTGGAGCACGCCTAAATTCTAGCTTTCTTCAGAATTAGAGGCTTAGAAGAAAGAAAAAAAGAACTTTTATGAATGAAACAACAACATCGCCGTCTATGTCTTCTGAGGGCTATTTTATTTGTCCTTATTTTTTTTCCAGAAGGGACTGCTAGATATCCCTCAGCAGCATGGTGATGTCGAGCATTTGCAAAGCTCTGAAGATTTCTTTGACGCCGCTCGAAGGACAGTGGTGTCGTGGCCGGATTTTATTAGATTATAATAGGATATATCATGGTTCAATCAAGTTTCAAAATCGCGGTGGTTGTTTCGAGCAGTAGCAAGCGGCTCGGCGTGATGGTCGAGTGCACTAAAACCTTGGCAAACTAGATTAGGTTTGTTTCTATGCGTCGTTGTTTTTAACGCCCTTTTCAAGGCGTCTTTGATTTTTTCGTTGATGACAGAGTTATATCTGCTTGAACATAAGAGTTAATGACGCGCAGGCGTGCATTTTAGTAAGTTCTGTAATAGTGTTAGCATCTCTTTTTCATAAGGCTAAGGGCTTTCGAAACGACATCGACATTTTCTTGGTCTGTGTTGCTAGGTTTTCAGCTTGATCTTACGCTTGGCCTGCGTTTTATTTTAAAGCGAATATGTTGGCCAGTCCCATATTTTCAAACGCTAGCTATCAGCCCGAATGGACTCAAAACAATCCTTGATGCACGTTACACGTTTTTACTGCACACATGAGTTTCTTTCCAGAAGTGTTTCACTCGACATGTTACAGATGTCTCATTCTAGTGTGACTCTATAGCGAAAAGAAGCGCGCTGGATAATGGAGATTCTGGCTAGTAAACGTGGGCTGCTGCATTGATGCTCAGTTTGCTGTTTTCGCTGTTGGTTACTATTTATTAAGCTAGAAAGATGGGCCACTTCAGAATCGAAATCTCAAAAACTGGGCCCCTATCCACAAATCTTCGCTCAGGCGAATGTCGTCCACACTTGCCTCTAGCTGCAGCCCTCATCTCATGACCGCTATCAATCGTTATAATGACCGTCTCAAGTCAATATATATAGAGACTAATTCGAAGAGTAGCAATCAGAAAAATGTCTTAGCTAAGGGAGTGAGTGAATAAACTTTATTTCGGATGCCAAGGGAACGTTTGTTAATACGTGCCATATTCACGAGAAAATTCTTACGCTAGAACTGTTCGTAAGATCCAACCAATGATGGGATATCAGCCAATCGTTATATTGGACATACTATGTGTGAGATGCGATCTTCCAGTGGCAAAGAGCATTCTTTCATCCGTTCTCCTTCGGCAAAGTGGACAGAACGGGACTAAAAGACGCATGAAGCGACTAGGCAAAGTTCCCGACTCCCTATTATGTGGCAGTACAGCAGTCGCGGATAAACGAACACACCTTGAACACTTATCACAATCAATCTGCATACAAGCACGTAGGTATACACTGTATACTAACGAAAAAATAATCGTGCAAATACATTAAGAGAAAATCTTCAGTGAAGCCCGATAAGAACACTATAGCTTTAGCAGAAACATCTAAAGGATCAAAGTCCTCCTTGAGTAGCCTATTGAATCCTACAGACATATGTTAACATAATGACTCTGTGAAACCGTATACTCTATGGTGGGGAACAGTGAACGATTCCTTGAACCTCGAAGTCTTAATACGCGGATTTTTTTTACAGTTTCGCTAACGCGAGAGTTTAACTTTTGTTATAACTTGTACATAATTGTTATTCTGTAACCAAGTAAAGAAAACATAGGTAAAATATATTTAAGAACAAAGTCACCCGGGTAGAGGTGAGGGACGTTTGCTTTACACCGCACAGCTCTCATCTGAAGCGGCTGTATCTTTTTCAGAATCGTAACACCACACAATTCTACAATACGGTAGAGGTGAGGAGACGAGATAGTTATAAAGCAGAATTTTAACTTTAATAGGAAGTGGGCGAGATTTGGAAGTGATACAATACCGGCAGCGCTAGGAATCTTATATCGCATATGTTCGTGCAGGCTCATTCCAGGTTAAGTATTCTAAAAAAAAAACAACTCCAAGTGGCTTTACTGTCATTACAAGCAAACGTTACAAACGTAAATGGTTGCAATGTTTATTTTCCAATTGGGTATGTATAAGAGCGCCTTTGTTTTCCCTGAGTTGATTATTAGGCGATTTATGTGTGCCCACAGTTTTAAACCTCTGAGAATCTTATTGGTCCGTCACTTTCATTTCTTTCTATTGTTCCGGAAAACTTCGGCAGAGACACTGAAGACTGCTTACGTGTGGTAATGCGAAAGCATTAGAGTCCCTTTGGTGAAATGTTTTCGATTTCTGCACGCATTAAAGCTCTTTCTGCTAATTCGGTGCGTGTGTGTGTGTGCGGGCGGGGCGTATACGTTGGCCACAGACCGGCTCATTTTATACACTCATGACGTGGCGCGAAGACTCCATCGCTGCAGACACACCACCGATGAAATCCGAAGAGGAAGTGACGCGTGGGAGGCAGCGCGCTCATTTTATACGCCCAAGACTTGCTGGCGCCTCCTTCCCATTGGCTGCACCACCACGTGCCCAATGACGCATGCACTAGGCCACGCCTTTAGCCAGCCAGGACCGTGCAGCGCCGTGTGTGGGAATCAAGCCCAGGAAAGCCGGCCTCGATTCCCACCCAGACCAAAATGTACCAAGTTTTCTTTTAAAAGTCACTAATTTACTTTGTTTACAGGAGCCTCCCTGAGAAATTTGATGCCAATCCGAGCATATTGTGACGTGTTTTACCTCGTCGGCACCGTCATCCATTTTTTGGCACCATCGATCTTTCACGTCGACGGATATTCGCGTAATGGGGCATATAAAGCTTTCGCATTAATAAATACTGTGGTATCATCGGTACACGCGACAAACCATGCATTATCTGCGATGTGTACCACCTCATTCACATATATACAAATTCATAGAGGCCCTGATACGCGCCGCTAGGGGACCCCTTCTTTAAAAGGCTGTGTGGAAGATTTCGCGGCGCCGATATTTGCGTTCTGTGTTCTGCGTGAGGGGTATGACTTGGGCAACGCATAAGCTGTCCAATGGACGCCGTATTTCCGGACCTATTAAATAATCTTTCTGATGCTAACTTTCTGCCAGCAATATTTCTGTGAACGTTGAGCCAAAATTTTCTAACCGCAATGTCATTTCATCGTCAACACTCACTAGTGGCCGTACGTTTTGGTGAAACAACATCGTGGCTTGGTTTCTTTCTTTTTTGCATTGCCAAAGTGTTTCAATTCTGATGGCCTAAAGCTCATAATCTGTCTAGCCTGCACATAGTCTACCTGTGGATTCACTGCGCAATTTTCCCCAAATTATCATTCTTACTGATGGAAATGAGAGGCGTTCCTTCAGATTCCCACACGAACATTTCTCCGTTCATCGTCGAAACATATTTCCAATCAAGCTCTTTTCATTCTCCATTTGCCACACCAAAAAGGCGCTTCTTGGCGTGACACAAGTGCTCATTAACAAATATTCAAACCTTTGATTCCAATCCCATATCGTGCGATGACAGTTTCTCCTCCCGGTATTCTTTTTTTTTTACTTATCAAGAAATGAGTCGCATGTTGTAGTCCAAGATAATCGGACAATTATCGACGCATTTGCGTTACCCATAGACTGAACGCGGTAGCAGGTCTCTGTCGTTTTATTTCAGAAGCGTAGTTGTTGTCGTTCCAACCATCCTCAATATGTGCAAGGTAGCCTCACCCAATGTCGGCGGCACACTTTTCGAGTTCAATATGAACGCGTCGACTCTATATCATTCGATCTGCCCAAGTCTGCACCTCATGCTCTTTCACTTCTGCACTCAAAGGCATCACGCTCCACTCGAGGGGCTTTTATAGCCCTCCTTCATCAGGTTCTTCTTCTCCATCTGCAGCACAAATCTTCTCATGTCGACAAACTTTAATATAACGAAGGTTATTCTTGATTTTTCTAATTTCCTTTCGCAGCTCTCTCGCCCATTTCTTGCTTGCACTCTCATTTCTCCATTTCATTTCATTTCGCACAGATAGTTAATCTGCGAAGCTGAGACGTGCGGCCCCGGTGTCAACACTGCGGTTAATTCCAACGGTTCATCAAACGGCAGCTTGACAGGCTGGCGGATCCTCGGTTGCTGCTTGCGCTCGCCTGCACGAGCCTGTTCTCGTGCCCGGGCTGCAGCATCGGCACGGCGTAGACGAGCTCGTTCACGGTTTTGCTCGCGGCGTTGCTGAGCGAAAACTGCCTGCGCTTCAGGAGTACGTGTGATGCGTGGCCCACCCATTTCGGAGCCGGAGAGAAACTGCTACGCGCGCGCTCGGCTGCGACGGAGAGCAATGGCGTCACTACTGGCGCAGCCAATGGCGCGCCTCCCTTTCTATCTTTCTTTTTGCGCATGCGCATGGCGTTGCGCCGGAGGAGTTTTTGACGTACAGGTGACATACGGACGGACATACGGACGAATCACCTAGCCACATACAGCTTCACTGTAAAAAAAAAAAGAAAAAGACTAGTGGCAGCAGCTGAGGCAGCAGATTAAAAGTTGAAGGAAAAGCAGATTTCTGCTCTATCACCCACCTGCAAAATGCACGAGGTGAAAGTTGTACAGAGACCATTGTTTGCGTGCACCGCCGCAGCTGCCAAAAAGAAGCGGGGAGCTACTGACTGCTGAATTTGCAGCCGTAGCTACTTGTTAATATGGATAATTGTCCATATACGTCAGGTAGTGTGGCCAATGGGGGACGCCCTCCTTACACGCTGTCTTGGCACGTCACACACGCAGTAGATATGTGTAGGTGCGGGTGTGTCTGCTGCAATAAGCCAGCACGGTCTTTCCTTTCAGAGCAGCAGGGATGCGTTGTATTTGCTACTGCGGGCCTTGACAAAGCATTTCTGCAAACGGCACGAGGTGAATGTTGAAGGGACCGTCATTTCCACCGTAATAAGAATGAAAAGCTTTGTGAATCCGGCACCTGCTGCCAAAGCTCTGGCACTGAGTAAAGCAACAAAATTTTGAATGCGTATGGAGAAGATTCGATGAGGAAATAAGAATTTAGATATGCAGCGAAAGAAAAGGACTGATACCAGACGTGAATGTAGTCGCGCATTTGTTTGCCTGGTAATCTATCAGGGTAAATGCCCTACATGGGTGAGGGGCAAACAACCGACTGGCTTGCGCGAAATAATAGATGACAAAAAAATTCACTATATCAAAGCCCGTAACTGATCCGAAGACGCATAGTGCAAGTTGGTGCGCTCATTGTCAGACAGACATTTATCATAAAAAAGAAAGGTGAATACGAACTAGAAATCGCTCGCGAAAAAAACGAACTAACAAACATTCAGCTGTCCAAGATGTTGCAATCGCGAATAAAATCACTATCTGCGCAGCATGAGGGAAGGAATACGAAAGAAAGGGGGAGCAGTGGCTGAAACCGCCAGTCTGCCCGCACAACCATTTTTAGTCCTACCATGCCGCGATTTACAACAATAAAGATGCACTAGTTGTCTGGCTAATACGGCTAGCAATATAGTGTAAACAGAGGCTACAACAAAACTAGAACCACAAGAACAAAATGATATTTACATTTATGAAACAGTAGGCAACCGAGCAGTCAGCCATTATAAAAAAAAAAAGATCTGGTTTATTGATCGTTAGGTACAGTACAAAGAAAAAGAAAAAAGCAAAAGTGGGGGTTTGGCTGTCCCGACGAGTTCAAGTCGGGACTGCCCCGCTATATTCAGGTTATTTGGAAACCCTAATTGTCGTTCGACCAGGGTTTGGACAAGAACGATTTCTTTGAAACGTCGATGTCTCGAAATCTCGTTCTCCCATGTGTTTCCTGTCCCCATGCACATGTTTATGGCACCATATACTGTGTGAGAAATCACGGGCATCCAATACAATTTGGTTTGCGCTGGCGCCGCATAGTTTACATTGTTTGAATTTGACTCAAGTGGTTATGCGTATGTATGGTAAAGGACGTTGCCTTGCTTTTTTGCATTTAAGGTTCTTTCTCGTTTTGTGAAGCGTTGACTTCTAACCGAAGAGCCAACAGCTATTAATATCGTCCGGTCAATTCTGAAGAAAGAGTACACAATAGCGAAAAGTTTCGTCGCAGTGATGGATTATTGAAGCATAATCATTGTACACTGGAAACAGTGCAACCTCGTAAACTACTGCAGCCATATTGGACTGGCCAAGCCGCAAATTATTCTGTTCTAAGGCTACACCCCAGAGCATACACGTTTTCTGGACGCAGCTCACCTTGCAGCCACAAATACTTGCCCCAAGTTCACATGCAATTCTCTTTCGCTTTGCGTATACGGGGTGACAAACGGTCGGCTCCCTCCGCACA
Organism: Dermacentor albipictus; assembly: GCF_038994185.2. Lineage (NCBI taxonomy): Eukaryota > Metazoa > Arthropoda > Arachnida > Ixodida > Ixodidae > Dermacentor > Dermacentor albipictus. Next base: position 104,542,017 of record NC_091824.1, on the reverse strand, counting down.
TGCTTGTTTTCCGGCGTTCTGTATGCAATGCGGCATCGTACTTTTTTCCGTTTTGGCCGCCGCTACGCTGGCGTGACGATGACCGCGATTGCCTCTTGCATTTTTAATGCTGTCCTCGGTGTTCCAGCGGTAATACAAAGCACTTCTCGCCTCTCTCCAGCTTTCTCCTTTCGAAAGCCAAACAAGTGCTCGTTCCGTTTCGCCAAGAGCATGCAACGAAGGTGTATTTTTTTTTTTTTAAGTACAGCGGTGGCGCCCTCTGGAAGGCCTGATGAAGGCAAGGCCCAGAATACTGAAAAGCTGCTTAAACTTTAACGGCCGTCTTATAGGGTCACACGCGGAATGTAGTAAGAGGGGAAAAAAGTCCATACGATCCATAATCTTCCGCACAATGTTGCACAGACTTTCTCTTTTTCTTTTCTTTTTCTTTTTTGTGTGTGAAGCGGCAGAGCGCAGCTGGCTCTGATTATAGGTTGGCCGCATTCCTTTAAGGGACGAGAAAGAAAGAAGTCACTGCAGTTTAACTGGTTGAGAAATATTTTGAATAACATAATTGTCACTATTTCACACCGCTAGAGCGCACGTCTCTTTCCGCGCACTTTTTTTTTTCTTTTTTTCAGCTTACATGCAGGTGACAGACTCCGTTTTGCGCTCTCGTGTAAAGACCATAACTCCTACCCGTAGTTTTTGTTTCTTCAGTACTGTTAATTGTCGACTTCTGCCTATTTCAAACATCGGCATGAATTTTAATTGGAGGTGCTGTGTTTTTTCTTATTTTATTTACAGAAGAAGAAACAGTAGGCGGAGGAGTGATTCTTACAAATCTTTATGAACTACGCGTCACCTGATGATACGCGCACACGTGTTCTCGCGTACTATATACGCCCAAAATAAAAGCTCTTCCCTTTCAGAGGGTCAACGTACGGTCCTGTCAAGAAAACGCGGCAAACTGCTCTCAAAGTAATCGAAGTAAAAGCCACACTGTCGCGCGAACATGCCAGCCCTGCAATTGTGATTAGGTTGCGCGGAGAACTGTATACAATCGGGCCGTGTTGTAGATAAGCGAGTCCTCTTGGCGGTGGCGGTGGCCGGCGCGAACCACCACCACACGCGCCGACACTCCCTGCACCTCCCTGTACCCCTGTCTGTTCACAACCTGGGTGCCCGGTTCGGATCCACTCACCGTGCATCGAAGCCGCCCTCGGGAAAAGACAAAGCTACGGTGTTCCGCGACCTGAAAGAGAGACGCGATCGTGTGGCGGGGCGTCGCGGTCCCGTTACGTGTACGTTCCAACGAAACGCGGTGGCGATACGTGCAGACGGAGGTCGCCGAACGCCGTTTAGCAATGCCGGATAGGATAGCGAAAGCGTCGCTGTAGTCAGGCCCCCGAGCAGCGGCGTCCGACTAAAGGATTTCCTTTCGTCCAAAGAACTCCCAGTGCGAGGATAAAGAAAGAAGCGGGTGCTACCGCTCGACGGTGTTGGCGTGTTCATTGCTCTGGCGGAGAGATTTCCAAATTCAGTGTGAACGTTCCTTTGCGCAATTGCGCACATGCGCGCTCACGACTTCGCAGTATCGGGGGTTGGGCGCCACCGTTTGATAAATCGCCTCGGCGAGCTGGAGAGCTCCGAGTATATTGCGGCAAGCTGGAGAGGCCTCACAAATATATTTGTGGAAACTTTTTTCTTAACGTGATTTTCAGGAGTTCGCGCAGTTTGTTCAAGGTAGTTTCAAGACGCGCACCACGGCTGCAAGTTCTTGTAGCTGGCGACAATTTCGAACGAAACTAAAGAAATAAAATGGCGGCCGGCTATAAGCATTATAGTGTAAAAGCATATTTTACGGCAGTTTAACTAAGTTAATTCTGTCGTATTGTCTGCCTCAGCTGACAAATGAAATAGTGAGAGACGTTTACAGGTAAAGATAACGACAAGTAGTGGAGATTTTCTTTAAGCATTGCGCTCGCGATAACTCTGATTGCTAGATTTCTTCCATGACACAATTTGGCCAGGAAAGTTTTCATAATAAATTTTTGCTTGCGCATGACGCTTCCACGTGCGAGTAGCCTCATTTGACAACTCATCCAATCGCAAAAGTGAAATATAGCCATAACTACAAGAGTATACAGTGGTAGGTGCCTAATAAAAAACAGAACTCATGAGTGCTCTAAAACAGACACACATGAGACACAAAACAACATCCTTAGACGTCTTCATGTATATAGATCACCACTAGTGAAGTAGTAAAGGCCAAACATGCAGATGGCCCGCCTAAATGCAATTAGTATCACGCTGTCGCAGTTATTCTCAAAAATTTCAGCAATGCTCTTCACGGGAAGCACGCCATTAGACATGAAAACATGCGACCTGTCCAGTAAGAACCCATTACACACGCGCGTGTGTAGAACACCGTAATACCAATACGCGCCAGTGGCCAGTAAGAACAGGAAACACCCGAAAAGCACGTTCTCACTCTTCCAATGTAGCTAGTCAATAAGGGCCGAGATATACTGCTCGATAGCTTTAGATGAAAGCAATTGCTGGCCGCTATAAGAATGCGTTGACATTTGGCCTTCAGCCTGCGACGAAAACGAAACACGAAGAGTATATGAGGTCGAAACCGGTAATAAACACTGACCGTACTTGCCGTTGGCGCAGAGTTGGCCAACGCCCCAGTGGTTTGGCAAGTGTAACTGTTGCGCGACAAAAAAAAATGAAAAAGAAACAACAAAAACGTGCCCTGCGTGCGCCATTCACTGCGCCGCAAAACAAGAGAGAACGCCGTTCATTAACGAAGGATAACGCCGGAAAAACAGCGGTGGTTGAGTCCGACCGTTTGGCTGCGGCGCAGTTTGACCGCGCAATGTAGCTTAGTGTTTACCGGCACAATTTTTTTCTGATAACTGCGCAGCCCTGTCAAGCGATATACGTCGCGGTTACCGCCATAATTTGCTCTGTGATAGTGTTCATGTGCCGCTTATGGAATCCTGCTTGCAGAGAGCGGAGACGCATTTGATGAACTTATGTTGCCCATGTTGTCTGTGAAGGTCGGCACTAAGTATCTGACACGAGCTCGCTTTGAACTTCGCGGTTGCGCAAAGTAAGCAAAGCGCTTCGCACAGGCATCACGCTTTGTATAGCGGACCGAACTTACTCCTTTCAGTTCAGTATCTATACGTGCCAGTTCTACTCTTCCAAACCATCAAGTATACACGTCATGCCTACTTCAATGCAAACATCAACCTAAATGCGCGCTCCATAGTTGGTTCCATGGGCAGGCAAAGTGCCTTAAGACACCTCATAGGTGGGCAAAGAAAGCTTCGCTTTAAAAAGTGCATTTCTTGAAGGCTATCTGCACAGCGGACATCCCTCTGCGACTAACTCTGCCAATGACTGACTCTTCATTATTTTTCTTCTCTTTCCTTCTTAACTATTCTTCCCATTCCCCTCCCCAAGTGTAGTGTAGCCAACCAGGCATGTCCTTGGTTAACCTCCCTACCTTTTCCACTTCGTTTCCCTCTGCTCGCTTTAAAAGGTTAAACTAAGTACCTGATTTCACACGTAAACGCCAAAAAAAAAAACTTGGAAAATTGGTGAAATGTATAACAAAATAGTTTATTACTTAGTAAGAAAGCTAAATCATCAAGCCGTAAGAAAGTCGTATTCACTCAAACTACTCTTTGCTTAAAAACACCATTTGATCGTGATGCGCCAGGTGTGTGGGACTTGTTTGGCATTTTTCGGTTCGTCGCTAACGAAGTGAGTGATGCTTGTTTATTACTGCTTCTCTTCCGTGCAAGATTGGCTGCCACAAAACAACCGCCCACGCTCTAATTGATGTCTTGAAGCTCGTGAAGATGAACAGACCCGATCGCCCACTTCCCAAACTTCCCCAAAGCTGACAAATCGAGTTGTGCATCAGCGCTTGCCTCTGTCTTTTCCCTTTAGTGCCGTCTTCACGCGTTGTCATTTCATTATAAGATGTCAAACCAACTAGGCCCCATTCATATACTTTGAAGACAGCTTAAGATACACGTGAAACAGCACAGCAGCAAGGAAGAAAGTCTAACAGAAGAGGCAAGGTTCTTAAAAAATGCACGTTCGTCTGTACGTTTAAGTGACGTTCGGACGCGTACAAGAACAACACCTAGTCGACATCGTGCAGTGCAGGGACGTACGGCGTTTTACCACTTTGTCTTCGCCGTCTGATGAATGAATCGCGTCAGGCCTCAGGGCGCCCCGGGAGACCCGGTGTCTCACGACCCTAACGCCGGCTGGCCCGACGGGTGGGTCTGCCCAGCGCTCTCCCCGTCGCGCCAATGTGGAGACACCCCCCTCTCCCTCTCCTCGCGCACTTAGCGCGAACAGAACTGCTTGCCGGGAGCGACAACGAGCAAAAAGCACGATGTCTCACGTCGCTGCTTTGACGAGCCGCGACAAGGCCGCCCGTCGTCCGAGAAACCCGCCAAGTCTAGTTGTCCTCCCACCTTCCCTTCGCGCCGCCCTCGCTGAGCGAAACTGCTTTACCCTGCACGGGGAATTGCGTGCACCAGCACCCGGGCATCTCTGTCGATGTGCAGCTTGTGGGCATCAAGCAGGCTCCACGTTTTGGACCATTCGAGGCATGCTCGCACGACGATGCAAATGACGAGGAGTGTGGGGATGGTGGCGTTTCGGGTTGGTGCTGACACATGACTATCATGAAGATGATGACCGTCAGCGTTTGACGAGATAAAGTTTAGAGTGGCCATGATATTTAAACGAGAGAAAGAGAAACAAAGACTGGTTATCGTTGGGTGGTCTGAGTGTTTATGGCAATGTTCAAAAGTAAAAAAAAAAGGAACGAACTATGGCGAAGGGCATATCTTATATATACAAATATTCCTAGTAGCGATAAATAATATTATGAACTAACAAAGAGTCATACGTCGTGGGTTCGATCGTTTTCCGGACTTCTCTCAAGTACAATAAACTAAAAGCTGCTTGCGGGAGAGTTTTAGCATACTTGTAAATGCTTGTGTCCGCTGTTTGCGTGCGACCAGCCTTTGTTTTAAAAACTAATGGGCGCCTTACGTGCTGAAACCGCAATCCGATTATAAGCCATCCTGTAGTAGGGTAGTTCGGAATAAGTTTGGCCACCCGGGGTTTCTCAACATGCACCCAATACATGGCGCACGAGCTTTTTTGCTTTGCGCCCATATCGAAACGCGGCAGTTCTGTCCGCGGCTGCCGGAGTCGAACGAACGACCTTGTACTCATGAGCGCAACGTCATAGCCTACGAGCTACCGCGGTGGGTCTCTTGCCTTCTCTTAAAATTAAGCTAGCGTGTGATCCGCTTCTCGATCACGGATGTGTTCTCTGTGATGTCAGAAGCACAACAGGCCGCCTAACAATGCCTTGGTATGTTGGCCGCACTGATTTAGGGATGAAAACATGCTTCTTTTATGATTTCAAATGTTTTGGTAAGAGCTTTAGAACTGCAAGGAGCCCGAGTCATGCTCCTCATAGTCCCCAATCTAAGCGTTTGAATATTACTTCGATGTGATACCTTTTGTATAACATGGCAGAAAATGTCGCCACAATTATTCTTGTGTTTTTGTCCCTGACTTCACGTCATGGGCAAGCAGTCAAAGGAAGGTTCAAGTAACGTTCATAGGAAAGTCCTCGTGACACAATGTTATGGCGAAGAAAATCGGGTGTATTTGTCGAATACTCCTGTGTCGCTACTCCCACTAGCACGACTGAAGCAAAAAGCCGCCCTCAATGAAAAAATCTGGTAGGCGTATGAATAGAGCTGTGCGCTTCAAAGTTGAGGAAAACGTTTATCGGGAAGCTGGTGGAGGCAACTTCTTTGCAAGCAAAGACAAGCGTACAGAGGAGAAGAATTTCTTTATGCACGCACACACTGTGCACCTTTTCCTTAACGCTCGCTCTAAACTGCAATTGTTCAAATTAAATAAATGAACTTACCGTGCTGGTAACACCGTCATGGCGCGTGTTTATTGACTGTTCTTTTCCCTCTTTTTCTTTTGAATTTTCATTTATCGTTCACCGTAGACTCTTTGAAATGAAGTATGCAATCCCAGCAGTATACCCAGTCGTCTCCCCGAGAAGCATTTCTCTTTTTATCCCTCTTAACCCTTACCCCTGCGCAGGGTAGCCAACCGGAACTATCTCTGGTTAACCTCCCTGCCTTTCTCTGCATTATTCTCTCTCTCTAGAAGCATGTCACCGCTACAACACACATCCCGTGCAACTGGATAGCGCGTCGATTCGAACAAACCGCTTTGTTGTCAGTGCACGCAACTGCGCCGCATCGAAGTGTAGGTGCTCCGATCGGCAGTAATAGGTTGGGATACTCTCGGGAATAAAAACGCTTGTAATGGCCTGACTTGCTCGGAAAATTGAAGCCGCGGTCGCTGCTCTCTGGGAAGACAGCGCAGAGAACGTCTGCGGGAATGGAACAGCGCCGTCGGCGCGAAGACGCGTGGAGCGTAAAAACTGTGCAAGAGCGACGCAAGTGGGCGGCCAGAAAAGCGCATCTCTCTTACGTCGTGGAGGAATGGCACGAAGAGAGCGCTGGAAGTGAAGTAAGTAGGTGGAGGCGAACGAGGGGGGGCAGGAAAATAGTTGTCCACACTTTCACTCACGTATAGGTGTTGAATTTAGGGGAGATGAAAGGTCGAGAGTGCGCCCGAGAAAACGCCGAGCGCGAAGGGAAGCGTCGGGCCTCTTTGAAGCGTCAGAAACGTCGAGGGCCGAAGCGAGAGGGGACTATGCGCTTCTCCGACTCCCGTTTTGAAAACGTCGAAACCTTCATTTTCCTTCTTTCTCTCCTTCTTTCCGTTTTGTATGCCTTGCGAAACAACGAGATTAACTTGGATGGGTCTATACTGGAAATCTTCCCTCGCGGAACGGCTGGCACATTAGGAGGGAACTGTTGAAGCTTGCTGCGCTGCTCTTTTGATTTGTTTGTAGCTTTATTTCTCTTTTTTTTTCATCAAGTTAAGCGTTCGTTGCGCCCCTGTGAAGCTATTGTGCTGCACCACTTGCCACTCTTCATTCAAACGCGACCTCTCGTACAGTTGAGTGTCTGCTCGCTCGAGGACTGTTTGACCCCGTTATCGCCGAAATACACAAAAAACGGGAAGTGCAGATTTTTGTCTTTGTCACCTTTGTTTAGAATAGGCCGTGGCCTAATGGATTGCGACGCGGCAGAGATTTCTCTTCACTCGTTGCGGCTCGGAAGTCATTCGCGGTTTAGACCCGTACAGCCTTAATGACGATTTATCCCGCTACAGTCATGCGTCATAGTTTTCTTTCGGGGACCTCTCATAAAGCCTGGCGAAGATTTATGTTTCCGGTACGACGCATTCAAGTAAATAAAGATGCTTGGAAAATCGGCCCTTTTCACTCTTCTTTCTCTAATTTTGTCTGTGGTTCGTGCCCCACCCCCCACTGAGTACAGAAATAACTCGGAATAAATTTTGCAGAATCTGGAACAAAACTTATTCCTGAGAAATAACAAAGGTTGTGAGTGTTCTGCGTGAAGATTTACGCGAATTTGAAAAAAAAAATACAGTCAGAAAAGAAAGGGAGACGTTGGTCGCATGGCATCAAAATATAAAGATTATGAGGAGCCGCTAGGGCACAGAAAATTCGGGTCAGACAAAGCAAAATGAAGGGTTGGTATTTTCCCGTAAGTTTCGTAGGTGCAGCTAATTGCATCAACATATATAGAAGTTGGAGTGTTGATGTGACGTCGGCAAATGTGGAACATATGTTTGTGAGTTGATGCATCCTTTCTAACACTTACGTGAAAGTTAACACGTTTGTTTATTTGTAATACTATTATATTAGTAGTTTTATTTATTATTTCTATAGTTATTGCTATTATATTATCATTTATTCCTTTATTTTGATGCGTTGTCATTCTCAGGCTACTTCGCTCAATTTACGGAGGCTATCTATCTGTGTTTGTATTTAAGCGTTTTCCCACCTACCTGGGTCGCTGTGTAGTACGTGGTCAACTGCTTAGCGCATCGGGCTGCTATGCTGAGGTAACAGGGTTCGAAACCAACCATCGGATCAACTTGGGACACTAGTATGTGCCAATGTTACATACGTGCCTCTCTTCAACGAAGCTCTGTCACGCCTACATCTTTCCCGGTCATCTTCGCTTTCCCCTTTCCCATTTCCCCGGTGTAGGGTAGCCAACCGGACGTTATTCTGTTTAACCTCCCTGCCTTCTGCCTTCCGTTTTCCTTCCTTAACGCGTACATGGTTCACTGTAGATGCGGGACTGGATAGGTATCACTGTTTCAGGAAACTGCTTGACACCGATTTGGAGCACTGGGTTTGTTCAACTCGATCTGCGCTAATCTTCAATGATCCTCTTTGATGCCAACCTGGGTCACTGGGCGCGTGCCAGTAGCTGTATGTCGCTTTTCAATGAACGTATCTGACGCTGGCTTCGGTAACTATGTGCGTGCCACTGGGAATGCGCCCCTCTACAACGATGAAAAAGATCCCTAAAATTTATCCGATGCTGAGTGTAATCGAGCCCACGTCCCAACGGTTCCTCAAGGGCAGCAACCCGATGCACTTGCAGGCTGCACCACAAATGCCCAGAGTATGTGCCGCCTGTCAACGAACACCTTTCGCACCAACGCATTAGCGAGCTGCGCCATGAATGCACTGAGTGCACCGAGTATGTGTCGCTCTTCAATGAACCGTTCGCCATCTTGGGTCACTGAGCTCGTGCCACTGAGTGCTCGGCGAGCGAGGGAACAATTCTAGGCGTTGGCAGGCACCGGTGCGCCACGCTTCTCGTCTACGATGCCACGCGCGGACTTCTCGGCAGCGCCACGAGATGGCGAAGCGCACGCGTCTTGAAAGAAGCGCGAGAGGGGAGCCCGGTTGTCGCATGACGCGTTTCTCAGCGTTCGCACGCACCGGTACGCCATGCGTTTCGGATGCCGCCCCATGCTTCGCGGTGGCGGCGCTAGATGGCTCCGAGTGTTCGTAGGGAAGCACGATAGAGGAGTCCCGCTGCATTACACGCCTCATACAGAACTCGTTTCGACGATGGCAATAAATTGTGTGGCTATATTAATTCCATGCTATTCCATTCTATTACCGTCGACACTCATCATGAGTTGGATTCTGGTGAATGTTTTCTTTCTCTTTTTCTTTCTTTCTTTCTTTCTTTCTTTCTTTCTTTCTTTCTTTCTTTCTTTCTTTCTTTCTTTCTTTCTTTCTTTCTTTCTTTCTTTCTGTCTTTATAACGTAGAGAATTGGAGCAGTGGAGGTACTATTGACCTGAATTTCTCGACAGAAACTCGCGTGTAGAAGAAAACAGAAAGTTAGTCTCCAACAAAAAAAATATCGGCAATTTAATTAAAGTTCCCAGGATTTAATTTACTTCAAACACAATAGAGAAACAATATGGTACTGCTCATACATACGTAAAAGTGTCGTGCGAACTGTTTTTTCACTTGAAAAGTTATTTCTATAAGATATATTTTAATTTGGTTCCGCCATTGATGCCGTAATTTCCTAACTATGACCTTTAGTAGTCAAATGTCCAGTAACGATGCGATTAAGAATGATAGCCTTCCAAGCGTAACTCGCAGTTCGACAGCTCCTTTTTTTTAATGCATTTAGTTCTCGTTTACCAAGTAATTATCACTTGTTGCTTGTTTCTTGAGTAAATGTGTATAACCGCCCTTCCATTCAAAAACAAAAAAAAAGATATCCCAATGCGCAAGCAGTTTTCCAGCGGCAAAGCCCTGAATTTACGGATTAGTAACATTCTATCCTCTGCCTGTCTAATAAGTTAACTCTCTCTCCTAGTAACATTTCATGACATAAACGTCAGCAACATGTCACCACAATTTTTTATTTTTTTTTATCCGACATAGACGAGCAAAAACGCTAAATACCGACGCCAGCCCTAGCGTTCAGTACCCTTCGTCAGAACTCTAAGGGCCTTCAACAATACAGCCTCCCATGTGATTACGTTGCTGCACTCGATATTCTGACTAACGACACAGTCTCTCGCAAGAAAAACAGCTTCACAGCGTGACGCGCAGATGTTGTTTATTTCCGTTCGTGATGGCTTACGAATTCCAAGCATAAACCTCGGAGAGTAAGGTGCTCGCGTGCACAACTTCAATCACAGGTGCTGTCGTGGTGCAGGAACTCTACGGTTCTAAACCGGTCGGCAAATCGCTGTGGCATCAATTCTTTTCCCAAGTTGTTCAGCGAGGTTGTCTTGTCGATCACTCAGTACGGCGGACAAAATTTAACGGCGGAGGCGAGGCCGGAAAAACGGACTGTTTCAGTGCTCCGGTAACGCAGAAAGCGATATATCCAAGAAGTCTACGATGTATTTTTCATCCCTCGCTCATATACGGACCACACCGAACTAAGGGAGCTATTTTTGTGCTGTATACGTTCAACAGCTTCCAACTTTTCTTTTATCCTTATTTTTTCGTATGTGTGTGTGTGTGTGTTCTTAAGCGTAATTTTTTTTCTCCAAGTTATCCTGACTCAATCATTAGAGAACACTGGGCTTCAATTTTTCTGCGTCCCAGTCGGAGCGATCATGCGAGTGCCGTATTCTGATCACGCTTTTTCCTTCCCTCTCGCCTCACCTGCGACCAGGCCTTTAACAAAACAGCCCCCCTCCACCATCCGTCGTTCCGCTTTTTCTTCTGTTCTGTTGACGGCGCGAAGCGGCTTAATCAATTCCGCGCATGCCTACGGCTCTGCACGCTCTCTCAGCCACTTCCGGTCGCGCCCCGACGGCCCTGGCTCCCGTTATGCGCTGCCCCCCCCCCCCCCCCGCTCCACCTCCACGCACTTCTTTGCTGGGTACCGCCACCGCTACCAGTAGGGCCCTCAGCCTAACATTGCCAAGAGTGCACCGCAGGTGTGCCAGCAGTGACGACATGGTGCATGCCGGAGCAACCAAAGCTAAACTACAGTCGCGTTGCTAACATTATGTACTTTAAGCAACCGCCGAGCAAGCGTGAAGCCTAGAGCGTCCGCCGCGCTCTGACGATTAACCTGTCGGCAGGATTTCACGCCTCACCGATTGACCCGCAAACGCTTTGGGATTGAGAGTGGCAGTCTGTCGCACTGTCGGGAGAGCAAAGCCGCTAACGCACGCATCGCAACCGAACCGAAAAGACTCTGTTTCTTCTTCTTTTTTTCCATCGCTGTTGTCGCTAGACAGCAGCCCTTGCATCTTTTATTTCCCTTTATCGCAGTAACGCTGTGTTGTGGGGAGAGCCCTCATTACCACAGCCTGTAGAGTTTCATTGAGCCAGCTGCGAACGTATGGAGGAATAGGAAATTAAAGAAGGGAACAGTCCAGCCGCCACTGCACGCCCCCCTTGACACCCCTCACCCGACTCCTCTTGATTAACTATAGGCCCTGACGCTGAAAGTAGTAAGGTTGCGTGACTCAATTACCTTCGCGGGAACGATGGAGCTGCTCAGTATGTTTTGGTCGGCGTGCGTCTAACTAGCCCGGAGCTTCCATCGTGGGCTGACAATTATAACAGAGTGGGCTTCCGATCCAGAGTGAACTGAATGATGCTGCCACTAAGCAGTGAACGAGTACACCGCCTGTTCAAAGCGGTTGAAACAACCGCAACAAGACACAGAAAGAATTAAGCAGTTAAATGACGGTTTTACTACACATTCCGTTGTCGTCATCGAGCAATCAGATTGGGAAACGGGCTACAGCAATCAAAACAAGAACCCACACGTGTTGCGCCCCAGACTCTCTTGCGAAATGAAGGCAAGTCGATCGCTTTTAGGGAGAAAATTTCGTATTTTGTGTTCAAATGAGGCAACGACATCGCCACTGTGAGGCACTATCGGGAAAAAATAACGCAATGTATGACGGGCTGATGATCGCTCCTCGTGACCTCGTCATTTTATTTTCATAGTGTGTGGGAACGGGCTAGTTATTATTTTACTTTTCTATGGATTTCATTTTCATAAATATAACAAAGTGCTACTTTGAACTTGTTTCCAACGAAACGTCTGGCTCATTATTAGAAAGTTCCCAGTATATGCTTGAACTTGTGTAACATTTCTGCGTTTGTTGCAGCCCCTTTCCCTCAAGTCCTTTACGACTACCTCAATATCTCTTCGGCGATGAGAATTAGTTGCTGTAGTGTGCTGCCCAAAAAAGATAAAGAAAGAAAGAGAAAGTTCTGTATTAGTTAAACTTGATTTATGGAAGAAAGTTTCGTACTAACGAGAATTCAAAAATATATTGGCAGAGCTCATCTCACAATTATTCTCGATGGTAATGCGATTGGCATTGGAGAAATGTGGCGAAGCGCCGTATTTCTGAAGTCACATTTATTTAACATCTGTAGTGGTCATTCCGAGACTTTCGTTTCTTCGACTACATGAGACATACACCGGTATCGACCCACTTTGCTATCGAATTCACTTGCGAACGTCACGGCGGAATGACGAGGACTGTATGATGCCGACGCAGTATGATAAAGCAGGAATGACTTCGGTTAAACGACAAAGGAGATGTAGCAACGATGGCTTGACGACAATGAGCTGACGTGTTGATGATGCTACAAGAAAGATAGCGCGACAATGACGACATGAGGACAATGGGATGATGACGAGTGTATGGCAGCGATGGTATATAACGACAACCTGATGAAGAAGCTCGAACGACGACGATGGCTCGAGCTGGACGATGCTGTGACAACGGTGGCTTAACCCCGACTGAATGACCACAGCGTAATTAAACACATGAAGAAGACGGATTGACGTCAATGGAAAGGCGACGATGGTACAGCAACACATGCATGATAGCGACTGTGTAAGGACGACGCGGTGATGACTATTGCATGGTGACGGCCATAACCACGAGGGAATGGCGACAGTATAATTACGATATAATGTCGAGGAAGGATTAACGTCAATGGAACCACGAAGGCATAACGACAATGGGATCGCGCTACTGCAGTAAAAACGATGGTAAAGTGATAGTATGACGACAATGGTGTGAAGACTACGGAATGAAGAAAGTCAAATGAGGAATTAGAACGACGACGCTGGCATGGCGAGAGGGGCGTGACGATGAATGTGTCACGGCGACACAATGACGACAATGGCATGACAACGGTATTACGGTGTGAGGAAATGAGACGACCACTGGTCAACGTCCTCGCTCGGAACTCACAGTGATATGTCAAGTGAGGACATGGGCTTACTCATTTGACTAGACGCAAACTGTAGAGCATCCATCCCGAATACAAGGGGGTTAAAGATCCATATTTTACCCCTTCTTTTTTTTCTGGAATAATTCCCGATTCAGCTAAGTGTGTAGTGATGCCTGGTATCTCTGATTGCCAGGTCGTTTTGCTGACTCTTTTCAGCCTGACTGTTGATAAAAATTGCTCTCAAATGCATTTTAGAAACTTCTCCCGTGCTGAAGGTTGTATTCACTATCGATGTTCTTTCCTATGAATTTTATACATTTTGTAATAACACTGCCAGTGTTAAAGAACTTTGGAACCGCTTTACGGTCATGGTACATGAATGTATTGTATGTCACGTGCTAATTATTGGTCAAAGAAAACACAAAAAAGTCCGAATTTACTAAGGATAATAGTAGCTCTCCAAAATTTGAAGCCTTAGTTCCGCCTTTGGAGGACCTTATTATTAGGGAGCATGGTATCTTAAATATGGTGCTTAACCTCGATGCAAAGAAATCACCTTGACCGGACACCACACGTAATGCCTTTTTGAAAAGATATGCCCAATGGGCATCTAAATATTTGTTTGATTTATCCACAAGGTCCGTATGTGAATGTGAAATTCCGAGAGGCTGGAGGATTGTCAGAGTGAAACCGCTTCACAAAAGTGGAGACAAGCGATTGATCAAGAAGTACCATCCAATCTCACTAACATCGATTGCTTGTAAACTAGTTGTACACATAATTCACAATCACATAAGTACTTCCTCGAAGCTAACAATTTTTTTTGCTAAATATCAGCATGGATTCAAGAGAGACTACTGAACTTGTGCAGAGCCAGTAGAAAATATACATGGTTTTCCTCTTCAAATAACAATGGAACACAGATTGACGCAGAATTTATGGATTTATGAAAAGCTTTTGACAGGGTCACTCGGGAAGAGGTAATTTAAATATCAGACACAATACTTCATAACAAACAAATAGTAAAGTGCTTTTAAGCCTACCTTTCAAAGAGAGAACAATTCGTTGTTTTTAACTGCTATAACCGATATCGGTATTGCAGTAGCAGTAAATAAACAATTTTATTTTTTAGGTCCAGCTGTTCATATTATGCTTGCTCGCCAAAGCGCAGCTTCATGTTCTCAGCAGCTGACACGAGCAGCTGTGGTGACGCTTTGTCACAGCGCAGCTGCATTCAAAAGACCTCATGCGAAGTGCATCGCGCGACCACTGTCACAGCGTTCACTTTGGCGCGACACCATATAGAAATGCAGCGACGTGGTTGCGACGCTGACGCCTCACATCGTTCAAAATGAATTGAATTTTGGGGCTTTACGTGCCAACAAAGACCCACTTAGTACTTTTCCCGAGATCACCTCACACTATAGGGACGGCAGGAGGTTTTTTCCTCGCCTCCCCCCCCCCCCCTCAGAAACTCTACCGAGCTCAGGCTGTCACATTAAGAATGATTCAAACTAAATTTTATCCCACAAACACAAGCTTAACAAAATTGACCAGGATTTTCCCGCGGAATGTAAAAGTTGTGTACACACTCTGTGTCTATTTGATCATATGTTGTGGCTGTGCCTCAACCAAAGGGCTTCGGATCTCAACAGTGAGGAGGACTGGCGTCGGCGCATATCCAGCGAAGACCTCCAAGGTCAGCTCCTGCCGTCCGGAGAGCTCATGACATCGGGAAAGCCTTTGGCCTACCGGTGCCTACGTGGGCGGAGCCACCGACTTAGCCTGGGGCTTTTGCCCTCGGGCCCTAATTTCTCTGGTCCAAAATGAAGTTCTTGCCATGCCTTACTTGCCAAAACTACGAGTTGATTATGAGGTACGCCATAGTGGGGGACTCCCGATTAATTTTGACCGCCAGGGGATCTTTCATGTGCGCCCAATGCACGGGAAACGGGCGCTTTCTTGCATTTCGCCACTATCGAAATGCGGCCGCCGTGGCCGGAATTCGCTCCCGCCACCTCGTGCTTAGCAGAGCAACATCACTGCCGCTAAGCCACAGAGTCGGGTGCCTCACATCGTTGCAGCTGAATATATATCAACTCCGACGAGAAATTGTGAAAAGTGGAATAGGCGCAAGATTACGGGTGATGTTCTCCAGTTGTGTCTTTTTTGGACGCGACTCACCTTTCGATGCGATTTCGGTACGCCTTAAGCCTCAAGTGGTACGTCTAGCTCGGAAGCCATGGCACCCATGTGCCCACATTGCATATCAAGAAGTCACCACGACACCCCCCCCCCTCTCTCTCTCTCTCTCCACCATCGCCTCGTGCAACGAATGAGCCACACTCTTTAGGAACCTTAAGTGTGTAAATTGGTTCATGGTACCGAGAGCCGTTTACATATCGTCGATCATCGGTTTCGCTGCATCTCTGTCGCACTGATTCATACGTATCTTACGCAAACGCACTGAGTTCGCCCAACGCTCAACTCGTATGGACCATCGTACTCGCGACATCGGGAGTCGTTTTCCGTTCCGAGACAGGCGTGAATACATAAAGAAAAAGGGCATATCCTCGAGAAACGGCAGGACTCGGCGTTATCCCGTGCATCGAGTCGTTGTCCTTTAACGCGAGATCGGGGGATTGGAAAACGGCGCTCGTCCGCGTAAGTGAGCCGTGCTACGCAGAGGCGCGCTGGGAAGCAGCCAGCCCGAGCATCCTTCTCCCTCGCTTGCTCTCCTCCGAGAAACGCAGTTTCCCATCCCGCACCGCAACGGTATACACGCAGCGCTTGAAACCCGCGGCGGCCGCTCATCCCCTTCTCTAGCCGAGTTCCTCTCAGTTAGTCAAGGACCCGACGAGCCACTGCGCGGTCATTTATGGGGCCCTCTCTGGGCTGCCAACGAGCGCTCGGAACGGGGCATATGCATTATTGCCCCGTGAGGTTCTCGGCTCGGGAACACCATACGCTGCCTCTCTCTCTCTCTCTCTCTCTCTCTCTCTCTCTCTCTGTATACACCGAGAAGCTCTGGACGTCGTGCCGCAAAATGGCTAGCCTAACGAGAGTTCCGCGTTTGTCTCGCCTGTACGCTAATGACGTCTGGCGCCGTTGGAAAACTTGCGGGCGCTCTTCTTTAGTAGGCCTTATAGAAAAGCACAGCACGCAGTGCGCACGTTTCTTCTAAAATTTTATTTAAGGAAAGGGTTCGTCTTAAAACAAGTATCTTGTTTTGGAACCGGACGCGCCGGAAAGCCCACTCAGCGGGTGGGCGGCAGGGTAAATCTGTGGCACTTGTGTATGCGTGTGTGTGTGTGTTCTGCGTTTTCTTCTCAAGGCCGAAAAGTTGAAACGAAAATTTTTTTTTATTACAATTTTCTATACCCCAAGCTTCTTTGCAATACGGCCACTTCACCTCGTTATGCATGGCAGGACTTTTCGTTTTTGGTGTCTGGTCAACAGGCCGCAAAAAACCGGACGATTCGCGGCACCGACATGCGCCTTCGGCAGCTTCGAGTGTAGTCCGCACAGACGAATTAATACTAGGATTCTAACCTAGCCTTTATTGCGATAGCAATTATATGGACATTCCAGGCGCATTCTTGCCGTCGGCGTCACAGTGGTGTTCAATATAAAGGTAACACCGTCGCCGCGCGCCGTATACTGTATGTGCCAGTGAAAGCACGCGAGGGAATCCGACGATCACGCTCATTGTTGCGTGCGCAAGGGAGGAAAACTGCGAGGAAACGGGCCATCTTGCCTCGCACGAAAGGCCGTGGTGCGCTGGGAGGGACGGGGCGAGGGCGGCGTTGTTCTCCGTAGAGGTGTTCGATTAATTTTGTTGTTTGATTAAACGATTAATCATTCATCATTTTAGCTTTTAATTGGTTAACCCCTTTCGATACAGGGTCTTTTATTGATTAATTGATTATGCAAAATTTTTGGCCGGGCACTGTAAAACGCTTGAAACAAAGTTATCTAGTTTTGTCGTACCCTATATTAAGCTTTGAGAGGTGGAACCAACTTAGAAATGCAAGTGTATAAAGTTTGATACAATGTAATATTTAATTCGTTAAAGACTAGATAAAGTTAGCACTAGTAGCCTTTGAAAATAGAAACAATTTATGTTATAAAATGGCACTTAGAGCAGACTTAAACAAGGCACATGGTACTAGTGAATCCCTATACAGTACAGTTAAACAAGAAATATTAAAAATGGCAAAAGTAAACTGTGAAGCCCAAATAAAAAGTGCAAGAAATTGCAATATGCACAAGGGAAAATAAAATCACTGGTCAAACTCTCGAAACCGATTAATCGAACACGTCTAGTCGAATTAGTCGATTAAATTAAAGGTGCACATCGATGAAAATTAATGCTTATGCGGGATACCTTTTAATCGATTAATCGTTCATCGATATTACGAACCCTAGTTGTCCGGCAGCAACTGCGTATTTCGCGACCACACCAAAGGGAGGAAAGCGAGGAGGAAGCGCGGGAGGTAGTGGTGTCGGCATTCTGCTCCGGCAGGAAGTGTTTACCATTCAAGCTGGCGTCGCCACCAGTCTTGTATTCTTGCGTTTTTATGGCTTACCAAGCCTTTTGTAGTGATAAAAAAGGCGTGTTTAGTATTGCAGAAATGTTTTTTTTTGTTTATACAGCACAAATAAGCGTACTCTTTAGTGTGCCCTTCAGTGACAGTTTCAGTCACGACAATTCATTCCAATGCTTCTGTACTGCTCTTTCCAGGGAAGTCTGGTTAACCTCCCTGCCTTTATTTGTAATTTTTCTCTCTCTTGTTCATGCCTTGATTGTTTATCGCGATCTAAGTAAATTCGACCTTTGTGTGAACAAGCTGACCTTTCAGATGCGGCAGAACAGTTTCCAACGTTAAGTTACCTTTCATTTCTAAGTTAAATGTCGCCGCTCCTGACAAGCCCTGAGCAACGCAGTTATTTTCTTAAACGAAGCAGATACGCGTGAGCAGCCACCACATAAAGCAAATATCAGTGCGTTATCATTGTGAGTGTCAAAGTGGCAAACAGTCTATCTATGGGAAGCCGGTCACGTGGTAGATATACATATAGCGCAGCTGACGATGGTACGTAGCAGAGCGGCGTCAGTTGCATTACGCTTCTTGATGAAGCAGGATGCGTGTCAAATGAGCTGCTGAGCAACACTTCGCAATGTGGTTAACGCATTTTAAATCATGGAACCGGGAACTGAAATAGGTGCGATGTAATGTTAATTTATTTCTCTCGCACTTACCATTAAATCGTCACTGATTGATTGATTGATTGATTGATTGATTGATTGATTGATTGATTGATTGATTGATTGATTGATTGATTGATTGATTGATTGATTGATTGATTGATTGATTGATTGATTGATTGATTGATTGATTGATTGATTGATTGAATTTCATGTACCCGCTCTTGCCATGGCTGCTAGAAAGGTAGCTGGAAGCATTTAATAAATAAATAGCATATGTTGGCAACAAGCGCAGTACTTCTCCACAACGCTAAATTGTAATATGAATGAAGGATGATAACAGGTGAAGAGAAACATTCAGCTATTTAGTAATTTCGCTATCAAACGCGGGAGGATCACTTGCATATAAAAAAAAAGATGCACGATGTGTAGTCATTGCCCGCCGTTGCGAAAGCTACAGCGCGATGGGGACTTTCCCTCGCCGATGTAGCGGCGTCATTGAGAAGCGCGCCATATGTTTGTTGCCAGCCACGGGGTGAACTTGAGCTCGTTCCAGGGGTGGCCGTCGCCGCAGACTGCTCGGCGCCGTATCTGACATTGCGTGACGATCAGCTTGCGACGTCATCAACACGCGCAACGCGCCACTGAGCGAGTTTATCACGGGGTGCCGGAGACGTCGGCCCTCTTATGCGAGCGCGAACTGAGAGTATTATTCACCCCTCGCGAAGCAAACAAGTCATTTAGCAAGAACGTGGCCTCCACGCTGCAGAAGGTCCCCTCGGATAAGCAGCTGCTGGAGACGCGAAGAAAAGACAACACGATAAGAGGAGTAGTTGGAGAACAAACATGAATGTTTAATGGAACGAAGTACCGACACTTGACGAAAGGAAAGTTGTCGTTCACCTGAGAGTAACATGATACATCGAAGTGAACCTAACAACTTTCGTTTTCATAATCCCTACCCTCCCCCCCCCCCCCCCCCAAAACGCCACACACGCACGCGCACTTTGCCGATTTTTAAGCTGATTTGCTTAGAGGTCTAATTGAATTTAATGCTGGGGTTTTACGCACGAAAACTACGATTTGATTATGAGGCACTCCGTAGTGGAGCGCTAGCTTTCATAAAGCATCTTGACATTAATTTTGACAACCAGAGCGTATTTATATATATATTTTAACCTGCCAGAATGCACGGCCGCCGCGGCCGGGATTTGATCCTGCGACCTCGTGCTTAGCAAAGCAACACTATAGCCGCTGAGCCACCGCCGGTCTAAAAATTGTGACAGCGCTCAAGTGAGCAAAAAAGCTGCAACACAGTTCGCATTCGAGAAATGGGTTGACCAAATATAAAACATTTTAAGGGGGCGCGTTCGTATTAATCATTATTCACGTATCTTTAGTCAATCGTTACAGGTGCTACACAATTCCAATCAAGTAAGCGTAATCAAGTTCAGCTCCATGCTCAGGCGCACTTTCAGCAGCATTGGGCAAGCCGTTATCCGTTCGCATTCAACTTCGCCACTGAGGAGATACTTCCTCAACAGAATTTAGCCGTCACAGAAACCACTGTAACTAATATGCGTTGTGAAAGGCTTTCATTATGCCTGTGTAGACACCTGCTACTCGTCATATAGAGACTGCCTAGGAAGATTGTGTTGGCTTACATTGCTACACGCGATTTCTGCTGCGCACATTTTCGCGTTCACTCCCGTCACTTCGCTTTCGCGAACCTCTTGTTTTGCCGATAGTTCAAGTATCATTGTAGTTCTACGTGCGGCTAGCGAATTCTCACGCGTTGTCTCTCTCCAACCGCAGCTAACACTACATGCGATATGCACACAACTATAAGCCCCATCGGGTCTTCGTAACCACAATGGGGATCAATAAGGCGTACTTTTGTTCTGAAACAGGCGCGTGTTTGCGCCATCGTGTTTGAGCCATCGTGTTTGAGCCAGCGTGTTTGAGCCAGCGTGTTTGAGCGAGCGTGTTTGAGCGAGCGTGTTTGAGCGCGTGTCTGCCATGTACAACTGGACGCAGGTTCAACTCAAGAAGCTTGACGCAGCGATCAAGAGGGTTGTTAAAAGCGCATTGGGGCTCCCAATTCGAACCAGCACTGAAAAATTGCTGAAGTTAGGAATACAAAATACGACCATGGAGATCGCGGAGGCTCAAGAAACATCACAAATAGCGAGGCTATCTACAACCAGCGTGGGAAGATCAATCCTGGACAAGATCATGATCAACCCCATCACGGATCCAGCAAAGTGCACTAAAGTTCATCGAGAATTCGCCGACAACATAATTGTCGCGCCACTACCCAGGAATATGCACCCAAAACATAACATCAGCAGGAGAGTTGCACAAGCCAGGGTGTTAATCAACGAAATGAATAAAGGAGGCAGGGGAGCCTGCTTTCTTGATTCGGCTGCCTACAAGGATCTAAGTTCGCGGCGGCGGTAGTAGATCGTCAGGGCAAATGCACCAACTGCGCCACGGTCTACGCTAGCAAACCTGAAGCCGCTGAACAAGTTGCCATTGCATTGGCACTAACAGACGATAGATTCACAAAAATATATAGCGACTCGAAAACACCTATTAGAGCTTTCAATAGGAGAAAGATTGCCCAACAGGCTGCGAGAATAATTAACCAAAGGCAAACAAATGTTACACGTTACATTTATTGGTTCCCGGCACACCTTGGTTCACTTGATGACATTCCTATCAATCCAAATGAATCGGCCAACAGCGTCGTCCGGGACCTTACAGACCGGACGGCTTTTACATATGATTTTGATTCTGCTGGATTGGAGAACCTACAGAGAGAGACGCTCATTACGTACAATGAAATTACAATACATTACTACATGGAAAGGAGGGAGTTTCCACCCCCTCCCTATAGGCTAAACAGAGCACAAGCAGTTACACTTAGGCAATTACAAACACAGTCTTATTATTCACCTGCACAAATAAAGGCATGGTATGACATTGCAGACAAGAATATTATATGCAAAGCATGCGAAAAGGAGATATGCACGCTTGAACATCTGCTCTGGGAGTGTGGGTCGCTCGGCCCTGGCATTTCCCGGAATCGATTGTTAGGAATGATCAGATCGTCAGATTATATCCCTCAAGCCCTGGCTGTCCAGCACGCCTGTGATAGGGCTAGGAGGCATGACCTCCCGCTCCCGCCGGTCCCAACATGGGAATGGGACTAGTTTTTTCCTCCTATATATATATATATATATATATATATGTTAGCCGCAATTACGATGTCTAGCTTCTCCCATACCGACCTACCAGAAGCAGGCCGACAACTTTTGTTGCGCACCCACCTGGACGTCCTTCCTCGACCCCCATGTGCGCGTTTTGGCAGCGCGAGGCGTGGCTGACAGCCACGGGAATCGTCATTAATGGCAACGACGTGCCTCGGCGTTCGGGACGATGGCACGCAGGGAAGCATGCGCTTGCGAGGGAACAGAGAAACCCGCTATAGGCCCGTATAATTGCGTGCAGTGGATACAGTGCAGTAAACGAAAGGCGTCACCCGACGGCGGTTCGGAGTCCTGCAGAATAATTGCCACTACAGGCGACAGTGAAACCGCATCGTGTGAGAATAGGGAGCTGGGGAAGTAACAATCTTTGCACGGGCCGCAGAGTCTTATCCTCAGTAGAGGTAGCGATCTCGGCGTCGCGATCTCTCATTCGTTAGCCTAGCAGGATTCCTGTTTCACTGAGGAAGCGGTCCCTTTACTTCCGTCGCCATCAGGTGCAACGCGCCGAGCTGTGCATAAGAACAGAGCAGACAATAATCCGCGAGGGTGGTCAATGCTTAGATTTGAGATTTCTGTGAAGGGCGAACGTCAGCAAAGTTAGTTGGTGACCTCTCCGTGCAGCCTAAAATGTTGATTGTACAAAAGTGTGTGCGCGTGGGTGTGTGTAAGAGACAGATAATTGACATGCAAAATGCAGGGAAAGCGCGGGGAAGGCGGTAGATAGAAATTTAAGGAGACGAGCAAAACGAAAACAAGGCAAAATGCAGGGATGCTGAACAGACTTGGCTCCGTTGGCTACCCTGCATTGAGGAAAGGGAAAATGGGCAGTGAGATGAGCGTGCAGACAAAACTATAGTGAAAGGGTGAGGAAGTCACCGCCTGACATGCTTCCGCCGGCACCAGCCTCTCGCGAGCAAGGCCAGCTCTTTTTGTTAGCCCACGTCGCCACCACGCTTCGTGGTGGCGTGTTCGACAGCGATGGCACCGGCCAGCATGCCCGATACCGCAAGGCACCGAAACGTGTGGGGCCACGCGTTGCAGGAAAAGTATAAAGGGGAGATGAGGTAGACGTTGGGCGAGGCTCAAGTTTTCGCTCGCCATTGCGTCAAGGAGCACCGATCGAAATCTCGCTACAACGTGGCTCTGCGCAAACACAGGCCGTGGTTCGGCTACCGCGGCCGGCGACCGGTAGGCTGCACTTTAAAAAAAAAGAAACGAAAAAGAAAAGAAAGAAAACGAAGAAGAAGAAGGATAAAGGCATTCCCCTGCGGCGTAGATAGTCACGTTTATTGAAAACGTGACTCCCCATTCCCGAAACACAAATGCACAAAACTGCAAGTCGGCGCCACAAACGCTTGGCATGGCACGAGGCTTACACGGCGACACACGATGGTAGATAAATATACCTATATATGGCCACCGTGAAACGAAAAAGTGGTGCAGTGTGTAGCCGCTGGGCTCAGCGGGTACAGAAACAAAGAATTATACCGGCACTGTAGTGCACTTTTCTTTCATTTTTCTTTCTTTGGTCCTTGTAAGGCGCACCATGCGTCTTTGCTGCGCACATGAATGGGGTTGCTCCCGTGACACTTCATTTTTATGAACAATGGTGTGAAGAAGACAGAACTCTCGTTTGACACCACTGCCTTAATAATACGACTTCAACTGTTGGGGCCATGTTCTCGAACTTTCATTTTCGGCACAAATTTTACTTTCTTTTGGCGTGGCATCGTACCCTAAGAGAGATGTTTTGTTTGTGGAAGCTACAGAGTGGCTTGGCCGGCCGGCCGTGCGTCTTGAATGTTAGAACCAGACGATACAGATTGCACATAATCCAGGGGTGGAAGGATCATGAATGAAATTCAGCTACTCAAGTGCTTCAACCGGGTGGCTTGGTGGTGGCGAAGATTCCCCTGCGGCTGGTACGCCCCCGGATCTGAAGGATCGAGTGTCGTGAGGAAGTCGTTGCACCCGAATGCAATCGTCAACAGCAACACCCTCGTTCGAGGGATCAGAAGCTTCGTTGAGTAAGCCGAGGGCAGCAGCCAGCCGCATGAAAAGTCATAAGAAGCCGCAGCTATGCGCGCGGATGCTTTAATACCGATACACGTCGACCAATCGCAACAAAATCAGGTGTAGTGACACAATAATGGCGCTCGAGACACAAATTAAACGCTTTCTTCTACGGAGGCTACTCGTTCGCAGTGGACGCTGGATGTATCTGAAATGAAAATCGTGCTTGAGCCCGTTGAGGTGCGTTTATTTTTTCTGTGTTCTGCTCGCGTATTTTACTCAACAAGCAACGCCTCTGTCAACAGTAACGTGGTTTCGATCATAAATCTGCACGCGGCACTTACGCAACCTTCGGTCACAACTTGCACAGACGTCCTAAAAGCCACACTCTGACCCCCGTATCAGATCAAGAGAGAGAGAGAAACAGCAAATAGAGGAAAGGCAGGGAGATCAACCAGACGAGTGTCTGGTTTGCTACCCTACACTGGGGGAAGGGAAAGGGGTAACAGAAAGAGGAAAGCGGAATAGAGGGAACACTGTCTGTGCACGCAGCAAAGCACCTGGAAATCAGTGAATCAAAGCAATTACTCCGTCGATACGTTAGGCTGCCGTCATTCTGCTGTCTTAAGCTAATCTTGTTGCTTCATAGCTGGTGATGCACGTTGAAGTCACCAGCGAAGACCAAGGAGCCGGTGGGCGTCAGCAGTACGTTGCAGTAGTGCGTGACAGCACATCTTTAAGCGAAACCACAGCCTCAGTGCGAATATAATGATGCGGATGAGCCATGATGCTTACTCAAGAGTTGCAAATACTGAATTGAGAGCATCAGATCAAACTTTATTTTGCTTGAATGTAAGGACGGGTGCAGCCACAGAAAGCCGATACATGATATGTATTGAAGCCATTGCAGCGCAAATACAGACAAAGAAGAGGGCAGAGAGAGAGGGAGAAGCAAGGAAGGAAAGGCAGTAAGTTTAGCCAATCTTTACCTCTTTTTGACGTATCCTGTATCTATAAAAATTATTCTAAGGGGGAATCGGTTGCTATGTATTGAAGCCTTTGTATAGCTCAAATAAACACAGACAAAGAAGTGGGCAGGACACCGCTAGCGCCCATGGCGTCGCGTCCTCTTCTTTGTCCGTGTTTATTTGCGCTACAGTGGCTTCATTACATATCAACCAACTCGCCCAAGAAGAAGCTTTATTTATACATGATACGTGAAAAAGAATACTCGAACCAGTAAGCTGCCATTCACAAGAAATGTTTTTTTACGACAGCAGGATGTTGGTATAATTCTCCGCCGTAAAAGATACTTCTCCAAATGACCTTTAGCGATAAATGAAGCGTCATTGAAACGATGTGTACGCAATATTCATCTTGGAATGTGGGTGGCGGTGGCTGTGTGTCGTAGCTACAAGCGGGTTTAGCCTGGCGATCCGATTGCCACTCCTAAAGCACGCTAGAGTTCGTTTAAAAGACGGCCGCTGAAGATTATACGGGGCTGCTACGACGAAGTGTGAAATTACGGACTGCGACAATCAACTTGTGGTGTCAGCCATTCGCACACCGCGCCCTTGAAAGATATACCCATTGCCTCGCGCTAATTCAAGAAATGTCAAGATACTAAGGCAATACGCACGAAAGGACTACATTACGTTTTACATTGCCTAGTGTTGCCGGCCAAGAGTGTCCTAGATATCCCCGCCTGCTGCAACACCACCAACACCTCTATCTACGTCACCTGGGGCCGAATTCGCAAAGAGTCTCACTTGTAAGTGCTCTTTGCTTTTGGACTGCCGTCTTCGCTAGTAGCATGTCAAGCATCAGAATTGGCTGGAATTTTCTCTTGAACAATTCTACCGTATACAAGAGCGTATTACTGTTGTGACGATATTTTAAGAAGGTTGTGTAGTAAGGCTTCGGAGCAAGAACACACACACACAGAGAGAGAGAGAGGGAAGTTATAATGGAAAGGCAGGCAGGTCAACCAGGCTGAGCCCGGTGGGTTACCCTGCACTGGGTAAGGGAATTGAAAGAGGAGACGGATGAAAGAAGTTCACAGTTTGCACCATTACGAACATAAGCGTTCATCACTGAGTCAGCCACAGGCGGTCATACAGGCTGGTGCATTTCAAAAAACGCGCCAGCGTCTTTGTGGCCTTGCACATAGCAGACGCACAATGCCGTGGGCCCAAAATCTCCACAGGGAAAGGACGGTCGTCTGAGTGCTCCAAAGCTGTACGGAGGGCACTCCTCTTGCCTTCGTATGCAGGGCAGTCGCACAGAAGTTTAGGAGCAAGAACTATTTCATTTAAAGAAACGCAGAAAAATGGGACGCCTGCTCAATGCACCAATTGAATGAATAACAACATAACCATGTGCACCCCGTTGCTATATCATCCAAATTCATAATTTCTATCTTGTCATGACGTCGTGATGCGACTAAGCCATCCGAGGACATAACGTTTTTTTGTCCAAGAGTGTTACCGCGAGGCCCGTGCGAGGTCCGTTTTCAGAACTATATAGCAGACGCACCTACAGTCACTTACTAGTGTATAATATGACCCAATAAATAAAATATTTTCTTACACAACTCTTAACATATTGCAGGACCCCGGCTAACCGATTGGTGGGCCCCTTGCTGCTTCAGTGTAAACTCCCATCACCATGCACTACTATGTTTTCACATACAACTCACTTGGGTTCTAAAAAATTCTCGACAGCCACTCTCGCGACTCTCCAAAAATTTGACCAAAATAACTGAGCCCATTCCGCGGAAGGGTGAGACGCGGCGATAGCGGTGTCACTGAAGCGGCGCTTGTAGGCGAGATACTTGTTGCCAGCCGCGAAGCAAATTTGTTCTTTCTCTACTTGCAGCTTCCGGAAAGTGTATGTCGCTGCTCAAAATCTGACCTATCTCGAAAACGAAATTCATTTGTCACTTTCCCTAAACACGACGCGGAGCAAGTTATCCTTTGGTCGCGCATTCATTCGATGGACGTTCCCTCTCGTAAGCATGCAGACTCGTTGTAGTTGTGTGCGCGGTGGACGGCTGTATGTGCTACACGCGTTCATGAGATGTGCGCATGTATGCGAACACGCTGTAGTACGAGATACACGTGCGTGCATACGTGCATGGGTGTAGGACGGCGGAGGGGGGGGGGGGGGAGGAGGGGTAGACTATGTTGGGTAGGTTGCGTACGTGTGACAACGAACCCACTTCCTGGTATCTCTGCTTGGCAACTGTATTCTCGAACCATCTGCGGTGACGCCCAGTCGGTTGACGATTAGGAGGGTAGAAGAAACCGAGGTTTCTTGCTGCGGCCGAGAGCGTTATTGTGGAGCGTCTCTAATTGCATCACCCTTACTAATATGTGTGCAATGGCTATGAGGTGGCGATGCATAAGAAGCGAGTCCCTGCGTGGGGGTCGCGCAGAATTTGTACACTTGTGGACAGGAAGGCAGCTGCGCAATAAGGCAGCGACAGGGTTATTGGACTTGTTGGTGAATCAATCTTCTTATTCATCGAACTCGTGAGTAATGTCCCTGTGACGGATATGTCACTGTTCCGCATTTTCCCTACTTTCTTGTTCTTGGATCACCTCAGGACGTTCTGATGTGCGTATCAATCAATCAACCAATCAATCAATCAATCAATCAATCAATCAGTCAATCAATCAATCAATCATAACTTTATTTTGACTTTAAGATAAAGGTTCCCGCTAGCATATGTTAGGACGACGTTACGCCAAAGGTCGCCAGAGACAACGACATTACACGTCCTAATGGTCAGGCCAAATCGAAAACGTAGCAGATAATAGTACAACGTAAGAGAAAAGACAGAAATTAGAAATAGGCAGTAACAAAAGCCGGTTTCTGAGCACACAGCAGTCCCAAGTGTATGTTTTGGAGTCGGAGTTAAGCTGATGTTACAAGTGCAAGTGAACCTGAATACGAAAGAACGCATTGTAGTAGTTTCCTATTCATTCGCGTTTCAATTTTTGAGCACAGTACATAATTTCTTACGATACGCTGCAAAATATCAATGCAGCAGTGTTGTTTTCAAGGAAACAGTCGTAGCCACAGCGTACACGTCCCACAGGCTTCAGCTGCATCGCGCTTTGTGACTTGGGGGAGAGTCTATTTATCGCAGGTAAATACGGTAAAGTTGGCATCATGAAATTTCGCCAGCTGTTCCTATTCTTTTATGGGATATCATACTCGGTCCTGAAAAGAAGACATCCAGCAAACATTTAGCTGGCACAAAGTCCTCCCCCCTGCCCCCCCCCCCTCCAAGAAGAATCTTCTTTGGGCAGTTGTCATCAATCTCAAGATTGCATTTACTGATGAAAACTGATCTCCCTTCGACACGTGCTCGTTGTCGCCATTTTCCCCGGAGAGATACGAAATAGCGATAACGTGCTTCTTCGCTAACGTATAGCGGTATGACTTTTTTGTGCTTTCACTCCGGCATATTTACCTGCTATAAATCCCAGTGACCAGTTTTTAAACTCTTTGAACTTGCTCTTCATTGACATAACTCTTTGTTCTGCTGTACAATCGGCGCTCTGACGCTGTCATATCTGTATAGTATGGCAGCTGTTTCCAGAGCTATGGCAAAGTTGTGTCGCACCTACCGGTAGCTTTCCGTTCTGACACCTGTCTGCTTGACCCTTGATGACTCTCATCTGTGTCTATGCAAGAAGCGTTCAAGCAGAGCGATTCCGGGTTAAAAATTCAAAACGGCGTGACTTTGGACTAGTACAAGGTGAACCAACTGGTCGACGGTTGCGCCACAAAATAAACAAAAAGCATTTCTTGGCTAGGGCCGGTATGCTGTCTTCCTTGTCGCCGTTGTCGTTTCTCGCGCTGTTCCCACTCTTTCTGCATTTTGAGGCTAAGCCCTCCAACTACTCTACCAACACCAACCTCAAATGCTTCCAAAAAGCATCTGTTTTCCTTAGTTCGCATATGAAAAGTTCCTTGCGTTGAGTTCTCACCGCATATCATCATCACAAAAGAATTTACATACTGATAAAGAAAAAAATAATTGCATCACATCCAGCGAGTAGGAATCTATATATAGCAAAGTTTTGTGTAAGCGCATAAAGAGTCGAAGCCCGAGTACACGCATGCACGCACGCACACGCACGCGCACACACAAAGACAAGCGTGGGCGCACACAGATTATACCGAGCCTTTTGTTAGGCAGAGTTCCTAATACTAGCAAGTACGACGGACACCTTGAACACATCATGGTTTCAGAAGCAGCATGCGCATGCGTACGTAGCGCTATTTGCATCCATTATATCCGCAATACGCATTTACTTCCGCCCGCACAGCTGCAGATGCAAGAAGGCGAGCTTTCTGGTTCCTCTTTTTTTTGATCGCCGTCTGACGATGGTGCAAGGAACCCAGCGGCTCGTGCGGCGCACGTGCTCTGCTGCGATTGGTTGACCTATTCGGCAAGAGAACAGCCAGACCGCAGCTCCCACGATAGTGAAACCCCGGGAGGTTCGCAAAGAGAAGCGTGACTTTTAAAATAAGCGGTTTCCTGGCCCTATTGAATATCTGCGCACAGGCGTAGACAAGCTCAACGCACGTGGAGTGCAGACGCTTTCCACCACCATTTTGCGCCTCTTTCAAGCTACCATCTTGCGTACTGCTGTCGTTCGGCTCCCTACACGAATAAGACACAAAATAAACAAAGGCAAAGCTGAAACGGGGCATAACGGCGACAACCTCGTCGCTGCGCGCACAGCCCGAGGCGTGCGTGCCGCCACTTTGTCTATGCTAATGAGGCCGCGCTCTCACATCACTCATCAAAGGCTGCGACCGTTTAATGGTCCTCCTCTTGTGTTACCTTAAGATTCGCCCTCCCCATTTTCTTTCCCTTATGCAAGCACGCACAAACACGCACAAATCACCGCACCTCCTAGGCGCTGCTTTCACATCGCAACCTCGCTTTTTCGCTTTTTTATCACTCCGTAATTTTGGCGCCGAGAAAAGGAACACCTTGGAGGGGGGCGCCGAGCTCCCAGCGCCTTGAGGAAACTACCGGGGCGGGGAGGGCGCGCGACGATGATGTACGACACCTTCCCCACATCGCGTGCGCCCGCGCATGCCGCTTCGCCGGGAGGCACGCGCCATTCAAATTTGTCTCAATTGGCCGTCTCTAATGGCCGCCACGACGTGCGGGGCGTCGTCGTTGTCACACGACAGCAGGACGCCTTTGAGAGAGCGACGACCGAGACGCGGCCGCGGGGTGCACGTGACACAAAAGCGGTGGCGCGCGGAGTGTCGGCGACACCAGACTGACGCGATAGAAGAACAGGGAACGAGCGTTTCTCAGGGAAAGAGAGAGGAGCTTGCACTTAAGCAGCGCGCCCGTTTTCAAAAGTTTACAGGCCACACAGGCGAAATAAAATTTGCTGCTCGCCCTCGTTACCTTATTTTAGGAGGACAAATAGAGAGAACTTGTTTAAAAGCAAGGCCGACCAAAGTTTCGTTATTTTAGTGCCGACCAAGGTAGAGTGTCCTAGCCTGTAGCTCTACGCTGGGGACTAAGGGAGGGAGAGGAAGAAGATAGGAGCGAAGACGCAGAGAGAAACAAACCACACGCAGCCCACGCACACTGTTTGGACAGCTGTGCTTCTGTGTAGGTATTTTGTTTTGGCATGTACGTAGCCCACAGGTTTCTATACATGCGATATTAATTTGGAAAAGCAAGGTCATGGTTCTTCAGATTGAATAAACAGCTTCCAGCCTCACGAACATAAACGTAATTATATTGGCTTACACCGCCTACAAGAACAACATGTACTACCTGTGGACAGTAGAAAATGCTATAGAAAGGCACATTATAGGTAAATGTCAATAGATTTTTCGCAGAGTAAACATTCTAGGGCTCCTGGGTCGCTCTTGATGTTTCAAAGCTGCGGATAGCATGCAACACAAGCGCAGCAACTTGGTACATATTCCGAATTGATGTCATTCTAGGCTATCAGTTTCATGCACCTTGATTGGCTGCGCTAATCAAAAAAGATACCCTTCGCTTCAGTGAGGCCTCACGATAGGCGTCACGCCACGTGAAAGTGCCCCTTAAAGCACTCCATGGAGAATACAGCCACTGCATGAGAGCAAGTTGGTTCTGGTTGCCATCACTATGGCCATGGAATTCTTGAAATGAACAATGCAGGCCTGCACTTACTTGCCTGCATTTTCTTTTTCGGCGTAATGTACGCGTTGTTTGTGAAGTCCCAGGTGGTGAACACCTCCCACGGCCGTGTGCGATTGTTCGCCATCGAATCATTTCATTACGTACTGTGGGACCTTCTTTCTTCCTTCTCCTCTTTCAATCCCCTTCCCCGCTTCGTCAGTGCAGGGTAGCCTACCGGGCTCAGCCTAGTTAACCTCCCAGCCTTTCCCTTATGACTTCTTTCTCTCTCTCTCTCCACAACGGCACTATCGAACAATACTTGAGAGAAGGTAATAAATTATGGGGATTCCATTTCATAAAATTTACCATTGTATGAGGACGGATTCAGCACAGCTATCATCGAAGGCCGGATTCCCGACTACAGTTGAGGCAGTTCGTTATTGAAGGTGCACGATGCGGTAAATAGCGCTGGTAAGTAAAGAACAGTAAAAAATGTTGACAGTTGACAGGACCAAAATTTGTCAATGTCAAATCGAAGAAAACAAGAAACAAATGGTAAAGAATCAATCAATAGTGCCCGAGTAGCTTCAGCAATCTCTGTGACACCGTCCATTTGTGATTTAGTATCTGCGCAAAGTCGTCAAAACTAGCCCAACATGATAAAGAAAACTTTAAAGCGATCCCGCAATCTGCGAAGCAACAGTGCAATAAAAATCAGCGCGAAGCACTTTACTGACCGCACCGAAGCTGTGTTCGATTTCCTATAATACTGATGAAAACCCCAAGGAAAACGAAGTTATCCCTTGGAAGTTTTCTTGAAGCCAGGTAACGTTTCATTGAAAGTTTGTTCTAAGCAGCGATTGAAAGCCAAGCAACACACCTATCTTGCCTTTCGAGAACAACTAGTAAATGCTTTTAGGGATGATTAAATGTGCCACCAGTGGAAAGAAATACGCGAAGGAAACTACTCAGCCGAGGTGAAGCGGCAGAATCAGTGCATTGTGAAGCGTAGCTGTCGCATGTAAGGGGGCCGCGTGAAGTGAATCAGTGGAAGCCAAGTTTTACCGCACGAACTTGGAATTCCCTGTCACCGATGCCCGCAGCAAGAACTTGCAGAACGCCCGATAGGTGAAGTAAAGAAAATTGGCATCAACTTAAGAACATTGCGCCATGAGGCGCCTTTTGTTAGAGTCTGAGCCCCTTCGGTTTAGCTACGACCAAGGTGTCAGTGTCCATCTGCAATTTCGTGAACAATCGAGAAACCAATATCTCCGCCATGAAATATACCACAATAGAAACTAATGCTCTGTATAGTCGCACTTCTTTTTCCCTTCAGTCCGGCGTTCTTCAGTCGAAGTCTAAACCATACGCAAAAGAGTGTTCTGGAAATAATTCTTCAGTGACGGCAACAGTCAATTCCGTTTAATAAACAAAATTTATTTGGTAACGCAAGCATGAAAGGTCGACGTGAAAGTCTTCTCCAGTCATGAGGCGCACCAAATGTGGATAATCACCATTATTGTTCATTATAAAACCCACAATGTCAGGCGAATATATATATATATATATATATATATATATATATATATATATATATATATGTTAGTGCCAGTATGAATGCTCCGTAGCTGTTGCTGGGCACCATAACAAACCATTGATTGATTTATTGAAGGTAACTATTATTATTATTATTATTATTATTATTATTATTATTATTATTATTATTATTATTATTATTATTATTATTATTATTTCAAAACATACACACAGTTCAAAGAGGAAAATATAAAGCAAGGAGCGGGCTAGCAAGTGCCACCGGAAGGGGCACTACGCATACCTGTTCTTCAGGAAGGAGAGGTTGGCTCAAGAGGGAGAGAGAGAGAGAGAGAGAAAACAAGGATAGGAAAGCCAGGGGGGTCACCCAGAAGAGCATCTGGTTTGCTAAGGCGGCAATGTACTCATTCGCCCTGACTCCCAACCCCGTGAGTAATTCTTTTTCTTGAAATGAAAATCAACGAAAAATATGCAGCCGCCCTACAATGGTGAAGGCTACTCCTCCTCGCTTGGCAGAAAATACAATTTAATATATATATATATATATATATATATATATATATATATATATATATATATATATCAGACATATCCAAGTCGCCCCACAATGAGTTTGTAAACAAAGTCACAGTATCACTCATGGGCTTGGGGAATTAGTGGCAATTCTCCAATCCGTATTCCATGTGAAAGTAAATAGCGTGCAAGTGATGGCATATATGCACTCATAGCGTGTTTTGCTTACCTCCCTGTAGCCGATTCACGCTGCCATATATAGAAGCTACGTTATTAGGCGAGAGCCTGCACGAGAAGCACGGGCTGTGAAATTCGTGATTGCGCCCCCATTGCGAAGCCACGAAGTCCTGACGTAGACAGCGTGATGTGTCAGAGGTCTGGCGGTCGCGCTGCCAATCACCATCTCGAAGTACACGAAAGCGGTTGGCATGCGTGGCCGCTGAGAATGACGAATCGCGTCGTCACCAATTCCATATCTCCAGACGGCATTTAACGGCGCCCCGTTCATGGAGGCATGTCGGCTTTTATAACGGTTTAATAAATTCTTATTGGCTGTATTGAAGCTAAGCTACAGTTTCGGCAAGAGGCGACATTCGGTGATGGAGCTGCTAAGCTTATAAAGAGATCCACGCAACTAGCTTGTACGCAAGTTTGGCTGCTATAGCGCTGTACTCCCATCGTTCCTCTCGCTCTGTTCAGGTAAGTGCAGGTCACTTCCATTTCCCGAAAAAAAAAATTTACGTGTTGTCATCACACAACTCAACGACGTGTTTTGTTTTACGGTGATCTACATTGCGGCGACATTCTTTGGGAATACCTTCTCAGGATTGCAACATGACGACACCTGGCACAATATGTACCAGGACCCTTTCTCTATCTCTGTCTCTCTCACACACGCACACGCACACGCAAAAGCAATGCGTCCACCCGTCGAGATGCAGGCGCCACTTTCCGAGGTACTTTAACATCACGGTGTTTTAACTCCAGAGTTTGACATTTATCTTTTCGTTTGACAGCGATACGCTGAATTTCGCATGACAAGTCCTTCCATCCTTCCGTCGAACACGACGTACGTAAATGACCCAATCCGGGAGTTTAGTGACAATGTATTTAACCCGACCTGTTCGTTCAGTAAAACCGGCGTCGTGCGTCATACACGACGTCGCGGGTTCAGCTCCCGGCCGCGGCGGAAGCGATTCGATGAGGCAGGAATGCAGAAACGCTTGTGTGACGTACCTTGATTGCACGTTAAACAACCCAAGGTGGAAAAAAGTAATCGGGAGCTCCTCCAGTACGACCTCCCTCGTAAACAACACTGTCAGTTTCAGGAGATTCAATCTCATAACTTGTTAATATGTATAATTACCAGTCTAACGGCAGATACTTAGTCCGAGACACCCCAAATGCATCATCATCATCATCATCATCAGCCTGGTTACGCCCACTGCAGGGCAAATCATCATCATCATCAGCCTGGTTACGCCCACTGCAGGGCAAAGGCCTCTCCCATATTTCTCCAACAACCCCGGTCATGTACTAATTGTGGCCATGCCGTCCCTGCAAATTTCTTAATCTCATCCGCCCACCTAACTTTCTGCCGTCCCCTGCTACGCTTCCCTTCCCTTGCAATCCAGTCCGTAACCCTTAATGACCATCGGTTATCTTCCCTCCTCATTACATGTCCTGCCCATGCCCATTTCTTTTTCTTGATTTCCACTAAGATGTCATTAACTCGCGTTTGTTCCCTCACCCAATCTGCTCTTTTCTTATCCCTTAACGTTACACCTATCATTCTTCTTTCCATAGCTCGTTGCGTCGTCCTCAATTTAAGTAGAACCCTTTTCGTAAGCCTCCAGGTTTCTGCCCCGTAGGTGAGTACTGTTAAGACACAGCTATTAAACACTTTTCTTTTGAGGGATAATGGCAACCTGCTGTTTATGATCTGAGAATGCCTGCCAAACGCACCCCAGCCCATTCTTATTCTTCTGATTATTTCTGTCTCATGATCCGGATCCGCAGTCACTACCTGCCCTAAGTAGATGTATTCCCTTACAACTTCCAGTGCCTCGCTGCCTATTGTAAACTGCTGTTCACTTCCGAGACTGTTAAACATTACTTTAGTTTACCCCAAATTACCCCAAATTACCCCATATGCAGGAGCCCACAACAATGTGCTCGCAGACGTGTCCACCGACACTGAGACGAATAAAACGGCCACCTTGGGATATAGTATACGACGGCCGAACAAATGAGCTGCCGGTCAATGCGACAACGGAAAGTGCTGGCGTTAGAATGTGGTATTGCATCTGGCGTTCGGCCCTTAGGACATCTTTTCGACGTTAGCAGCGATGAAAACAGAAGCTGGTGCCTGCGCACACAATGTTCGCATTAGTCTCCACTCGAAGGTGCATCACAATGCTAGGAGACAGGTCTTCGCTGGGCAAAGTGCCCGGATCATCCCGATCAAACAATCCTGTAGACGCGGACGTGGAACTTCGAGATAATCGGGGGGACAGACAAAGGGCAAAGAAACGAAAGAAAGAAACGTAAGAACCACGAGGCCCGCAGCCCTCGCGCAATGTTCCGAAACCAAGTGGTAACGGCGCTCGGGAAGCGTGGGGGAGGCTGCGCCCTGACTGCGTTACCCGCGAGGAGTGCATTCGGTGACGCCCTGACGCGAGCGCGACTCAAATCGGTGTGGGTGTAAGGGTGCACCGGTCAAGAAGTGTGAACCCGAGCCCACGCCGAGAAAGTGCTCAGGCGCCCGTCTCATACGCAATCGGAGCTCTCTCCGTTCTATTTCTGCTTCTCTTCGGTAATCTCCGAGTGTTTTGTAGCTTCATTCCCTTCGTCCCTTACTTATTTCTCTCTTTCTTTCAACGGAGCGAGAGCTCCGCGATAGCCGGACTAACCTGAGACGCAGAGTAGAAATAATCAACAGAAGGAAAGAAGAAGTGAGATACAGATGGGAAAACGAAAAGTAGCCTCTTTTCTGCGATCCTCATCAAGCGCCGGCGGCCCGTTCCTTTCCTCGTCCTTTAGGAGAAGGAAAGAGAGAGGGAGGCGAGCGAGAAGGCATGAAAGACAAATGTGTGAAGGGATCGCTAAGGAGCGGGGGAAAGCCTGCGATAAACAGGGCCGCATCAACTTTCCAGGGCGCGGGCTCGCGCAGCAGGAAGCATCGCCGGCATCGCTGATGTGGTCAGCGCCAGTCCTCGCCCGCCCGGCTTCGCTGACGCCATCGCCGCCTCGTGAACGTTCTGTCAATCCTTCTTCACGCGTTGACTCGTACGGCGGCACCCGCATGGAGGAACGCGAAGGTTTATAAGGCTTAAACACTCGGAATCACTGACGATCATTTGGAGTTTTTTTCTTTTCTGGCGCCCCTATGCACCTGAAGATTTCTTTTGACTCCGCGATAAGCTCGTCGGTTTATACCGTCACGCGTGTTGGGTTGTGTGCTACAGCCAGCGCACTTTGTAATGAAGGAGTGTATTTAGTTTCTGGCTTTGCAAACCAGTTTGTTTTTCACTGAAGTCAATGAACTTCTACGGAGGAATGTATATATTGTACACTATGTCGTAAGTGCGGGCCTTACTATTTAGTGGGAGACAGCTAAGCTGCTCGTGTTGCTGGACTGGGTGTCCGAGACAAATTGAGCGTATCTTACCACCCCGATTTCCATAGCAGCAACGCTACTATCCTGAACAAACCAAACGCCAACGTGAAATCTTTTAACTGGGTGGATGAATACAACTTTCTTGTACGTCCGGCAAGGCTTAACGCGACCCGGGCTCAGGTCTCCCACGGGGGAACGTCAAGGCCCCGCCTCAACGCCACCTCACGGGATCGCTGGACTGCCCACGTCTGGATTCCGAGGTCTGAGCTGCGCAGAGTGGCGGCCCACCTCGATGACAGGGTCTCCGGAGCAACTGTCATCTTTCCTGTAACTACTTTGCACTCCCACAGCATGTGCTTGAGTGTTGCTGGTCCTTCCTGCCACAATTTGCCCGTGTCGTCCTGATGCTTATCTGTGAAGATACGTTTATGACGTTCACTGGAACCGTTAAATTAGAGCATTGCGCTTGACATTGAAGGCGTGTTCGCGTGTCTGGTAAAAATTTCGTCGTTGGATAAGCCATTTTCTGTGGGAGAAAACAAACTTCCCGCTTTTGCGAAACTTTTATGAATTTGTCATTTCTGTGAACATGAATTCGTGTTAGAATGTCCTTTGTCGCTTTGTACACACGCGTATGTAGTACGTTGTTGAACACCCGCACCTATATGGGCGATTTGCAGCGGTAATTGCATAGCGCGAACCGAGCCATTCTCGGTCCAGCGAGACATGATGCGCGTGCCGGGCAGGCACCCTGCGGCATTTACGCGTAGTGATAATCATAAACAGTGGGATTTGACCCACAGGGTGCTCGAGATTCTAAATCGAGGCAACAACTGCGAAACGCTCCAAACACGCACAGTTTCACGGACGCAAATACCGCCGACGAAAAATCCCCGCGTGGAATCCATAGAGCTGATAACTTCCACAGCTCTAATAGTTGTCGGTGCAAATATTAAGGTGCCATCCGTGTGCGGAATATAAGCTCTGTACACACGATACTCCAGACAAGTGACAGTATCGCTTTTGAAGCGCGATGGAGACTGAATTAAAAGCGTGCGTTCGGAACAACAGGAAACGCGGAAAGCTCCTATTTAACTGTTACTTTAATCGTGTTTATAACCTACACGGCGTACATTACGGACATTCGTAAACATACATCGACACATTCTCGCCGTATTAATACTGCGCACGCCGCTTCATGCAAGCATAGTAATCCCGCATAGGCAGCCAACGCTCACGTCGACGCATTTTCGAAGCTACTCATAAATTATTTTTTTGTCTTAGTCTACTTCACTAAGCATTAGAACGGTAAAGGTGCCGCGAGTGAAATTTAAGGCTAAATGCACAAACAGAAAAATGGTTATACTGACGCCTCCATAACAAAACGAAACGAGAGAAGAACACCTTTGCGACACGTATACAATATCGCTTTTCCAACTCTTCTTCGTTTCGGGTCTGGTTGAGCGGCATCTTTAAATCCCCCATTGTATGTCACTGCGACTTTCAACCAGCCACCGCAAGCTAAGCAAGAGGAAGTGGACCAATCGCAGACGCCGGCCCCGCCCTCCTTAGCCGTTTACCTACTTCCACTACGCTAGCTCGGACTCACCGGGGCGTCTCCACTTCTGCGCGCTCCTCTCCTCTTGTCAACCAATTAGATAAGGAAAATTTGTTGAGTTCGGCAACGCTACTTTGCTTTGAAAGGTAACGAAAGGAACCTCTTATAAACGAGATGAACGTTTGATTGGGCAGTTCAAACAACGGTGCGCGGGTCACTCCCTTATGCTAGTTTGCGGCGGCGGTTGCGTAAACTTGACGCCAGGAGATTGGAATAGAAATTAAGTTGGAACAGTTTTACGTTATACGGCTCAGGTTTCAACACATAGCCAGAGAGTTGAAACACAGCGCGTTTTTACAACCCAAACATAGGTCTACAGCGTGATTAACCGATTGATTCATCACTCCATGGATCTGAATTATCCAGGACAGCTGACAGTAAAATTAGTACTGGGTGAACCACTACGTATCAGTTGTCCTGAGTTCTGACGCCAACTTTATTCATAGATTAAGTGAAAAAAAGGTCTCATGCAAAAGTCTTGCGTTGGATAAAGTTCCATGACCTTTTTTTTCTGTTTCTTTAGGACGGTTACGACGGTCATGTTTCTCTTCTTTCATGCTTTCTTCTTTCAGCTCTTATTTCAACTCTTAAGAAAGTCGAGGGAAGGCAAGATTACGATACATCTGGAACATCGTACAAGCAGTTCTGCGAACACACTGCCAGATCAAAAGAGACCCCAGCTGCCTTTGCTACGTTTCATCTCCGCACTTGACCCCGCGTGCTCGCAGTGAAGGAAAAGTAAAGAGATCGAGGTTCCGGTCCATTTCGAGGCAATCGCGTACAGACCTCGCTATACGAGTGGCAGCAGAGCCAGCAATAAATACGCAGCTCTACGGAGACAGAAGTGCTGGTCTTAGAAAAAGAATCGGAATAGAAATTGCCACATGCCTCTCTCTCTCGAGTACCCTCTTACGCTGACCTTTCTTTCTACGCTGTCTGTGCCGCATATCGTGACAGGCCGTTTAATATCAACCCCTGTCACGTGTAGCTCTTCGTGTATAATGTCGACCGCTAGCGAAACTCTACAGCTCGCAATCGTTAACGCGTCACGGCTTATACCGCGTTCTTTCAGCGAACTGTTTAAACAGCGCTAAGTGGGCTCCCCCTCTCCCCTTGTCGATCGCAATGCTTCAGATTGCGTACATTGCAAATTAGTACACGTACGATGGCAGATACCACGAGCAAGTGCCTGACCTCCCGAATCAGTGCGCTATTTGCAGCTCATTATCTTTCCTCGCAGTAATGTAGCGCAAGCTAATCACTCATGTTAAATTGTATATAGTGTTAGAAATAAAAGGCCAGGAATATCAGAAAATGGGATTGCGGTCTGGAAGATTTGTGCACACACGCAATGAAGAAGATCTGAGACTGCTTTACACTCATGCTGATAACACAACCAAGCCAAAGAAGATATATGTATAACAAGTCATTTCGCAAACTCGCGGTGCATATGAACAAGCTCATTGCACTTAAACTCTTTGCATGTCTGAGTTGCATCACAGCAAAAAAAAAAGATAACATTAAAAAGCAAACTCCAGGGTCATCCTTGAAGGTGCTCCATGCGTTTCCACTAGAGGAACGAATGCCGTTGTCCCGCAAACAACAACGCCAACTATTGAATCCGGTACTTCAACCGCCCGTGCCCTTATCCTTCTAATCTTACAACACACACACACACCGAGACGCTGAAACAGCGCCCTTCACTCACGACGTCGCCTTTTAGAAACGCGCATGCCGCCCAACCGAATCGGAGGCCTCTGACCGGTAATCGCACTCCTCCGATAAAACGGCGGAATTTGCAGAGCGCCCTGCAGTTGCCTTATGCGGAGCCAGCTCCGCGTGGATTTCTTTGTCCAGCGCAATAAGCATGGGGGCACCGTAAGCGCTAAGCGAGAATAGAAAAAGGTCAATAACTCACTACAAACGGCTGTGGCAGCGTCGGAGGCCGTGCGAGTCGGTTCCCACAAGGCGGGCGGCAGCGCAGCTTCATTGATTTCTGAAGGGCCGCCCTCGCGAAGATGCCGGCGGCGCACGTGGGAGAGCTTGTTAGGCCCTCCGGGACAAACCAGAAGAAGCCCGGCCCAGGGACTTGTCCCTCCGGCGAACGCCCGGTCGCCGAAGGGGGGAGTCAAAGGGGGAAGGCTGCCCGCTATCTCGGCTTCGCTTCTTCAACTGTTGTCCTCTGCAAGCAGGAGCAAGAACCGGCTGCTCAGAAAAGACAGCCCGCGCTTTTATTTTGTCTTCATTTTTCGCTAGCTTTCTTGTCTGTTATTGCTTTTGACGGTCGCTGTGGGCCAGTTCTCGGGCAGATCGTATGCCATGTGGGGAAGGCGACATGTAGGAAACGCGAAGCCGAGGCGGCACATAGCCGTATGTTAAGGCAGCACAAGCGTCAAAACGGCGGTACCTGCCGCGGTATTCATGTGGCTATGGCGTTGCGCTGCTGAGCTCGAGGTCCCGGGTTCGATATCCGTCGCGAAGGTAACATTTTTTTCTGGGGGGAGAAATGTACTGCTTGTGCACTTACATTTAGGAGTGCGTTAAAGAACCTCAAGGAGTCAAAATTATTCCGGAGTTCCCCAGTATACGGTGTACCTCGTAATCCGATCACGATTTTACCACGCAATACCCCGTACTTCTCTTTAACGGCGATCACTCTTGCCATGGCCTCAAAATTGTGCGTGTGCACAACTTAACTATCTATAAGAACTCGTAATCCGATAAAGCGTCACGATCCCATTGCCACATCCTTTTTCTGAGACAGCTTAACCACGCAATGCCCAA
Organism: Dermacentor albipictus; assembly: GCF_038994185.2. Lineage (NCBI taxonomy): Eukaryota > Metazoa > Arthropoda > Arachnida > Ixodida > Ixodidae > Dermacentor > Dermacentor albipictus. Next base: position 104,501,064 of record NC_091824.1, on the reverse strand, counting down.
ACGTATTCACCCAAATGAAGGAAAATTAGAACTAGCCAACATTTATTTCTGGCCATGAAGTTGTAGTAAGAAAAACAACAAGAGTGAAATGGAATTAGGGTAATGACATAATTAGTAAACTAAAAAACTGATTAGTAGTTTGTTTGATGATGTAAATCAGAAATGCTATAGCTTATGGCTTAAGTTTCGCGGGCTTAAATCAATGTACTCAGACATGAAACTCAGCGCAGCATATACGATACACTGGGAATTGCGAGGTTCGCGCAGTGCGTCCGAGTCTGGTTACAAACGGGTGCAGCAATATTGCGAGACACCACGTGCATCTGCTTCTGGGATGCTCGAAAAGGGCCGGAGGAAAATAACTTGCAGTGCGAAAAATGCGCTGAGAAGCGTCTCCGCTCTGGAAAGATGGCATAATAAATACAAAAGCTACGACCAACTTTTTTCGTGTTTCCTACCGTACTGGTTTGGTCCAACTCGCCGAAGAACTCCATAAACGACTAACTTCACGGTTGGAGCAAGATATATGCAAGAATGACATGTTGCATTCCTGCTTCCGAAGAAAGAGAGAGTGAAGCGAACAGAAAGGGACGTTAATCAGGTTGCTTTTGTGTTCCTACCCTATACATTGTGGGAATGGGTAAGGGGAAAGAAAGCAAGAAAATGTCACAGGACCATTACAAGAGGTAAAACCCGGGCAGCGTTGATTGCGAATTGAAAGAGGGCCGCACAGCTCGACACTCTCATCGTACGGCACCTATTTACGTGCTACGCTTCGTACACAATGATACACAATATATGTATGACGGGATTAGTGCTAGTTTAAGCATTGTGTGTAACTTTTTCTTTAGCATGACGCTTGCGCCGCGACATAAAAGGTATAGGCCATAAAGGAGGCGCTGCATAGGCAAAGTGGTGCTTGGGCTACGGCGACATACGCAGGGCATATATGCGAGCAAGAGTGAGGACGCTTCACTTCTGTGTAATTGTTTTTAGGAGAGGGCTTCTATCCGTCTTGGCTTGACTTCGCCTAGTCGTGACGTAGACAAGTGTTCTAGTGGAAACATTAATTAGACGAAGACAGCTCTTGCTGGCTACATACCGAGGTGCCTTTTATCCTTCGCTCTCGCAAAATTCCTGTTCACGTTACGAGAGGAAGATAGGAAGGAAAAGAATAAAATAAACGGGGTTATATGGGCTCTATGTGTGACATAGCACAAAGGTTGAGGGGCCATAAACAGGACAGGGGAGAAAATGCGAAAAGTCCGACAATTAATGTGCACAGGCGTGCCGCTGATATGTGTGAATTCGCAATAATGAGTGGCTTTTATAACCTCTTTCGCTAAAGGCTAAAATGATTTAACATGTCATCGATAGCGCCCAACTGATTGGTTTCTCCGCGCCTTCCATGTTTTTCCCCTATTACTTAGCTAACAAATAATTAACATCGCTTTCTCAGCGGGAAATTGTTCCATAACTATCATGGGTACTTGGAAGTCCAAGTGACATGCTTTAACATATGTATATGGCGAACAACGCGTCATTCATGAATATTCGACCATGCGATTGCACATGGCGTTGCGTATTGATGTAACGAGATATTGCTAAACTAATTTATTGTTTAGAAAAATACGCGATCAAGAAGAGACGCGAACGCCTTCTCACAGTGCGCATGTTGCTTAACCCTGGGCTCTTCGTAGCCGCAGAATATTCTATACAGAAACGCCTCGCAAACGCCTCACCGTGTCTCCTGATTAAAAAAAAAAAATGTCGGCTATTTCTGCAAGCAAGTTTTGCTTTTGCATTTCTCCGTGCCTGTTACGTTATAGTGGCAGTGCTTGTTTGGATTTTCTAGCGCTTGTAATGAATGCCCGGGTCCCACAGTATATGCGCATATGTAACTATAACGATGGTTCTGTAGTAAACGCATTTCTCCGTAATGATTCCCCGGGGTCATTCGACGCAAGGTCGAGCTGGCGTAGCTGCAAATAAGTCACGACCTCCGTTCACGAGCTTGACGGCAAAGCGGAGGAGTAAAAAGAACCAGAAGAGACGAAGACATTTCGCTAAAATAAGTTACGCTGGTGCTTTTTTCACTATGTCTCTTTCTCTCGCTTCCCTTGAATTCCTGATTTAGTATTGCGAAACATGCATGGGAGCTGCACACATCAATGACATATATAGAGACGCCCAAATTTATCGTTTCCTTTCTTCGTTTTTTTAGCTTGTTTTCATCATTTCGAGTGTCAAAAAGCAGGACAGACAACATAGATAATAATGGTGATGTCGTAGGTTGGAGAATTCCTTGCGCGTTTTGTTATTCAAGAAAAAAAAAAACGCTATCGATACATTAAGTAGTCGTTTCTATACAAGAAAAGAAAAGAAGGAAGAGAGAAAAGAAAAGAAAGAAAGCATAAAGAAAGAGACATTGAGATGATTTCTTTTATATACATAAATGGCTACTTTACAAGTTGTTTGCTTTATTTAGCTTCATCTGATGCTCCTATAGCTTGAGACGCCTGCATAAAACGCGCCGTTCTTGAGAAGTAGCAAAGCGTTGGCCCGGTCGTTCGGGAAACACTTGTGGTGTCGATGTGAAAAAAGACGAAGCGCATTTTGACGAAATAGCATGCCTTGCTGGCAAAGAGAGCGTAGGTGACGCAAGGCGAAAGTACTACAAATTTTCTGAAACGTGTAGGATCGTTAACGCTAGTATTAACAACTTCAGATATTGTACACGCAGAGTCTGGCGTAAGTATTCCTTAAAAAGCTTTTGGTTGGGTATCTGCACTACCCGCACATCGTATATCACATTTCTTCTCTGTGTTTAGTGCTCACAGAACGCATCCAAAAAATTTCCTGTCATACTCCTTCTTGATACGTTCTCAAAGACTTTGTAAAAATGAAAGTAAGCATGAACGAAATATTTCTGTCAAAAGCTGGAACATCGCCTAAAGTCAGCCACGAGCCTATAGTTACGAGTGGGGACTTAGAATGGCCGTCCACGGATCTAACGCAGCTTCGTAGAACCCATACTGCGCTTTCGTCCATAAAAAATGAGAATGCTGCTATTTAACGCGAACCAGCTAGAGCAATGCTTAACCTAACCAACACAAACCATACCTCTGCACGCTGCGAGCAGCTCCACGCTCGTAGCGTCTTGTTCTGCTCGTCTTCGAGACAAGAACGGCTGCCACGAAATAAATAAATACAGCGGCTGTAAGAGCCTGCTCCTAAACAAGGTAGCATCGCATTGCATATGAAGGAGGACCACTAAGTACGACACCAAAGAAAGAGAATCAAGTAAAGAAGACCGAGCAACACTACCGCGGGAGGTCTGAACATCCTGATCTACACGGAGGGGCCAACTACCGCATACTATCGTCTATAAAAAAAAGAAACAGAGAGTTTGAGTGCAAGAACTAAAGACGCAATAGTAACACGAGCGAAAAAGAAAAGTAGACGTACGACGACGACGACGGAAGTGCACGCGTGCGTACAGGAGGCGCGACGATCAGCATGCATTAGGGCACGTTGTGGGTGCTCGCTCTCAAGGGCGCGCTCATGCAATATGCATACAAGCTGCGGGAGTCGAGAGGTGACAGCAAGGTGTGCCGGGTGTTAGCTCACGGTAGCAGCACGGATCGAGGTGATGGAGGTATGCGGCGCGGGTTCGCGTACACTGCGATGGACGAATGAGGAAACACCGCGGCACGACCGGTTCAACGCTTTTACACGTGCGCACCCAAAATGCACGCACGCGCGCAGGCAGCTGAATGGACTCTGAAGAGGACCTGGAGGGTAGGGGCTCAATGTCACCTCGTGGTCGATTCACCCTATCAGCGACGTCGAGGTCGATGTGCTGTAGTGAGAGAACACCGGTTATGTATACAGCTATCTTCAATAAGCGAATAATTGTGTGCCGATGCAGGACTGCTAAGCAACCATTTGCGAGATGCAGGGGTGACCAGCGTGCAATAGCATCCGCTGCAATATGTCCTCTTTCTTCGGACTTTTTTATGCCGCTGCCATTACAAAACCTTTTCTTTCTTCCTTTTTTCTTTTTGTGACGTATGTGAAATCGCGCAGCAGAGTGGTTCCTGCTGGACCTTTCTCTTGTTGGTTTCGTGTAATTCACCCTCTTGAGACTATATTACGGCTTTTTTGGTTATCTATATACTATGATTATTTTTTTGTTTTGAACACTATATACATGCGGCCGAATGCAGAAGCTGATGATCATGGTGTTTGTTCCTTCTGTTATTTATTAGCTTCTCCAGTGCGTTTGCGAAACTACAGCACTTTAAAGTTTCAGAAGTACTTAAGCAACATCAATGCCGCAACGCGTTAAAAACGATGGTCTGAGTGAGGACTGTTGCTCTTGTCAAGGTTACGGAAGCACGCGTTCTGAAACTTTGTTTTCCTCATCCTATTAGATTTTTGCTATGCGCTACATGCTTCTATTGGAACAAAGATAATAAGGGGGGCGTGCACCGATTATTTCATTTTGTAAAAGAAAAGCTGTAATTTTGTAGTGATGGCCACTATACGTAATTGAATTAAAGTGCTATACCTTGCCGCGCTACACCTTGTCGAAGCACCCGCGCTCAAGGAAGGAAAATCCATCGGCCTGTGTTCTTGCAGCAATTTATCTTTGCATTAGCGCGAGAGGTGGCTATGAAATTACGCTTCTAGCGTACTTCCTTCTTTCACTCCGCTCATCGTCATGTCATTTATGAATACTTAATGCACATCCTATCGATGCATTACGCAAAAAGTGCGTGGGGGGGAGGAGCGGAGAGGGGGGGAGTTGTGTAGCATAATCATCAGTAAGCGACATTGAACGTCCGTAATCATTATTCCGAAGAACAATAGAAATAGTTATGGCTCTCGCACTGCGCATCCTGCAGGACACAATTTCAGCTGTACAGTGAATACAGATATCAAAAATTATGAAATGGCACAACCCCTGCACACCGGGTGGCACACTTTTCACGCGCTCGTGCTGTTTATTATCCAGAACTTTTGTTGGAGGAAGCTTTAGTAGTGACTGCCTTTTTTAATTGATCTTCACCTTTCTTTTTACTTACGCGTTGCTATGCGCGTAACTATGCAATCCATTTACGTTTTGAATTAGAGATGCTCATGACTATGTATTGCGATATTGCAAATCCTGCTATTGTTTTAAGTGTGAGCCGCATTTTTTTTTTTTCGTACGATTGTGTCATTTTTCATTTATTCCAGTTTCAATTTTGCTTTTCATCTGACATACCCGTTAACTTGCCTTGCATGTATTTGCTGCCTCAAGTGAAGGATTAGGAAAGCGCTATTTTGGATAGAGAAAAAAGAAGAGCCGTATTTTATGGCCAGAAACTTTTCGTATAAGTATTGCATCCGTCTCTAGCGCCCTCATTTAACTAAGGCATACAGGACTTCACGCTCAATAGACCTGCTCGTGTGATTGTTCAACGCCACGGAACGCGGTTGCCAGACGTGACCCGACTTTCAATCGTAAATGTGTCGCGAGATTACAACGACAACCTTCGTACGCCTCCGAAAAGCTACGAGTAACTGGAGCGAAGCTCTATTCTCTTTCTGTTGATCCTCAGACATTAAGACAATGTTGCTCCGCTTGGGCTGTGTGTAGTTTCTTTTGATTTGGTTATCTTGCCTCAAGCATGCGAAAAAAAAGAAAAAAATAGAATTGCAGAACACGAGTAAAGATTTGTGAATGTAAACATTATTTTAGTGTTCCTTCTAGAGCGTTTGTACAAGAAAAGTGTGTAAGGAGAGTTAACTGTAGAACAGCTCGACAATTTTAATTAAAGCAGTAGCAACGCGCTTACAATGCGGTTCCCTTGCGATATTTCAAGACATTATTATATAGTAATGAAATTAATACCTTAATATTGAGATACATTATTTTATTGGAATGTTCTTGCAAACTTCAGTTTTCTCCTCTCATTTCATGAGAGTTGAAGCGTACCAGCACCATAATTACATTTTGCACCAATATCAACAGCGCCGTGTCACAACCCTTGGTCACAGAACAAGTCAGAACAGCCAGCTTCGCGTCTCGACATTTCAGAGCCCGAAATCGCAACGCCGTGGATTCCTGAGCACAGGAAATTGGGAAAGGGAGTCTCAGTGCGTTAATTTTTAAGCTGACGCGCGCGCGAACTGATTTGTCAGGTCCAGACAGTCTTCAATATAGAAAAATGCTCTCTCGCTTACTCCTCGAAGCACTGAATAATATTTTAATTATTCACTGCAAAGCGGAAAAGAAAAAAAGATGGCTGCGAGGCTCTGCTTCGGCATTCATGGCGGCCTTCACAGCTCTTCTTTAGTGCACAGCAAGGCAGTCGCCACGCCCACGACATAAAAAGGGCCTTCGATATTGGTCAGAAGCGCCTTCGCAAAAAAACAAGTGGATTACTTCCATCCTTCCTTCTTTTTTTTTTTTCATTTCGCTGCTCCCAGTGTGTTGTTGTTAAACGTTGTTCCTCATCCTCCCCACCCCCTCTCCCCCCAAATGAAGAAAGAAAGGAAAGATGGTAACGTTCTTAAAAATTCAGACTCCGCAGCCTCCAATCTGAGCTAGAGTACGTCGGAGCTTGCCAGCATTTCAGCGGCTGGGCGGCTGTACACGGCAGAGCCCCGAGTCCGTCTCAAGAAAGAAAAAAAAAAGAAAGTCGTTCCTTCGGGCCTTCGTAACTTAATCGCGCGGAGCTCCCGCGGGACGGCGGAGTACGCCGAGTGTGGTTTTAGGTGCACAATCCTTTCGGGAAGGTGCAGCCGCGTGTGTTCTCCACGGTGTGTCACTACTGTCGCACTTGGCGTGCCACCAACAGTCGGCTCGAGCGCTGCGCGACGGAGTGACAAACGCAGCTGCGAAAAAACACGAACTTGCTCTGTTGCTGTTGTCGCCGTCCTCGTCGTTGCTGGCTGTGTGGGGGCTCCTGAGGAAACTAGGTCTCCGTAGGGAATTATGCCCTTATCCTCTCTCTCTCTCTCTCTCGCTGGAGAAACTCCTTACGACTAACTTGTACAAGCACCTTCGACTACATGGCGCCGTCCGCGCTCGTGCACACATTCAACGGTTCCCCTCCTCTCTCTCTCTCTCAGCCGTATTTTCATTCTCCTTTCTCCTTCCCACTGCGCAGTGTAGCCAACCAGGTGCTATCCTGGTTAACATCCCTTCCTTCTATATTTCTTTCGTTCCTCTTCACAAACTCCTCCAAGAATACCATGTCGTACTTTTCTAACACCAGCCGCATCATCTCGAGACGAACCTGATGGGTTGCGTTAGTTCTAAACAACATTGGGTGACAGCAACAATTTACGCCTCTGTTTAAAAATTTGTGTATCTTTCTGGAACTGCGCTTGGCGTCAACGTACGGTGCCGGTTCCAATTAGGCGCTTTGTTTGCACGTTCTCTTGTCATTTATTATTTGCTCAGTTGTCGTTTTTCTTTTTTTCGTGATTTATACCATTTCCCGAGGAAACGAGGCTAAAGTCTTTCGAGGACTAAGCGAGAATTCGGGAGAGTTGAAACACTGCGCTCCTAATTAATGGCATCGTAACAAGCACTCTGCCTTCGAAGCAAATATCAGAAACGAAGGTAAGAAAATCAAATTATGGGCTGCAATACCAAGACGTGGCTGTCAAAGAATTGCGCTGTAGGGCTGCTGCTTTTATTAGCCGCTTTTTAATGTGTAGCGGTGCACTTTGGCTGGAGTCGCTGTTGCCTGCCAATCGCGATTAGTAACAGACTAGCGAGCTGCAGACAGAGCAGTCTAGATAATGCACACGGACGCGAGTTTTCCTGTGTCTGGCGGTACACTTTGTATCGTCAATATCGAAGGTACCGCATCGGCATTGTCATCTGTTAGTTGAACACTATTATTATTATTATTATTATTATTATTATTATTATTATTATTATTATTATTATTATTATTATTATTATTATTATTATTCGTCATCGTCATCATCACCAGCCTATTTTTATGCTTAATGCAGAACGAAGGTCTCTCCCAGATATCTCCAATTACCCTTGTCTTGCGCTTGCTGATTTCAACTTGCACCTGCAAATTTCCTAATTTTATCACCCCACCAAACTTTCTGCTGTCCTCGAAAGCGCTTGCCTTCCCTTGGCTCATCTTTTGTAACCCTAATTGTCCACCGGTTATCTGCCCTACGCGTTACATGGCCTTCCCAGCTAGAGTACTAGAACATCAACAACTAGAATACTAGAACGTCATCTAGAATACCGGCTACCCCCTTCTGCTCTCTGATCTACATCGCTCTCCTCATGCCTCTTAATGCTGCGCCTAACATTTTTCGTTCCATCGCTCTCTCTGCGGTGCTTAACCTGTTGTTGATCGTCTTTGTTAACCTCCAAGTTTCGGCCCCATATAATGCACCGATAAAATGCAACGTTTGTACGCGTTTCTTTTCAATGACAGTGGTAACTAAGCTCCCAGTCAGAATTTGCTACTGCCTGCTCATAACTACTGCGATTGGTATCATTATTAAAGTAGCAAACGAAAACAAAACACGATGTCGAGGCTGCGAAGTGGCCGCGTAGAACGTATCGTAGATGTTTGTTGTAAGAAGTAGCGTGCGCAAAGTGAATAAACATTGCGCACCAGAACCAAGTCCCGAACGCTGATCGCAAGAAAATGAATGCACGGAGAAATCATTATATCGTCATCTCTCTTTGGTGTCTTCACGTTGCTGCATTTTTTCAGGGAGCGATTTCGTAAACTACTGCCCATTATAAATGCGTTTACCCTACTGGTCGCACGCGAACAAGCATTCAGGATCGGTACTGGAAACATTTCTCCTTCATAAGTAGCGTTTGTCCATTTGCCAGTCCCCTTCTATAATAGTATGTTCCCTACCATGATTGGTAGGTGCATGCTTCTACGATTCACGCTACCAGCTGTTAAGTGCTTTAGGTGTATACGGGTCCCGGCACACAATGCAGGTGCTCCAGTATTACTACAGCAAGTTAATGTAACGTTTCTTTCCGGCCTGTGTGGCATCGCATGTTGCATTCCGTTTTCTTTTCTTCTTCTTTTTTTTTTTGAAGCAGCAGTACCCATCATCTCGTGACATTCTGACTTAAGAACAATCGTAGCATTTATGACATTTGCTTTAATATATAAAGTTTCCCTACTGCGCCATTTCGCGGCTGAGTATATGTTACTTTATTCCATTTTGTGATGTCTTTCTGTCATCGTGACGTTCTGTGCATTATTTAAATATCTAATTTTCTCATATATACAGTATCCCGGCAAGATGTCGCAGTTCTGTCTTTTTATGAAACAATATTTTGCCCGCTCGCAAGTGAAACTCTAGAACCCTTCGCCATGATCAACGTCTGCTATTAGAAAGCAAAGTCATCAGCAAAGTCATCAGCAAAGTCAAAGCCATTATCGATGTGGTCTATGATTAGTCCATGGTGATCGAACTTTTAGGGCCGATACAAAGGCGCCGATGCCAATTACACACGCTTTCAAGCGATCCGAATGAAGGGGGCACATTTCTACGCCGAACGCCAACAGTTCTTATAACGAAGCTTGATTGCGAAGTTCCCGGCACTTTTTCATAGGTATCTGGCCTCTAACGCTGAACATGCTTAAAGGCATGGTGGCATCATCTAGGAATGGTGTAGCGAAGGAGTAATTTACGAGTTTGTCGTTTCAAGCGTAACAGTTTCATATAATTATTTAAAAAAAAGATATGCAGTTTTAACAAAAACTACGATCTGATTGTGAAGCTGGCCGTAGTGGGGGACTCCGGAAATTTGAACCACCTAGGCGTCTTTAACGTGCGCCTAAATCTAAGTATACGCCCGCCGTGGTTGCTCAGTGGTATATGGTATTGGGCTGCTAAGCACGAGGTCGTGGGATCGAATCCCGGCCATGGCGGCTGCATTTCGATGGGGACGAAATACGAAGACACCCGTGTACTTAGATTTAAAATTAAATTATTGGGTATTACGTGCTAAAACCACTTCCTGATCGTGAGGCACGCCGTAGTGGAGGACTCCGGAAATTTTGGCAATCTGGGGTTCTTTAACTTGCACCTAAACGTAAGTACCCGGGTGTTTTCGTATTTCGCCCCATCGAAATGTGGCCGACATTCATACTATAATTACTAGAGAGAAATGTGGCGCTAGTGTCCACGAGAGCTGCGAGCAGGGCGACTCAGCTAGCATGGGAATCATGGGTAGCACATGGTTTGCCTAAACTTTGTCTTTTTTGCTTCAAGCGGCTTTACGACTTTGCAAACTCATCACTTTCACCAAAGTACGGCGTTATAAATTATTCAGTAAAAACATCATTCAAATCGTCCGATGGCAGGATTTAAACACAGGACCTCTAGCACACCAGCCTGGTATTGAAGCCATTACGCCACTGATGCATGCTTCGACAAGCGGCATAGAACAGCCTTTCTCGCGAGCGAGAAAGCGCGTTTCCAGCGAGAAGCGCGTTTCCACGCTTGGTGCGTTTCCATTCGCAGTTGCACCAGAAGATGCCGAAGTGAGTGAGTGAGTGAGTGAGTGAGTGAGTGAGTGAGTGAGTGAGTGAGTGAGTGAGTGAGTGAGTGAGTGAGTGAGTGAGTGAGTGAGTGAGTGAGTGAGTGAGTGAGTGAGTGAGTGAGTGAGTGAGTGAGTGAGTGAGTGAGTGAGTGAGTGAGTGAGTGAGTGTGAGTGAGTGAGTGAGTGAGCGAGCGAGCGAGCGAGCGTGCGTGCGTGCGTGCGTGCGTGCGTGCGTGCGTGCGTGTGTGTGTGTGTGTGTGTGTGTGTGTGTGTGTGCGTGCGTGCGTGCGTGCGTGCGTGTGTGTTTGTGAGTGTGTGTTTATAATTCACTGCAAATAAAATCATTTCTTCGAACAGCGTGCTGCTACCCCGCTTAATATACACACACATGGTTCATGAGCCCTTCACACCGAGCATGGTTCGCTTTACGTAGATGTCAACTGTAGTTGAGTCTGCCTGCTTGTCTTTCTTTCCTTTCTTTTTCTTGTTTCTTTTCTGTAAAGTGGGCGCCCTGCCACATAAGCTTGAGGTGTCGGAAAGTGATCGATGACCAAGCCGATCCTTCGCGAAGACCTGTAAGGAGCACTGAACGACTTCAGGAATCAATACTGCCTAAAACTACAGATACATAATATTCGTTCGCATTCGCTGGGTTTTCTTTTGAGCATCCACGCACTTCAATATGTTCATTCAATGTACATGTAAGCGTTTTCCGATATGCTACTGAAATTGAACTTATAAGTAAACTTTTGCCACTACCCTGCCCGCGGAAGCGCAGAGCGTAGGGGTGCGTTGGCGTGTATTCATAGCCTGCGAAGTTAGGTGGCTGGTTCGAGAAAAGCGCACATATCACCTCACTTCTCTTGCCTACCGTTTTGCACTTTCAACCCTGACGCTAGGGGGGCTGCTGCTTTTTGCTATGAGATGCGTAAGGTGTTGGAATGTGCCTCAGCACTGCAGGATGGTGAACGTTGGCGTCCTCCTGGCTTAATGAAGAATCATCGATAGATCAAGGAAAGAGTTGAAGAATCTGCGTAGTGTCACACAAACGTTACTATAGGGTAGTTACGTGTAAGTGTATGTTTGGCATCGTTATTGTGATTGAGCCAGCATGGAAACAATGGAGCGGTGTGTAAGGATAATAGGCCGCAAACGTACTTGCACTTTCGTTTTGTCTTCGTGCTACCTATGACCTTAGGATTTGGTATATAAGCCTTATTTAGACCAACTGGTTCGGTTGTAAAGAATACTTTCATTTAGCTTCTAATTGCTACAAATCCACAATTTTGGGAGCACTACATTTCTTTTTTACTTGACCAACCGAATCTCTGAAGGCGGCTTTCTGTGAGCAATCCCATATTGCTTCGCGTAAAGAGCGTAATGCTTATCTAACAACCGCGCTTAACTTAGCGCGCTTTCAGCAGGACCCCTGGCTTCAGGAATTATTAAAATCGGTGCCTTGCGCCATTCCCCAGTCTCTGACGTTGAGAAGAGCACCGGTTGAGAAACTGCTTACGTTTATTTTTTAACACTGTGGACTTACGGGAAACCAGCGAAAGCAGCATGGCTATGTCCTCAGCTGGTGGACTACCTATGAGCAGCACTACTCGGCGATTTCTAAACGGTAGTTTCGTATTAGGCCACTTACAACGTATACACGAAGGACAATCAATACAAAGGGTATTATTTCTCAAGCCGCTCCTCACTGCAGCGATTGCCGTGGAGCGTCGTTGAAGCGTAGTGAAGACGTGTGTCTGCTCCGCAGTTTGCGCGTGTATCGGTCTTGATTGCCTCACTCTGAACAAGTCTCTGGTAAAATCCGAATTTCCTCCTCACTGCTTACTGAAGTTTCGAGCACAATTTATTGCGGTCAGACCACCAATAAACTCAGTACAACAACCAAACGAGACCACATAGACATGTGTGAGGCAAACTTTTTTGTTCTTTTGTTGTCTACTAACTGCTATAATATATGGGAAGTTCACTACCGAAAAGCCTTCTATCGCAAAAAAGTTGCTAAAATATAAGCAAGCAAAAAACAGCAAGCGAGAGGACTCAATAGATAAAAAAAGGTTGAAATAATCAGAGCCTTTCACCATCTCTTAGAGAAAAGACTCACACTACCTACTAAAAAATTGACATAAAATTGCAGATCATGCGTATTTCAGAGTCGACGCATAAGTTTTGATATGCATTAGCAGTCCAATCATTCTGACACAAATTTCTGATGAAATTTCACTGTTTCAAGAGATGTGGCAGACCTGTCAGTTCCTCCTGATTACGCCGCCTGACACCGGCTAATCCTCATAAGCTTTGCGCAATCGATATCACGTGTGATATTAATTGGCTTCGCGTCAGCCATCAAAAACATATCCCTGAAATGATTAATATGTATAGCTATATCATACAAGGATTAAAAATTAATAAGGCAGAAATGTTCCTCCCCTCCTCGTATGCCTGTGGCGTCTATAGTTTTATTCTTTAGAGGTGCAGGTTTATTGTAAAAAGTGCCTGCTCCTTATAACGACAAATCGGCGGCAATGGCAAAAAAAGAAGCACCGAGAATAAGCTCCTTTTAGAACATGCGGCAGCTTCATTTACACGACTCATTAACAAGCACAAGGAATTCGAAACGAAAGCCTCTCGCACGTGAGGCAAGTAATCTTCTGGGTAATTGGTGCAGTGCGCTTTCCTTGACGTCGGAGAAGCTGCTTGATGGTGCGGGGTACTTCGGGCAGGTTAGGATTGGTGCCCATGTGTTATTTATCACGTTTCTCATTGCTCCTTCCCTGTTTCTTTCTCTCTCGTTGCGCCCTTGCGCAACTTTACGTACCTTAATAAGTGCCAACTATCCCAGCAGCATGTCCTCCTGAGGTTATCTTAAGTTGCAACAATCGGATCAAATCAGTGGCGCAGTTAGTCATGTGAACTGCGGGACGCTACATGCGAAACTGTCTACAACGAAATCACGTGTTGTAACGACGCAGTGAAGCGTGGAGCGCGCTACTTTCGGTGCATGCTGCGTCACCTAGCCGCGTCTGCTGTAAACTGACATTCATGCTCAGTTACGGACGGAGGTCACGGCTCCGCGTCCTGCTCACATCTTCACGGTATTCACTAAGCTTATCAGAATTTCCATATCATGCCGGCGCAGCGCTGCCAGCTCCTGGTTTCCTGCAGCGCTTGTTCCATTTCGGCTTGTCAATTTTGGGGCTATTTTGCGAGAACCGGCACCTTAAAGCTATAGCTCCGCCTGTAGCAAGCAACACCCCTCCTCCTCCTACTCCTGAAAGATAGCCCGTCGAGCTACCAGCAAGCTTTGTAGGACATAACGAGCTTACAGCTCTCTTCCGGCATGATATCGAAATTCTGATTAGGTGAGAGATAGTCGAGCTGAGATATGAGCAGAACGCATAGCCGCGAACCCCGTAACTAAACTGCGCATGGGCAGCAGCATTACCGCGGTCGAGACTCAACCGCGCTTGGTTTTGCAATAGTACATAACTATTCGCGCGTGCATTTGAAAGGGCGCACACTTGCCGCGACTTGCCTTTCCACACCAGCGCAGTACCTCGAAGTCCGCCGGGAAAGCGGCCATCTTGATATCACAGCGCGTGTCTATAGAGGAGGCGCGGCGTGCTATATGAGTGCGAGGGCTTCAACAGATTTGCGCGGCATACACAACAGGCGCGCAGCTGCGTGTAGCTCTGGCAACACTCAGCCACTCCGAACCGGCAGCAGAGGGGCCGCAGCCTCGTTCGGCCGTACATCACGAGGCGCGCGACACCAACCTGCCCAGCTGGCGCGACTCGGCGGATTTCAATCGCGATGGAGGCGGATACACGCAGGTCACCGCTCTTCTTTCATAACTGAAAGTGGTTTCAGTTGATAGGCTGTTCCAAGTACTACTACGCTCCAAACGATTCTGCCGGGCGGCCGCGTCCTCATTGGTAAAGCAATGAACGGGGCTTGTTGGGGGACGTTCATGATTGTATTGCGCTTAGTATTACCCTTGGTATTGCACTTGGAATTGTTAGCACGTGTTTATATGCAAGCGCTCTCAAATAATTAAAGAAAGATTACTCATCGACTTCGTTATACTCCAGCTTGACTACACGCCATGCATTCACTGCGCAATGAAATGAATGAGCCCCATGCAACTGTAATGTTGTTGCCTAAGACGTCGTTCTGTAGGGTAATTGTGTCTCAACTATATGGGCGCCAAACGTTGTGGTGAAATCCGAGAAGGTACGCAAGCGCCTGGATAGTGTCGAACGTGCTGCGTTCCCGACTGCGTGAAGTAAAACAATCCCCATTTATAAATGTCTATGGTGTTGGGCTGCTGAGCACGAGGTCGCGGGATCGAATCCCGGCCATGGCGGCCGCATTTCGATGGGGGCAAAATGCGAAAACACCCGTGTGCTTAGATTTAGGTGCACGTTAAAGAACCCCAGGTGGTCAAAATTTCCGGAGTCCTCCACTACGGCGTGCCTCATAATCAGAAAGTGGTTTTGGCACGTAAAACCCCAAATATTATTATTATAAATGTCTAGAGTTCGCTGGTCTTTTCGCTAGTGGAGAGGAACGCAGTGACACAACTCCTTGCAGACCTACAGTGAAGGCTTATAGTGGGCAAGGCTTCCGTGTGGAAGCCGCAACGTCACCTACTTTAACAGCACCACTTTGACCCAGGTTGGTGCATATGTGCAGCGATCTCATGACGTCCACACAGACAAAGGACAGGGTCCTTCCGCAATCACCACAAGGCCATCACAATCACCAGAAGGTACTGTTGGTTCAGACGCCCAGGACTACCGTCTTTTTCAGTGACACTTGTCGTGGTGCATAGTCAATGGTAACCTTTCTGAAGAATGCAGTACGAAGCTCAAGCTAAGGCGATGCGACCAGGGCACTTGCACGATTTGAACTATATATATTATAGTAGATCAGTTCTGCGGAATCTCACAATATGGAGGGTGGTTCATGAAAGCAAATACTGTCAACTATCCGTTTGTTGCACGAAGCTACAAAGGAAACCCACACGGGTTTCTCAGAAGTCTATTTAGTTATATGTCGCTAATACCAGCCGAAAAGGTAAAGTGACGTCAGTAACGAATAAGGATTGCACCATTGAGAGTGCCAACGATGTGCCGTCCGGCACGCACCTTACGGTTCGAAGAACTGGCGCTCAAGTGTCATATATATATATATATATATATATATATATATATATATATATATATATATATTTGGCGCCACCAGCCGGTTATTTAGAGAAACTAGAAGTTTCACAGAATTTCACAGATACTACTTCTGTGAAATCATATCTCAAGCATAGCTCGTGTCATTTGGAGAGTACTTGTTCTGAGCATCTGCGATATTGTCACGGGGATGTTGGGAGTATAGAAGATTCTATTTACAATATATATACAAAATGGGTGAGTAGTTGAGATGGCTGACCACCAACAACCCGCAATAGCCAGCGTCTCGCGATCTTCTTCTTCCTCTCTTCGTTCATCCTTCCGTAACAGGACCCCCGGGTGGTGAAGCCCCGTCTCGGCGCATGGTAGGCAAAGAACTGCGGGCGAAGTATGGCTTCAACCGCGAAACGGGGACGACGTCAACAGACATCGGACTTGAGGATGGATCAAACCGTAACGGCGCAATCTCGTAATTGACGTCGTTAACTTGACGTAGGACTTCATAAGGCCCTGTGTAGCGAGAGAGAAGCTTCTGGGAGAGGCCGACCCGACGACATGGTGAAGAAAGCAGAACTCAAGCACCTGGGGTGAACTGAACATCACGATGGCACCGGTCGTAACGCTCTTTTTGCAGACGCTGCGAGGCTAATAAGCGAGATCGGGCGATTTGACGCGCTACGTGAGCGCGACCGATGACTTCGCGAGCGTACTCAGTGGCAACGTGGGGCGCAGAAGGTAGGTAGGGCGCAGAAGTGTCAAAGGGCAATGCGGGGTCACGACCATACAAAAGATAAAATAGTGAATATCCCACGGTGTCGTGTCAGGACGAGTTATACGCGAATGTCACGTTGTCCAGCGTAGGCCAGCGTGGCAGATGTTTGGCCTAAAGGCCTGTCACCGAAATCAAAGATGTCACTGTACGATTCAAGCAGGTATCGTATGTCCATGGCCTGTGCAGAGGTGAGGACAGGTGCAATCATTTCGCGAAGTCATCCGTTAATGAACCAGAGCTGTGAGCTGCAATTGGCGCTAATGAGCCACTCTCGGCATTCAGACTCTCAATGTCAAATTCGGAACCACTAGAATCGCTGGCCAAGAACATGCCGGCCGGAATCGCTTCAGGGCTCAGGCTGAAATTAAGAAGCGGTAGGACGACGTTTTTACTAGTAATCGTTACCAGCGCATGCGGAAGAGCAACGTTCCGGTTCAAAAGCACGTCGATGATGGGGCGAAGGACATATTCACCGCCGGGAATCTGTGGCAGTGTGGTCAAAGCGACGTAAGTGATTGCCTCGGGTGACAGACGCACATCTTGAAGCGAACAAAGTGCGGTGGAGTGGTGCTCAGAGCATCGGCGACTTGAGGCAGTACCAACTGAAGAACGCTGGTTGCACAGTCGGTGCGAGCGGAATGATGGGATAAAAAGACCAATCCAAAGATAACGTCGTGAGGGCAGTTGTCGATCACAGCAAAGAGAACAGAAGTAGGGCGGCCGGCTATAATTAAACGCGCAGTACACATTCCAAGAAAAACCAGCACGCCACCGTCGGCCACACGAAGCACTCGGGCAGCTGCTGGGATGAGGACCTTCTTTAAGCGTCTACGTAGGCTAGCACTCATCACCGATACGTGGGCTCTAGTGTCGACGAGGGCTTGGACAGGTACGCCGTCTATTTTAAGGTCTATTACACTTCTCCTTGTGGGCGCAGACAGAGGATTTACTGCGGTAGTAGGCAATGCAGCACCACCTCCGAGGGCTGCATTTCTTAGTTTTCCGAAAAGGGCCGGCCAAACGCCACAGGGGACGCTAAGGCGACGTGCCTGCGGCGAACGGGAAGATGGGCGACGTGTTTGCAGGGAACGAGACTGGTGCCCGCGCGGCGATGGTGAGCGGCTGTACCACGTGTTCCTAGCAGAGTTGTCGGCGCTGTTAGACTCGGCGGTGGGCGAAACATCGCGGGCATTTCCATCAAAACGGCTCAGGTTGGTCGGCGCGCGAGGTGTTGAGAGCCACGAGTTGCGACAGTATCGGGCGACATGACCAATGCGGCGACAGGTGAAACACATCGGCTGGTCGTCCGCAGTTCTTCACTCAGTCGGGTTGCGATAACATGGCGAGAAGCGTCAGGTGGTAGCGAAAATAGTAGAAGGGCGCTCGTTAGCTCTGGGATGGGTGACAGCACAGCCAGAATGTAAACCAATGTTTTCAAGTTCCTGGTGAACGATGGCTTGTACGAGAGGAACTGAAAATGTGGTAGCATCAGGGCTACGCGAACAGAAAGCTGCGGGCGCCATCGCATCCAGTTCACGTCTAACGATTCGCACCATGTCCTCTGATGGCGACGCATGCTGCTGTGCGGGTTGATCTTCACACCTCAACGTTGCGGCAGTATTGGGAAGTCTGGCGAAAGTTTGCAAGACGCGTCGGCTTTCTTCCTGCTCGAATTGTCGGCACTCTTTAATGATTGCATCAACTGTAGAGCAGCTTTTGCGCATGAGCACATTAAACGCGTCGTCAGCAATGCCCTTAAGCACATGCCCGACCTTCTCACTTTCTGTCATGCCGTTATCGGCCTTAAGACAAAGTGCCAGCACGTCCTGGATGTACGAGACATAAGACTCCGTGGGGAATTTGATACGGGAGGCCAGTTCCCGTTTGCGGCAATTTTATGGCCGGCTGGTTTGCCAAACAACTCTGTCAATTTCTCTTTGCATTGGTCCCAGCTGGTTAGCTCCTCTTCGGGTTTTTCGTACCACACCTTTGCCGTGCCTGTTAGGTAGAAGACCAGGTTAGCTAGCCTAAGCGTAGGGTCCCATCTGTTGATTCCACTCCCGCGTTCGTACATGGCCACCTACTCTTCAACGTCGGCGCCATCGTTCCCACAGAAAGTTCCAAGATCCTTGAGTTGCACAACGACAACCGAAGGTGACAGCGACATAGCATGCGTCGGTGACGTAGGAGGCGGCAACAACGTTGCATGATCCCAAGTGCTCACAGTCATTCACGGTGCGGACGGTGATGCGACGCCCACTGCGGAGCTCCGTTTCTAGCCGTGGTACCCCGCACCTCCACCAATATCTTACGGGGATGTTGGCAGTACAGAAAATTATATTTACGATATATATACAAAACGCGTCTGAGTAGTTAAGATGGCTCACCACCAAGAACCCGCAGCAGCCAGCATCTCGCCATCTTCTTTCTCTTCGTTCGTCCTTTCGTAACAATATTAAAGGAGGTACCTCGAAACAGCTTTCGCAGCAAGTGTCGCTCCTTTCCTTCTCGAGATTTCTGCCGCCTCTCGCCACTGCCAAGCGTATTCAATGGCGCACAGGCATGTCTATTACTGTAACTGCATGACGTTTGCTACCACCTGTGGTATAAAAGGATGTTCCTTTCTTTACCGATCGCCTGCAGTTCAGCCAGAAGTCATCCATACTACAGCATCAGGCTATTTTCTGTTTCGTCGTTGAAAGTGAAAGACGATTGGCCTATGTTTTTTTAATTTTCTTTAATATACAGAGCAGTCAGGCACTCCCATATTGTCAAGTAAAGGCGATTAAAAAGTGCACATCATGGTTGAGGCACCAAAAACAACAACAATAAAAACATAGTTGTGCTCGGTTGACGAAGCATCACTGCCATTCGGCGAGCCGAAAATCAAAACTCCCGGATTACACGAATCGTTCGTGGCCGATACCGCTGCCGCCACCGCCACCATCGCAGAGGTGACAAAAATCGTCGCAGTCATCTTATAAGCAATCCCGTTCTTAGTTCGCCGCTTCAAGGAAAAAAGAAAGCTCAAAAATGTTGCGCATCGACCGCACCACAGCAAGCCTCGTTTCCGTAATTTTTTTTTTTTATTCCTGAGACAAGCGCTTGTCATTTGCGCGTAAAGGCAAAATAAAGTTCGTCCCGCCAAGCGCAAGAGACGCAAAAAAAAAACTTCTGGGCGCGCTTAAGGCGACGCTGCTTCCAGAGCAGGCCGCTAAAGAGGCTTTCCGCAGAACATGTCACCGGCGCGTCAGGCTCGTTTAGCGCTTAGGGAGTCGTTCCCTGTCTATGCCATTCGCATCGCTGCATCGCCTTGCGGTAACGATGCGGTATACCGTGTGATGCAAGCGTGAGAGGTGCATTACCAGTCGTGTACAGTCGCGCGGATTGATATTTACTTCGGGACATTTCGGGCGCTTCCTTGATTTACTGTTGACACTATATTCCCGTCTGTCTGCGGGCGTTCTACTCGGTTTTCGCTTCCGCATGCGCGGTGCTATCTCTTTATATCTCGCGTGTTTACCTTAGTTCTGACGTGCCCTAATGAATGGACCTGGAGTTGTGTTAATACCGTTACCACCTACGCAACCGAACTAAATTCGGCCGTCCTTGCGATGTACTCATATGCAGCAGAAACAAACTTTGGTAAGAGAAATGAATGGTCCGTTTATAGATTTTAGATTCAGCTTCCTGCTCAGCAAAACAAGGTATTCTTTTCCTGAGTGGAAGTTCGTCTCGTTCCTTTTTAATTAACGCGCAAAGGTTCAAAGCCATTTAGCCTAGCTGCTGTTAAACAAACAATACTGACACGCGCAATACCTTTTGCATCCCGAAAAAAAAACTGCTAACGTGGAGTTATGGTAACGATCTAAGAGGATATCGAATACATTCAATAAGCCGAACTTTTTGCCTTTTACGATTTTTTTCATTTATTATTATTATTATTATTATTATAATTAGTAGTAGTAGTAGTAGTAGTAGTAGTAGTAGTAGTAGTAGTAGTAGTAGTAGTAGTAGTAGTAGTAGTAGTAGTAGTAGTAGTAGTAGTAGTAGTAGTAGTAGTAGTAGTAGTGCGTATGGCATGAGTAAGTGGCTTTTTGTAAAAATAAGCTCACTTTATCAATGTTCTGTCAGTGTAAGCCATCACTAATTTATCCCGGTCTGTGAGCTGCAAAATTTAAAGTTAGGCAATACGTTTTCGCATGCCTATTTGTGCAGCAAGACGCATTTCGCGAGTGACTTCTAATATTCTGCGCATATTATTTAATATAAGAATGTTCATTTTATTGTGTGGACGTTGTCGTGACTTGTTGTTGAGCTCACCACAATTTCCATATACGAAGAATATATTGAGCGACAGATACCAAATTTTCGAGCAAGAAGCGTTTGCTCTTACAGAGGGCGCCACGGGCGGATTCCAGACGCAAGTTATAATATGTGCTGCCTCGTAAGCCTGATGAGTTTGGTTCCCGATTAACGAGCCATTAGTGCAATTGAAATTGAGTGGAACTAAGTGAACTTTAATTTGTGTTAACGTGTTGAATAGGATTAAAATTGGGCACGTAATTTCGTGACCAGGAAGTGCAGCGGCCCATACACGTGACAGCATTGTGACACCTTGACTGACTGCGAATAATCTGCTACGTAGAAATAGACGAATAAGACAAGTCAGGGTTGTTAACCAAGGTCGCGCCCGATTAGCTACCCTGCACTTGGGGAAGGGGAAAGGGATAGCTAAGAAAAAAATGAACATGCATAATGAACTGGCAGTCATTGTGAATGCACTCGCAGAGGAATGTTCACTTCCAGACACAGCCGTTTGTGCAGTTTAGACACCTCCAAAAAGCACAATAAGATCTTTGCAGCCTTGTGCAATGAAGGAATGCTTAGGCAAAGATCCCAGAGTTGTTTTCTTTCCCTCTGAGAGCGTTATCTCATCCAAACGGCTCAAACTAGCTTGCAGAGCACGTCGCTGATCGTCCAAGTATGGGCAATGGTACTAACGTGGTACAAAGAATGGTACAAGCTCAAGACGACAGTTCAGGTGCATTAAAGGCTTTATGAAGGCTAGTGCGTGTATTAAACGCCACACGCGTCGAAGAACCTAACCTAGGTTTGCGAAGGAAAGAAAAATGTTTAGAAATAAACCATGAAGTGAAACGCCCGTAATACGGCATTGAGTAGCAATTAAATGGCGAAACTTGCAGCTATTTGCTGTTTTTAATAATCGATCGTGTCAAACTAGCCCCACTGACCTACCTTGGTAAAGTGCCGCTGTTGTAATGATACTGCAACTTTGAACTAGGCTTTAAAGACATCCATAATAAATGCGGCGGTCACTAATGAGATATTTTCTTTCTTCGTTGTGTTCTTTACGTATCATTTGCAGCATAGCAAAAGTAAACGGGCGGAAACAGTGCTTTCTTGGAAGGCGCAGAAACATTTAAAGAACCGTGATCATTGAACACGCACTAGTGGACACGCACAAGCGCTTATGCGTGTCCCCTTGATTATTCCCCTCCGTTACTGCGCTTAAATATTCGTATTACCTTACTTCGAGACCGAACGTCGACGCTTGTCAAGACCATGGACATGGCTCGCGCATGTCTTATCCCTAGAAGCTAGTTGTCCTGCAAACCCTCCACCCATGTTTGCTATTACAGTTGCTTCGCTCGCTGAAAGGCGACACCGTCACAACACGATCATCTGACCACTATAGCACGCTTTCTGCGTGAGACAGCCGCAGCCTACTCGTGCCAATGTGGATCCCACCGGCAGCTGCGCAATCTTTCGATTGCGAAGAAATAAAGTAGTGCTCCGTGAAACGGAAGAGCCGCAACCTACATAACGCGCAACTGCAGCGGTTATATTTTAATTTCCCTTTCTCCTGTTCATGTCCAGTTTCTGCCAGCAAGAACGCAGCCGCAGGGTGTTATCACATTTACGGGTCGGTGTAGAAAGTATCGCCCTGTATCAGCGTTTATAAGGGTCCAATAAAACAGTATGTTGTACACTCTTGGAATTTTTTTAATGATAGCTCGCGATCGGCGACCGCATGGCGTGTCAGCGGCCTTGGTAGCGGTGAGGGGCGGCGGGATCGGCGACAGTATACGCACGCGCGGGCGCGCAAGGCGACCTCCAGTTCTAACGTATTTTGCTGCGGTATTCGCTTCGGGAATGCTACTATAGGTCGCTGGTACGGCGCGACATTATTAAAAAAATTGCAAGGGTGTGCGTCTTCGATGCCACATCACTGTTTAATTAAATTCTGCACTGCGGGAGGTTCTTTCAGAGAACAAACCTTTATAAAGGTTTGTCTATAGACAGAAATTTGCTTACACTGGTTCTAATGAGACGTCGTTTAGGACATAATATCGCGGAGCATCAGGCTTCTAAAGAAGTTAAGGATGTTTACTAATTTCATGAATACATTGTTTTTATAAAGGTACGCTGCAAGCTAGCTTGAAGACGCTCCGCAATGAGATAGTGCAAGCAAACGAGTACTTGTGGCAATGTCTCCCTACAAGATGACGCCTGCAGAGTATGTCAACGTTATCTACGCTACTGCTAATTCTATCTTTGCGGTTCAGATACAGTCACAGATTAAAGACGCTTGAAGTTTCCAAATGGCAGGTGCTTGTGCATGGGTGGAAAGATGTTACAGAACAAATCGGGCGCCTTTACACTATATGTGAAGAACGGGGCTTTCTTAATCAGCTTCTTCGTTAAGGAGAAAAGAGAAAAGTAGAAGGCAGGAAGGTTAACCAGAATACCGTCCGCTTGGCTGCAGCTTCTCCGTTAATGATGTGAATAAAAACATAAACGTCTTGTGGCTTCTTGCAAATAACCGAGTTTGTGTGAGTGTGCCAGATTTCGCTAATAGTACCGGCACGTATGTGTTTTCGGCAAGAAAAAAATGTGCTACCAGGAAACGTGGCTAATCCCATTAGCCTTTATGGGGAGTTGGTGTGGGCGTTCCCGCGAGTCTAATCGGTGCGCGAAGCAAAACAATGCGGGCACTCTGGATCAACGAAGGGTGCTGCGAGTGATCTTCCGAAATGCTACCGCCTACTTGCAGATACGTAATTAGCTTTGCCTACTATTCAACCGCATTACTACGTGCTTACAATGTTAGCACATCTAAATAGGCGCAAGATTTAGATAATACGCAAAAAAGAAAATGGAATATGAGGTCTGTATCGTTTCTCTTCTTTTTCTGATGAAGATAATCAGGAAGAGAAACAGAATCTCATCCCACTCTACTAACCATTTTCGATAATAACTAAGGAGTTAACAAATTGTCGCGCCGAGCACAAGATTATATTTCTTCGTGTAACCAGCGTCGATCGACTGATTTTCTCTCAATTACCTGCGCAGTAGAGCTAAGCTTGCGCCTTAGGTATCTGGCTACAGGCCTGTGTCCACCTGCGTCCACATACGTACGCGAAAGTGTTCTGTTCTATTTCTCCGGTGTATTTTCCTCGAAGTTTCAACGTATACCTCATCAGAGACAGATTTTCATGCTCGCTCCCACGTAGATGTAAAACTCGGCGCTATCCTCGCTAAGTCACTCCGAAAAATAGCTGGACACTCGTGGCAGTGACTGGAGCCACGGCCCGCTAGCTGAGCTCTTTCCAAGAAACGAATCGCGAGATACACGGGGGGAAAAAGAAAATGTAATTCGCTTAATTTTCTCTACGAGCAACGCACACCTGAGCCTCCCCTCGACGGCGTCGGTCTCCATTTTGAAGATTGCCAAGTAATAAAAGAGCGCACAAGTGGCTCTTTGAGACTCCGCAGATCCGCGGCAATTGCCTCCCCCCTGTACGTATACTTCCCCAACGCAGGTTGTCGGATAACGCGGTTAGTTGTGTGTTGTTGACTACATTGTGCGCAGTAAGAGCGAGCCGCAGCTATAGCTGAAGGGGGGGGGGGGGGGGCATGTGGAAGTTGTGGTGGGGGGGGGGGAGAGCAGAGTTGGGGTTCCAGAGGAGTGTGGGGGGGGAGGGGGGGTAGAGCTTTAGAACTGCGCGAATTCGAGTTCACTTTGGCAGAGAGGAAGACCACTCCTGGGCGCGGAAAACCATCGCTCTCGAGGCGACGTTGACTGATACCACGCCCGCGCCGGCGCACGGCGAAAACAAGAAAACAACAGGTCGCTCGCAGTAAGCAGCGAGGATACACGCGCACGGCCGTATACGCTGTTACTCGTTGGCTCTCACGCACGCGAACGACAACGACGCGGCCAAGCAATTTTTTCCCTCTTCTTTCTCGTTTCCACGAACGCCTGCTGGCTGGTGGCCGAACTGCCGCACGCCTGAACGTGCCCGCGCTCCCAACGCGATCGTTCAGCTTAATTCCGAGGGTGGGGCGCGCTTTGCTTCGGCGGCGACGCGAAGCTTCACTTCTGCGAGCGTCGTGTGTACCATGGAAAAACAAGGACAACAAAGCAATGGAGGTGACGTTCGTGTTGCGTCATAGTCTCGACGTCCCTTTAATCAAGCCCGTGGTTGAATCTCGTTGGGCCGTGCCTTTTAGAAAGGACGGCTTTCTGAAGAAGTTTTGCCGAGAAATCTTGGTGCTAAGCTAACGTGAGAACGAAAGAAACGACACGAACCCGGTGGTCCCTTGTTTTCCGGTTATGCAAAAGGGAGGCAGTACGTAGTAAATCTAGTTGGCTTTATGCTGGCCCACGGCCTCTAAATAACCACTTCGCCTCCCTCCCTCACTCCCTCCCTCCCCGCACTCACCATTTTCGCAGTGGTCAGGGGCAGCTGCGATGTTCGTGTTCGCTTATCTGCGTGTGCAGAATTTTGAGCAGTTCCGCAACGCAAGGAGGGAAATGTTCGCAAACGGGGTGGTTTACACGGTGTTGTTCGCCGGCACTCATTACTCAGAAGTAGACTCAAAACCAGGGAGTTAGGCAGTTGCACGAGGTTACACAGAATTGCCCACAGTGCCATAAGCTTTATCATCTCTTCTCATTTATGCTACGGCTTATTAACTCAAGCGACGGCTCTACAAGTGCTTGCCTCAAACTACGAGGAAGCATTAATCACGACAATCAAGTCTCAAAGGTGCAGTATAGTTATATATACGTGTTTGCTTGTTCCTAGCTTCTACAACAGCCGCGGTACCCCAACAAACGTTCGACAAATGACGCGTTGTATAATGAGATTACCTTTTCCTGTCTACCCCAGGCCTCCACAGCCCTGTAACGTGGTGATGTAACAGAAAGCTTCCCTGCAAGTCTGGTGCGTTGGCCATGTGCGTAAGTGTTGCGAACACGAAAAAATAAATGAAATAGTCACGGCTGCCGAGGCAGGTGTTACTTGCGCAGATGGAACGCAGTGTTCAGAGGGTTCAGAGGGAACGCAGAGGGTTCAGAACAAAGTGAAGGTGGCGAGATGCTCCGACGTTAAGCACGCATTAAATTCTGAACCGCACCGCCACACGTCAGAAAAAAAAAAGCGCAGTGAAGAGGCGGCCACGTGGGGCCAGCGTAATAGATTAAAAGCACCACGTGGGCCTTATATAGTGACGTTCGTTGCAACAATCAGGACCGCGGTGGGAAATAGCACGAACTCGGATAGCCGTGAAAGTGGCGTTGTTCTTTCGACGACCTCATCTCCTTCCTTCTTTTTACAACCGCGAAGAAAGGAAGATAGTTCTGTGGACGGCGTTGAGTGCGGGCGCGGTTCGTGGTGCTTTATCTCCGGCCACCAGCTGTATACGGAGGAGTGTGCGCCTACATGCGCGAGGCAGTCACGAGTTAACGGAGACATTAAGCGAGCCTTTCGAAGCGTGGTGCCTCGAGTAAAAAAAAAATAAATAAAAGAAAGGAGCAAGCGAGAAGAAGCGAGCAGAAGTGCTGGTGGCGACGGCGGTAATCGGCTGGAATGAACGCGGAGTGCTCCGAGACACTGGGCGAAAGCGGGAGACAAACTCATTCGCCGGCGCACATCTACCACAGATGTCTTTTTCCTTGCCCCCTATGCGTATAGGTGCTACAAGCGTTTGCATGGTACGGCACTGAGCTCGTGCCCTTTTATAGCGCGTATAAGCATTCTTTGGCGAGTGCCCCGGCAAAAACTGTCCGTCCCGTGGTGATTCATATCTGCGAACTAAATGCGTAATTGATGAAGTTAGCGCATGTAATCGTTATAGCGGTGTAATAGTAGATGAGTGGCAGCATCAGAAAAAAAAATGGTTACGTCGCCCTCGTCACGTCAAGGTCGTAACAAAAATGGAAATAAAGAAGTTAGTACATGTGATCATTATGATGGTGTAACAGTAGATGACTGGTAGCGTTAAAGGAGAACTGGTTACGTCGCCGTCGCTGCATCAAGGTCGTAGCAAGAAAGGAAATAAATAATTTAACACATGTAATAGTTATAATAGTGTAACAGTAGATTATAGGTAGCGTTGAAATTTAAAAAAAAAAAGCTGGTGACGCGGTCGCGTCAAAGTGGCAACAAAAGAAGTTGAATAAAAGAAAACGGTGTGGTGTGGCAAAGAAAACATAAAAAGAAATGATATAAGAACCGGTTGTGACCACGCTTCTGCTCAGTTGGCACCACATATCTGCAAAATTAATGCATAATTGATCAGGTAAGCACATGTAACCGTTATAATAGTGCAATCGTAGATGATTGGTAGCGATGGCTGGACATGCATAAGCTAGCTAAATGATTTAGCAATATCGGAGTAGCAGCTGGGCCAAAGAATGCTTAGAGCACACCTACGATGCTCACTTAAGTATTTAAGCGCCAGAAATAAATCAGAAGTCGCAGTAGGGATATTTTGCCCCTGCATGCATCTGACCAGGAGAAATTCAGAAATGTTGTGACAAAAGTAGCTTGAAAAGACAAAAACAAATACAGACAAAAGTCCTAATACAGCAGCCACATCACAAAGCGGTATCCTTTTCTCCGCATTGCTCGTAATTCTACGGGTATTTTACCTCTTTTCCCGTAAAGGCACGCTCAAACGAGTAAAAACAAGCATGGGAAATGTTCGACCTACAGGTAATTAAATGGCATTTGTGAGCTAAGCGAAGTTCAGCGTTCCTTTTGTTGTGGGTAGCCTTTAAAGCCTTGCATCTTGTCCCATGGGTAACTTTACCATGATACGGAAGACGAATGAAATCCTACGCAAACGCATTAGGAATTTCCCTTAACTTGAAGTCTTGGTTAGCGACGCAATCTGTTTTGGGGTGACGCATAAGAAGATTGTGATCAAAGCAATCACTCCCTGCAAAGCAGCCAATAAGACAAGCGAGCTAATCCGGAAAGACGGCGATGGTGGCCTGCCGCTGTCCTGTTGCAGTCGACGCGGTTGTTCGGGACAGAACCGACCCTCGAGTGCTCTTCCCGCAGGGAGCACTCCGCGGCTGTAATGAGCCGTCCAAAAATGAGCTTTGCTGCTTTTGTAGTGCCAGTCCTCGAGCAACCTGAGGGTCAAGCGACAGTGCATAGGCATTGAGTAATGACCCAATAGTGAGGACCTGCAAAGGGAAGTCCCAGGGCACTGTTACCTTACTTACATTTTCAGCTTGCCTCTGTTTTTGTCAACGTGTACTGAGAATTCTCCTGACAAAGTGCTCGTTTAGCTGGCTACCAATCCTTGTATCTACAATTTTTTTTTTCCTTTTTCACTCATGGGGCCCTATTTCACTCGTCAGCAGTGGTACGTTTCCCTTTGTATTTTTCCAAGTCACTGAGCGTGGACGTATTAACTTCTATCTGGGAGACAGAAAGACAACAAAGCGAAGGACAGTGGAGATAAGCATGATGTTATCCGGTTTCTTACTCAATAGTTATGCAGTGTGAAGCGTACACGAGGGCTGGAAAGATAAGCGAAAGAAAAATTCGACGCAATTTGAGCGTGCCCAGCCAATAGAGCGCGACGATGGCCGAGTTCGCAGCATAATCTCGGAGGCTATGCTGAACAGCCGCGCTTTCTCGGTCACGTGTCATAGCCGGTGAGCTGTAATGGCGGCGTTTTTTTTTTCTTGCAGTTACAGTATTAAAAACATCTATTAATGAGAATTACATTATTGGAATTGTCAAACCAGCGTTCCTTCTGGTTTCCCAACCAAACACATAGGATAATCCCGAAGATAGTGCGGTCTATAACAATTCGGGCAGAACTCATCTGGGATGGCTATCCAAGTATGCGAAAATCATTCATGGCATTGTCAGACCAGTTATCTTTCCATCTGTCTAATCGCTTTCGCCAAGAACGCACGCTCTAGAGTCGCAATTTCAGCGCACATGTCTTATCAAGAGTCCCTGTAAAGTTAAACTGGGACTTTAGACTTCATATGCCGAGCAAGGAAAAATAAAGGACGATCCATGATCTCAAAAGAAGAGTTTTCGTATACTTGGATAGTGAATGTAGATGAGTTCTGCCCCATATGTTTTCTTTTGTTTTTGTTTTTCATGGCGTGGCCGGAGGTGGGGGGGGGGGGGGGGGCAAGGGTTATTCATGCACTTGTATTTGAGACCTAACATTTCGCACGGAGGCTGCATGACGTCTATGCTGTCTGAAACTAGGCGTCTTACGCTTTGCGAAATTAGGTTGCAGTTAGCCTTTGATGAACGACTTACTTGATACATATGCGCGCGACGAACTGTGTCGCACAGTTGGAGGCTTTCAGATAAGCAATTCCACTACAAGAAACACCGAGGGCATGCTGCTGTACGCCGACTAAACACTGTACTCCAACCAAATGCCCTCATGGTTCCAATACCATTTTTTTTTCTTTTTGCCAACGATTGGTAGTCACCTCACCATCTCAACGAGGCTGAGATTAATCGTCTGGGTTCCTTAAACTCGAGAATGTAGCACACGGTCCAGAGGCGTCTGCACTCCCGGTAGGAGTACAATTTCCGTGATTTCCTTGTCGTGCTGATCTTATGTCGAACGCCGTGCCACAAATAGCGCTTTTGCTCAGTCACTGTTGTTTGTGCTATAGTTCCCGGCGTAAGTGGGTCAAGAGACTTTTTCGCCAGCGTCGTGCTCCCCGGTGGTGTCGTCCTCGACTAAATTGCCTTAGATGGAACGCATGACGCAATGGAGCGCTTCCCATGTCTACATACATGCGGTACCAGTGACAGAGCAGAACAATAGGGAAACCTCCAGCGGCACCTTGCTCATTTCCGGTGCTGACAAAGTTGTAACACAATCAGCCATGCGCGAGAAAAAAAAAGCTCGAATCGAACGTGTCTTGCTTGCGGAAAACAATCTGCGCACCATCTATTTCGCCGCTAATTTGTGTCATTGGTACGTAGCAGCGCTTGTCCGCAATGACTTTAGTCTGTGTTACTTTAGCAGCGCTTTACCGTTGCTGCTTTGCAGTGCCACGGCGTGTTTTGATCGGTTTTATTAAAGACCTGGTATTTGAAAGTTCGACATTAAAGGCAAGCAAATAAGATTGAATCGGGGGTTCGCTCTGTGAACAAAAATGCTTCCAATGCAATATGCGTTGCCAGATATCACCTGATTATCTATGAGGGAGCAAACTGCATTGCATGGGACGAGGAATCAAGAAGTATCACGAGGATTCTGACAAGAATAGCGCACCGTTTCTCATCGAACAAAAACGTAGATCAATCTTGAGGGACAAGCACAGTTTCCACGACGAGGCAAACATGCACCGGAAACTGGCTTCCAGCACATTGCAACCCGCTTCAAACCCCGATATCCTTATGAATTGTTCTCCTTCCCATATTCTTGGTTTCTTTCACCGCTTTAACTCCTTCACTAATTGACCCCAATAGTATGTCTCTTAATTAATATCCCTTAACTAATCAACATCTCTATTTCTTTTCAGTTATGCTGCTATATATGAGGATACGTGGTAACTTTTCCTAATGCGATGCATGCCTCGGTTCAAGGGCAGACGTAAACTGCAAACTGAATTCCAAGAACATTGAGGAACTGCTGTTCCCCTCTCTACTCCGGCCTTCCATATGGTGAGAGCTCGATTAGAATTCCCTGCACATGAATATTTATGAACTTTCAGAATCGGCAGACACCTTTGTGCAACGAACATAATATGATGGATATGACAGCCAGTAGTCCCAATGTCCCATGTTCAACATGTCCCATATGACGACGTCTACAGTAGCAGAATGTTCCACTATACGTCCAGTTGTCAATTACATTCTGCAAGCACAACTAGGAATGTGGGTTATGTTTTATTATTCCAAGTCAGCCTTACGATGCAGGGCACATAAGCAATCGGTGTCCGGGACTAGAGAAATTATCCATCGACAGACATTGCGTCACAATGCCATGGCTGCAGAGCCACCGTGGCTTCGTCGATAACCATTTTGACGATCATACAGTCAGCCCGTAAACAATCCCAGATAGTTCCTATGCCTTCGTCAAGAACGTACGATGCGAGAGGTATTCGTTTCCTTTTGCTCACACAAAAAAAAAGCAAACTTGCTGGAAGAACCCGGATGTCTCGAATCGTGCTCCTCCACAGACTTGGCCCCTCATTGAAGTTGCAAATAACGTCACACAGTTCCCGGGGTGATACAATTTTACCGCGCCACTTCCGGCAAGGACTGACCTCTACGAAAAGCCACTTCTTTCCTCATTGATACAGACGGCACACTCATGTGTGATTCGAGCAGCCACGAAGGGATAACCGAACACTCATTGGGTTTTCTTGTACTCGTTATGACATCTTCGGCACTATGGTAAACCCGCTGCACTGTAGGCTATTTTGAGAGCCTATTATTCCTGGACGATAGCATCATGCATCGCAGGCTCACCAAGTAAGGTGAGCATTGCTAAATTGCTGAGGTCTGTTACCCTCAGTGTCAAAGTGTACGTGTGACGCACAGCTACTCGTACGCACACTGCTTTCCTCCCTGCCTCATTCCTTTTTTATCTTCCTCTTTTTTGTTTCTTATACAGCGAAGCTGTATTTGCCATGGTTCTCATGCAAAATGTGTCCCTGGGCAAGAGCCGTGTACAACGAAAAAACAATATATAGTCGTTCAACTGTTTCTGCGTAATGTTATCAGTCGTGGCGGTCGCTCTGAATGTTATCGTCTTATCGACCATGTTATGACGCATGACTTGCATGACCATATATAAAACGTGGGATGGCGAAGCTCCTTCGCTCCCATCGGAGGATTCAGAGGTATAACAAAACGCAATAGTGCACCTACCAATCGTCGACAATAATATCGACCTAGCGTGCCTTGACGGCAAGTGGATTGTATCCTTCCTGTTGGAACGGGTTTGGAATTAAGTGCTGCACGGGTGTCAGTGTGCCGACCACGCGTCACCGGTCACGTATATGTCTAACCTTTGGCAAGAATGTATCTAGCATGGCAGTACAACCGGTTGCGGTGTACCACAGCGACCACAAAGCTATAGTCACTGTGGTAGCTAATGAGACAAAATAAAGACGATAACAACCACGAAGTTACGTGTATGTGTCTTTATTCAATTGATATAGCAATAACCGCATAAATCAGTATAATTGTCAATATAATCATCCCAATACAGCTTCGATGGTTATCCTTCTTCACAGAGTGGAAGGGCACTAAATTTTTTTTTCTCAACGTCCTTTCCCTGGTGTAGGGTAGCAAAACGGACGCGCGTCTGGTAGACCTCTCTGTTTCATTTTTTTTTTCTGTTTTCCTCCTCCTGCTCCTCCTATGATAGGCAATATTATGGCGAATCATGAAATGAACCTACTCATCATTGAGACATAGTGGCTATGGCGATCTAATGAACATCGCAAAATACGTGACAGCCAACATTATGGCCAATCATGAACTGATCCTACTCATCGTTGTGACACAGTGGCTATGGTGACGTAATGAACATCGCAAAATCAAGACATGAGTTCTTACAGTCGACATTATGGACAACCATTGACTGGTTCTACTCATTTGTGACTAAGTGGCTATGGCGTTTTGATCAACATCAGCAAGGCGCATGCTAAGTTCCAGGCTGCGGCGGACTGGAGTCGGAAAACATCAGCATTCGTGTCCCTATATTTTACACTAAGAAATCCCAAGTGAAAAAGGAAAAAATGGATTTCCGAGCCCCGATAAAATGCCTTCCCTCAAGTCCCACCTGGCGGTATTGAGAAATAAAACCTCACCAATTTAGCGAAACGCTTTGCGTGCTAGATGCTTTGACAGTTTGGTTTGAAACTTGCGAAAGCTTCTACCTCTAGATCTGTTGATGCAGAAAAATAAAAAAACATGATTTTCTCGAGACGATGTACAGGCCTCCTCAATCATCACCAGATACTATGGTGCTCGCCAAGATTATGCTACTGAAACTCCCAGAATTTACTGTTAAGCAAAAGTGATGAAGCGCTTATTGTGCGTAATAATTAACAGTCTTTTCTAGTGTGTGCGTTCATTTCTGTCTTATGAATGTCTATAAAGGATGTGGAAGCTTAGTTCCCCATGCTGTGGTACGTTTGTTGCGATTACTCTAATGTATAGTTCCCTCAACACCGCTTCCTCTGGACGGCGTAAACGTTTTGTGTGTGCGACCGATCGGCGGGCAGCAGGTTCAACCTGGGGATGACCTCGGCTTCTCTGCGTCGACACTCTTTTCACGCTCTAGTTCATCGCAGTGGGGGTCGCCAGGCTGTTGCATCGCGGCTAGAGCTCATGGCGGCGCGTAGTCAAAGCCGATGTGAGGCTCAGCTGGTACGTACTCCCATACGATCGGTAATATCAACCACTTATCATAAAAGATCTTTCTGGATCTGCGAGTGCCACGTTTTCTGCAAGTACAGCCGGAAGCTGTACTTGCTTACTTCCGGCAACACAATCCAAATGACAATAGTAAGACAAAAGCACCAAGTTCGTTCTGCTATTGTATGCGCATATGAGCGAGTGTTCGAGGCAGGGAAAAAGCACACGTTAAAGCATGTCTTGCAGACCTGCTTTGAGCGCTGCAAAGTTAGACGGATCTTTCTGCAGAAGTTTGTAGAGAGCCCTACCGGCCGCGTTCCTTCCCCGCAGCCTTTGGCCAGTTAATCTCTCGGACACCTTGAGCAGGCTTACCAGATTGCAAATAAATAAATAAATAAATAAATAAATAAATAAATAAATAAATAAATAAATAAATAAATAAATAAATCAGCTGAATGCCTCTACCTCCGGGAGAGGTGTTTAAAAAGGGCTACATAGAACGAGAATACACATTGTCGCTTATGACAAGGTGACTTGGCTCACCAGCAGTTTATTTACACAACGACTTGTAAGTTCAGATTATTTTCCCTCGAAGTCTCTGTCCAGAAGCTTTGCCGAAAAGAGACCCATGTTTCTTGTCTCCTGTTCATTAGTCACGTGTTATTTCTTTATTTCCATAAACTGTCGTGAGACTGAGTTTCTACTAGACGAAGGTGCGAAAGGGGGCTGCAGTGGGATCCTGTAAGGCTCATGAAAGGTTTTGAGCGCGCCGAGAGGGCAGCAGCTATTGCACCATATTGCAAAGCGGCATCGGGACACAACTATCACTAGGCATCATGAATCCAACATCTTGACATCACCGGCTATTGTATATATAGAGTTCTGGGCTATCATGCTGTGCAAGAAATGACTTATTTTATTCGTTACATTTCACCATTTGGCGCACTCTGAAATATCTAAGCAAAGTATTATGATGTTAACCTAAAGTTTCCAAAATCACCCCAAGATATGACACGTACAAATACATTGAATGTCTATGTCAAATCATGGCTGTTGTAAAACCTTCATGTCTGCTACAAGACAATCACTGCGGTGTCTATACATCCGCAAAATTAGACACTATAGCACGAGAAATTCCACCTTCTTGTCATATGCAGGAATGGTCCCGGAAATTGGCCGTATGTCCCGTTCTCTGGTGCAGAGCGTAGTTGGACTAATATTTAGTAGCATATGTTGCATAGCAGCAAAAATAAAGAAATCGGGCAAGAAGCAGAAGAAACATTGCTGGCGTCTTAATTCCTGCTGAAGTCTTCTTTGAAGGGTCTAGAGTACACGCATCTCTGTTTCAGAGCAGGAACAAAAGATCTAATCTTCTTCTCCGTGTCTCCTGGTTTTCTTCAGTTCCTCTTTTGTTTTTCTCTCTCTCTCTCTCTTTTCATCGCTGGACTTTGTAAACGCTAGCAGCGAGGCTAACCAAAATTACATTTCAAGGACCACTGCTGTGTTTCTCGAGAAAAAAAACGCTCTGTAAATTGAGAGACCGGATATTTCATAAAACCATTCAAAAGCAACGGTTAGCAAAAGCAATCGTATAATAAGTGGCCGCCGTTACTACGTGGATTTGAGAGAACCGCCATAAAACCGTGCACCTTAAGTACAAAAGCGAGTGAGAATTCTCGACCGCAGGGGTACTTCTCTTGATTGGTCTATTTACGCTGTTCTCAAGTTATCCAATCGTGAAACTCAGGCAGGGAAGTGGCCGTGCGAAACGCTAATTGCTTCATTACATTTTGTGCTTGGAATTACTGCCGCGCTTGTGGGAGCGAATCACTTTATTACTGTAGGAATTCAATTTATCTCAATCATTCTTAAGTCATTGAACACTTTGGGGAGAGGCCGGCGATAGACTTATTGCCGACATTACCTGCATCGTAAGGAATGAATAAATAACCCACACGAACCAACTTCACGAGAGCACTGCTGCTTCACAGTGCGAGCACTTGAAGACCTGCTATAAAATCAGAGCCATCAGCTAAAAACTTTATGACTTTTTGAAAGACATCAAAATAAGCATGGTGCATCTCAAGTATCGCTACGTCTACGCAATAATAAATGTTTATGACACGAAAGACTATCATTGGGTAGTCTTCTCACTTCATTCTGCGATCCATTGTACGGTTTCAGCTTGAATTCAATAGGTGAAGCGCCAATAGTGACGGCACACAAGAAGAAATACAGGACAGGACAAGACAGGAAGCGCCTTGTCCTGTCTGTATTTCCTCTTGTGTGCCGTCACTATTGGCGCTTCACCTATTGAAAGCTATGCACCAACTAACCCCACAACGTGTTTTACTGCAGCTTGAATACTTGTTATCCTTTTTTTTTATTGACTTGTTTTTTTGCCGATGGTTCTGATCCTAACAAATGCACGTCCTCAGATATCCTCGCAAGCGCACGTGGTTACATCCTCAAACGTCACTAACGGACGCCTTTGGTCTTATTGTACCCTACGTGTTGGCAGATAGCCTGCCACTTCGCTTGCACAATGAATAGGATGAAACCGGAGACGACTGCATGAAACACTGTATGGCTGCTGCCCCATGTATTTCTATAGAGTACAGTAAGTGAGGACACGAGAAGCCAGGAATTCTTCACGGACAGCGGTGCGAATAAAAACAAAGAAGCCGCAGATCTCTCCAATGAAGCTGCGAGGCAGGTAGAGCAGCGATGTAGAAGCACAGCGAAGTTCCGCAATTTGCCTTGAACTCAACGATACGTGCTTCGAAAGCACGCTTG
The DNA here is from genome assembly GCF_038994185.2 of Dermacentor albipictus. NCBI lineage: Eukaryota > Metazoa > Arthropoda > Arachnida > Ixodida > Ixodidae > Dermacentor > Dermacentor albipictus. The sequence goes on along the minus strand of NC_091824.1, from coordinate 104,465,055 downwards.
GACACTTTGTCATAACTTCTAACTGCCGCAACTCAAGGGAGCGCACAGTTATATTTAAATATTTTTTTTGCTACATCTGCAGCCGACAGGAGGCAACTGGCGACCATCGGCGTCTCTTCGCCGTGTAGTGTACGAATGAGCGGCGTGCCTTCGCCGGTTTCCCCTTTCGACGAAAACGCCCATGACGACGTACGTACTTGCGATAGATAAGAAGAAAGAGTGCGCGAAGCGCTAATAAGACGAGAAAGAAGCGTTGCAGGAAGGAGCATCGGTACTTTCCAACAGCGCAAAGCTGAAACCCGAAGCTCAATCTCCAAAGCCTGTAGGCCGCAGTGCCTTCCTCGAAGCCCCGTACGGCGACTGGGGACCACCCAAGGATGCACACAGATGCTTCCTACGCGCACACATGCGCTTGCAACTTTGCGTCGCCGCTCCGAGTTCAGGGGTTCCGAAGACCGAACGCAAATAAATGTGTATGCGTCCGACTCGTAAGGCTCTCGGATTACTTTCTCCTCCTCCGTCAACTCTCGCGGGAGGCGGAAATAAGAAAACAGAGCAAATGATGTGGAAGAAGAAAATATAGACTAGGCAAAGGCTATACGCCGTGTTTGTCTGGGAGACTAGTATATTGCCCCATATTCCTAGACGCGAGCGTATATGGCCTGCAAGCCCTCTGCTCATGACTCCCCGTTCGGACATCCGGGTGCAAACAATATTTTTGTAGCCACTGACACCGCCCTGGGGCCAGGATGGAGATTGACGCTGAAAAGCGGAGCGCCGGAGAAGCGAAACATATAAACAAGAACGCGAAGCGCGATGTATACGAACTGTTAAATGGAGACTGGAAGCAAAAGCGAAAAGGAATTATCACCCTTCTATGTTTAATCCCATAAATTATAGCAAGAAAAAAGGGAACGATGCTGCGGATTCTTTTAGCAGAAGTTGTTTTTGTCATTTTCCTCCATTGATTAGACTAAACCCAGTGCGGCGCAGCAATGAATATTGAAGGGTCGATCATTCAAATTTCAAATTGAAATTGTTAAGCTGAAGATGTGCAGACGAAAATTGAAAGCGTAGGGGACTAACTGGGCTATAATCTGACGATGTGGCTCTTTATTACTTTATTTTAATTGATAAAAAGGAGCTGTTGGCGCACGAATACAGCACCAACAAGTTGTCTTATGAACGAACAGGATAAATTGTACAGATATATTTGGCCATGTTTCCAAAAGTAGCCGGCAGGAGAGTTACTATATAGCTAACATCATCATCGGTTATTTTCTCTCACTCTCTCTCTTTAGGGAATGAATGTGCACATAACGACATTACAACATTGCAGTAAAAACGACACAACAACGTCACCGATAAAACCTTAAACGAATGGTGCGAATGCACTTTAGATTAATATATTGGGCATAACATGCAATTGAGGTGAAACTATACCCGTTGTTTCTGCCAAGGCTTTCTGTAATTTGTAAAAATCATCTTTGGCTGATAGCGCAATTATAATCTTTGAGCTGGATTGCCCAAGCAGGTGGACATTATCTGGGCGAGAAATCTAAATGCATAATTGAATAATCAACAAAAACTCAATAATTATGCCTCTAATTACTTTACAGCAGTTATTCCAATTTATAAATTGTAGCTTGGCAGTTCGCAGGGTAGATCCACTTGGAATGAATTATCAGGATTGCGCCAGCTTCGAGGTATTAATTTTCGAACTTTGCGAAGAAATACATTGGCAGTCGAGTTACTTTTGCGCTTCAATGCGTAAAACAGCGTTTTGTTTAAAAAAAAGGGCAAGCGGAACGACAATGCATTCTTACAGCGAATTTTATGGTGTATATCTAGAAGATAATGTCATCCAACGAATTCTTTTCAAGTGGATATGCCTTGCAGTCTCACAAGCTGAAATTTGTACATAGCAATATGTGAGGTCAGGTAATTAGTTAAAAACTTAATTAGTTTTGAATTGATAACTAATTAGTATTGAATTGAACTCACCAGCTCAAGTATATTACGGTTTAGAGAAAGCGAATGACATTCTCCTAAAGGTGCTTTCCGCGAAGAAGTAAAGAGACTATATTTAGTTTTCTTGGTATTCAGAGTTAGCTTATTTGACGCGAACCACTGGTTAACACTTCGAAATTCATCATTAGCCACATGAAATGTTTTGTCCAAGGAGTCAAGTGCACAATGTAAAACAGTGTCGTCTGCATATATCACAGCAGAGAAGTTTTCTAAGGCGTCAGGAAGATCATTTACAAATAAAGAAAAAAATATTGGCCCCAGTACTGAGCATTGTGGTACCTCTGTAACAATGTCAGAAACGTCGGATTTGGCATCTGCAATGGCAAATAGTTGCTTTCTGTTATTGAGATAGCTGCGGGAAACAGAAACAGCAGGTGGCGAGCATCCGTAGCAGATGCGGCCGAAGAAGTCATCGGGCACTTCGCAGGGTATTAACCCTGTGATTATGTAGATGTAATCTCCAGTTATCTCCAGTATCCTTTCAATGTAGCATACCAACTATGGGAAGAACCGTGGGTTATACGGCGTTGTCGAAGAATAGCGGAGGTTACAACCAGCGTTCTTCGATAGCGAAATAAATATGTGTTGACGGAGCGAACTAGTCCTTGGACGCATATTAAGAAAGTGAAACTTGTATTCTTGGGAATCCGGCAAGCGCCACTCGCGTGATATTCCAGGTTCGCCTAATATGATGGGTTTCCCGGTGATATTTGTACTTGAAGGTTTATCGCGTTTTACATCAACACAACTGTTTCTCTCACTAAATGCTACTTCTGAGACGCTTAAACAATTCCATCATTAGTGTTCCAATAGCTTGCTCCTACAGCATTCTTTCTCCATCGTCACAATACGTTTCAGAAGCCTGGGGCCAGGGCCAAAACATTTGAAGACAGGCCATAGACTGCAGCTCCATAAAACATTCCGCATAAATTTACATTACTGAACGGCGGAAAAGAACGGCCTTATCGTTTCCGTTATGCCCGTAAGAGTCAGATCGCAGTTTCACTAGGCACAATGTGAAAGCATGTGTATGGCTTTTCCTGAATTTAGCCTGAAGAACCTGTTGTAATGTCATACACGAATTCAGGTAATTATTTTAGAGGTACGAATGCAAAAAAAAAAATGCTGGTCAATTCTACGTTCTCTCTTAGCCGCCGCATAAGAGACTGCCTAATTTGCGAGCATGCTAATATACTCGCCATTACGATTTGCTTCGGACATTTCCCGTGAGCAAAATACGCCGGGCCGTGAGTCCTTCAGCTCCTCACGACGATGTGGAGCAATGAAATGAGGGGAGGCTGAGAGCATTTGTTAAGAGCGCGTGCATGGGAGCGCCGCACCAGCTATGGAGCTGCGCTCATTACGACATGACGCCTCTCCTGCGGACTTGTTAAGTTCTCTACATGTTCGATTTTGTTGCGATTCATTCCAGAAACTTTCTTGCAGTCCTTACCTTCTTGCAAATTTCTCGTAGACGTTTACTTCCACTTCTTCCAGCTGCTTCTCCGCTTGTGTTCGTCGGTTCGTATATCTCCAGTGCCGTCCCGAGAACACTTCGAATCTTTTGATCATCGAATTCTCGTGTTCCGCCTCCCTCCCAGATATGTATATTAATCGTCTGTGTATTATAGTTCTTCCTTTCTATCTTTCTTTCTTTCTTTCTTTCTTTCTTTCTTTCTTTCTTTCTTTCTTTCTTTCTTTCTTTCTTTCTTTCTTTCTTTCTTTCTCTTAGCCTGTATCGCTCTTTTCCCCAATACTGTCCGAGCCAGAAATTAACGCTCCCGCCGCTTTCTTCTATCCTCATAGAGCACGTACACCGTTAAATGCATACGGCCAAAGCTAAATTTAAAGACTTTGTATATATGTCGCGAGCACACAGCTTAGGGCAAGGACATTAATAGAAAAATGGCAGGACAACTTGATGGGTCAGGATGTGTCCTGACGCTTGTTTCGTGCCCTTGACTTCAGGGATGCTACTCGCAATGGAACGTTACCAACTAGCTCAAGGCATCGTCGTAATAAATTTGCAGAAAATGTCAGGCTCACTGTCCGCCATGTCATACTGAATATGTCGGTTCTCGTAAGATCACCAAAGCTAAGCGGCTCTAGGTCATTTCTTTGGGAGGATGACCTAGCAGAAGACCTAGAGTACTCGGTAAGTCTGAGTAGCAGCCCCCAGTGTCACCAATTACGGATCTTTTTAGCGTCATAAGAGAAACTAGCAGTGGCTTCGCTTCCGCTGCTAGTAAGTTCAGCTTTCCCCTGGCGGAGATTCGCTCACCCCTCCTCAACTATAGCACCCGCCCAATCGTGCTACTATAGCGATGCGAAATTACTTCAATGTTGCTGAGTTTCTATTTGAGCAACTTTGCCCAGGCACCGCGGCAACCTATCGTCAAATTTAGCTTAGCACTAAGTGAGGTTCCATTGAGTCAAGTCTCAGACATGTGCAGCGGGCAAAGGTCAGAGTAGGATTTTAATAAAGAACTCGCCACAAGGTTCCACGTGAAGTAACAGGTACATTGGATGTTTTCGGCATCGTTTTAACGCGATAGCGTTAAGGAGCCGTGTCGCAGGAAATCTGCTGTCGGTGTCGGACGTCGTTACGGCAAAAAAATTTTCGAACCACGCATACCCAGGTGCTCCATGTGACGCAAGGTAGTTACTGAAATAATTGCATTTCTCAACCTAAAATACGCAAAAAAATTTAAACTACGACTTACACACAACTTACATACATGACAGCTCTCGGATTGCAATTTGACTGTACGAGAACACTTAATTATGTTACGCGAAAACTCAAAGAATCCCCTTTTCCAGCGTTTCTATAATTCACAGACCGGCCGCGGCGTCCGCCATTTGCGCGCGGCGCGCAGTTGGGTGACTTGGGGGCCAGGGAGCGGCACGCCCGGTTCCTTGCAATACCTCCAGCTGGCGCTCGCCTCCGCCGCATCGCGGCCCACGCAAGAGGCCGCGTTTCTACCACAAAGCTCGCCTTCGTGCATAGCATTCGCAGCCAGTGTTTCACGGTAAACATTACGGTTACATACGCTCCGGTTGCCGGGAAGCGTGAGAAGCAGTCAGGAATATTTGAATCCTATCGCGTTCCACTCTTAAAGGGGAAGCTTAAGCGTCCCCCAGAGGAGGAGGAGGAGCAACATTTATTAAAAAGAAAGGACAAGCAAGTGTTTTTCTGCTTGTGCGGGAGGCGCCCTTAGTCCAGGGCTCCTGCGGCTCTTGCTGTCTCCCGGGCCCGCCGCACCAGTTGCTGCTGGTTACAAGGGTCCGAACTAGTCAGCACGGCCTCCCACTGCTCGGGTGTGGGGTTGGGTATTTGCGGGGCCGCCTTCACGTTGGGGCACGCCCATGTGGTGTGATATAGGGAGGCGTATTCATTACAAAGGGGACATTTGTATGAATATAGTGTAGGGTGTATTGCGTGTAGTCTGCTTAAATGGGGGTATGTGTTGGTTTGTAGTTGTCGCCATGTTACGGCATCTTCACGTGAGAGGGTCTTGTGTGGAGGCGGGTATTGTCGTCTGTTCAATCTGTCGTCCCCCAAATTCTTAAAACAATACCTTGCTGCGAAGAGTTCTCGATATCTAGGTGACCGATTTCACAGTGTTTTCCGGGGCTGACATGCTCAAAATCCATTAGTGCTACACTCAAAAGAAGTCGCCAAGTCACCCATCAGTCGACAAAGAGCAAAGATTGGCCTAAAAGGAGCTGGCGTAATAGCGGTCCATTAGCCCTCTCACGTGTGTGCAGTATGCAAATGCTTGTATAGCTTGTACAATGTATCCCCCATGTAATGTCTTGCGATATAAAGACAGCGGTATGCGTAAATCAATAAATAATAAATAAATAATTCTCCTGGGCGACCCAGCACGCCCATGAGGTGGCGGCGAGGCAAGCCCTCGACGTACCCTCATGGGAAGCTTAGGCCCGGCCATCATTAAGTGCTGGTTGTACAATAAAAGTTTATTCCTCCTCTTCCTCCAACCCACAGTCGTTGTGCGCTTACTCTCGTGCCTTTACGATAACATCCGCTGCTCTATTGCACTATTTGCGACATTTCACGTAGAAATTTGATGGACTAATGGTTTCAGAATTACTCCGTGCACATCAACTTGCAAGTACGTGATCTAAGTGTACGCTGCAAGCAAGGAAATAGTGGCACTAATTTAACCAAATAATATTCTCTTGTACACTTTTCGGAGCTTGTCCGTTGAAAGAATGTATACATTTCTACATGTATTTTTTAGTTATATCGTGAATAACTTCTGCGTTAACGTTTTACTGCATGAACTCGGAGATCTCACGCATTCCTTAAGGATACCGTGCAAAAGAAAAGAAAGTTGCCAGGTAGAACTACTTTATATATATATATATATATATATATATATATATATATATATATATATATATATATATATATATATATATTTTATATATATCACCTGTTTACTGACATTGGCCAAGTGTTTGCATAACTCGTGACCTTACATATATATGCCTACACAATCTAAAGGAACTATCTCCATCCTTATATATCCTTTGCCTATAGCTATCTTGCTTAAAATGCCTCTGTTCGTTGATGAAAGTGACATAATCGATTTTCCTCTTTATTCAATACTTAGCTTAACACATTCTCATACGGGTATTTCCCCGTAAGCGCTGAGTGCGTCATAATAAATATAAATTTGGGAAATATGGGTAGAACTCGGCAATCAAGAATCCTGATGAATCTTTCTTTTTCTTTTTCTTTTGTATTTGCAGCTGCAACAATGCACCACTCGGAGATGAAGGCCATAGCTCTGTGTTCGTTGGTCCTGCTGCTCACGCTAGTATCAGCAAAAGGTGCATCATATCAGGTGAGAACATTTACTTTGTTTTTTTTTCATCACGCGCACACATTTTCTTCGATGAACATAATAGAAAAAAGAAGTCGGCTTTTTTTTTTAATTAAACGTCTTGCAATAAGACAGCAACATGCTTACGTGCGATAACAACATCTTTGACAAGTGCGGCAAGATTATCCGTCAATGCATAACATATGTGGTTTACCATGTGCCAGTAACCCTTACCTGACACCCCCCCCAAAAGAATAATTTATTACTCTCAATTATCAATACTAAAAAAAAGTAATCAATGCAATGGGAAGCAGTGGAAACTACAACTTTTAGTGTCGCTGTTTTTAGTGAAATTATTGTCATGATGTGCCACATGTTTTCAATCGTGGAAAAAGGGTGGAAAATGGAAGAAAAAGGCAGCGCGTCATCACTGGCGTCTGAACATACGATTCCCGCCTACTAGGCTTCCTGCTATTTTGTTGGAGTCATTAGAAATTTTAGTGTAACAACCTCCCGCGGGCCGGCGATGAGCAAGACGCACTCTCAGTTTTTATGTTTCAATGACAAACGTTAGAGCGCAAACGCGTTTACGTGAACAGTGAAGAAATTATGTTATAGCTGCAAGTTATGCAATGAGCGCAGAAAAGAAATCGACATTTTTTAATCGAAGGGACAAACTTATATGCACTCCTCTTTCTCTGCAAAGAAGTGCCTGTCAGCTGCAGTATCCTGCGCTAATGAAGATCGGATAGCGAATGTATTACAGCTTCTCCCCCCCCCCATTTACTTTTATCGCTAGAATACTTTAGGTATCTTCACAAAAACAGGACAGAAACATTTCCAGGCTAGCATTGCATCAATATCTAATTAGCGCTTCACGAGACCTAATAATTCTACGATTTAAAAGCTACAAAAAAAAACGGCAACTAACGAAAATTGTTATTAAACTGGGCACTTCCGTAGACGTAGGGACTGTTCAGCTCTAACGCAAAACTGGCTATGTTAAAACAGTATGCGAAGAGAAAACTCCTAATTGAATACAACGGAATAACGAGTAGGCTCCAAAGTGAAATTATCCAGGCTCGCGCAGACGAGATTCGAAGACTTAAGCCCGTCCTTGACAAAGAGGAAGAAAGGTATTAAGGGCTCGACGCACTTGGTAGAGAACAAACACCCCTTTCGACAAGTTATGTGCTAAGCAATGATAAACCTTTGATAGTGAACTAAATGTAAATTCTCTTGGAATACGATAGCCTCGCGAATTTCGGTATTAAGGAAGATAAGAAAACGAGATAACGTGGGGCCCGATTCACACACTTTTGTTCGTAAGTGCCGTTTGCTATTGGCCGACTACCTTCTCTCATAATTTGTCCGTCACGGAAGACTAAGTTCTCCGAAGCGATGGCCCTATGCTTTGCTGCTCGCTTTTTTCGTCAGTTTTTACTAGTTGTCTAAATTGTGCCTGGACTTCACTGCTCAAAAAGTTAGGGAGAAGTGCAGCAACCTACGAGCCCGTTGAAACGAGGTACGAAGCCTTCTTTGCCTTTTCCCTCGGAGTGTCTCCAGCCGTTACGGCGGTAGGCAGCCGAGAAAGGTGGCACGAGCCAGCTTGTTTTGAGGCACATGAGTGCAACTCATGTGCCTCAAACGTGTTTTTTTGTTTTATTTGTTTTTCTCCTCACGTTTTGTTTGTTGTTGTACTCCGCCGCCGTCAATGCTGCACTGTAAGAGGAAGCCAGGACCTCTCAAGCTGTCTATACAGCTTTTTCCCTGGCTGTCCTCGCAACACCAGTTGCGGAAATAAAATAAACCTTCAAACCTTCAAACCTTCAAACTCAGGAAAGCGTCCGTGATTCTACCAACACGCACCATGCGAATGACACCATCAAGCCAGCATATGGCGAGTCCTGGAACATCCAGGCATTGACGACCCGTCTACAGGGACCATGGCGGCACCCAGCGAAGGTGAGAGCAAGAGACCTCGTCTTGATGAAACACACAATCGGGAGAACGACAGCAGTTGAAACGATGATCTCAGCGATTATGAAGCCATTGAGTGTGACGAAGCACCTTTCACTTTCGTGACCCACAAAAAGAAAAGAAGTGAAGGAATCCCGGTGGTTTTCCCGCCATCTTAAGGAGGACACAGTCTTCGGCAAGTGAATCCGAATCATGCTGTCTCGGAAGTTGCCTCGGAGGAAAAAAAAGAAGTTCAGGCGTTCCGAGTAAACAGAGAGGGCAGTTTTTCCGTGAGTGCTCCCTAAGTGACATCATCGAGAAACCTGCTTATACTGCATGAAGTAGCAGGACTAAGAGTTAAGCGCTACATTAAGCTTAGTACACTCGAAATGTCGGGAAAGTTCGTCACGTTCCACTTCTGTACACTGAAGGACAACTGCTCGAGTCCTTGAAAGATTTTGGGGCAATATCAGTCCGCTGCCAAGCATGATAGTGCAGTCTGGAGGATGGCACAGTTGAACCCCGCTCTTTGAACAGTGTAATCCTTCAGAGATTACAAACCAATGCCACAGAGAATCCACTTGGGCTTCACCAGCCACCTGGTGGAAGAAAATCTTGGACCTGCCTTGACGGCTGATAACTGTCAGAGGTTTGGACACCTGGCAAAAAACTGTCGTGGACCATGTCGACGTAAAACCTTCTCTGAGGACCATGAGCACGCTGAATTAAAGTCTGTGTGACAGCCTAACTGTGCAAATTGTGCGGGTAACCATACGCCTTTTTTCTCAGGATGTCACCAAATTAAGTCATGGGAAGCAACCATAGGCGTATCTACCGCTGGGAAGGGGGGGGGGGGAGGGCTGCCCCTTCCCACTGTCGGATGTGGGCCATTTGCCTCCGCCCCCTTTCTACAGCGATGACTATCCGCTGCACACCGGAAAATCCAACAAAACAACAACAGCAGCCAAGTTGTGTTTCAGAATAGCGACCCCGCAAGTATGCTTTCTTTTACAGCGTATTCCCTGCTTAAGCAGCGAGGATTGTCTTTCGAGTCTTGCAGATGGCGCTCAGTCGCTCGTACTAAGAAGGGTACACTTATTCGCGGTGCAAGCCACCTGAGGGATGCGTCTTGCACTCTTGCATTGCCGAGGAGGCCTGTCGTCGGCCAGTCAAAAACAAGTTTCATTCTCCTCTGGTTACATCATGTCGTTTTTGTTGGGGTCGTCTGACCTAACCATGTATGACAAAACCAAATCCCCTTTGCTTTTTATAATTTAACGGTCTATAATCAGTGTTGCCATTTCAGCTATTTTGTTATTAGATTTAGCGACTTCTCTGTTTAGCGACAAACTTTTCTATTTGGTGACCGGAAGCTAGGAAAGTTGCGTCGAAAATGGCCTTCTGGAACGCAGCCCATTATTCAAGAAGCTACATGTGAGCGGCCGAAATTCGCAGTCTTATGCATAGGCTCCATGACCACGATGAAGCAAAAGTCGCCTTCACATTGGCAGTCTTCACATTGCCATTGTGCTTTACAGCACAGTGTTCAATCACAGACTTCATATTATTCTCACAAAAGTGGCGTTTTTATGTTGTATTGTTATCTACAAAACCAATTTGGGTGGGTTGAAACGCTGCCGGTTCTGAGGCATCACTAAATGCGCTCGACTGGAGCACATTCGCAAGCGTACCAGTTAATTACCAAAATCAACTAGGAATAAGCTTTATGTTAAGGTCGACTGTATGGTCAGCAAAGATTTTGGAGCGGTTAAACAAGTTCACGCTAACCTGAACAAATCGCTCCCGTTTCTCGCGGCTTTCAGACCAATTACTACTTTACGGCGGCGTTTAGCTAGATCAAGGGTAGAAGCGTAGTATTTGTCCTGTAAAGCTTGGGTAATTATCACTACCGTGTTAACCACATGCGGTGAAGAATTCAACTCTCCTGTCATGAATGTCGATAACCAGAAAAAGTTACCGACAGTGTAGACTAAATGCTTTGCTAGACAGACAACTTTCATGCTTTTTCGCATTAACGCCCTTGAAGAAAGAATAAACTCAATAATGAACGTTCTTCGCATAGTAGCAGATACGACATGGGGAGGGTCGGTTTTATCACAATTTAAAGTGTGTAATGCACTTATGAAGCAAAAGATAGCATATTCTTCATCTGTTCTGCATGGAATCTCCCCTTCATGTGAAAATGGGCTTCAACAATTAATATCTAGGAGCCTTAGAGTATGCTTAGGCTTTCCTCACACAACCTCAATTGCTTTAGCAATTGCAGACTCACGTCATCCTCCATTTCTTATTACGGGCACGGTTGAAACATGCCGACACTTCTTTCGCGTTCCAATGCAGCACAAAAGGCTTCCACTAGCAATTGCACCTATTGAGACACACAGGGCTTGGGTGAATACGATGATTAGGGCACACAAAATTTGCTACAACTTCAAGATTTTTGCACCCCATATATCTTCTCCCCTCCATGGTGACTCGTCGGCCCGAAAACTGAACTTTCGGCTGAAGGAATTATTCGGAAACGAGACATTGTCTAATGTAGCAGGCACAACAACTAGCTTCATAAAACCAGACATACTTTCGATATTCTGGTTATAAAGAGTGTCCCAACTATCATGCACCAGGATTTATTAATATGCAAATGCCACGTAGCTGGACAGAACCAAGGTAATGTTGTTCGCCGTCGCTTGTAGATAGTTAGAATGTCTCTTGCATTCCATCTAGTTACATAATTAGTTTATTAGAAGTCTAAAATATTACAATTAGATGAAGAGTATCAATGAGAAAATTGTAGAACATGAAAAACTCCCGATACAGCTTTTGTTACTGAATACGTGCTACATAAAAGAGTTTTCCCGATTGTGGAAAAAGCCCGCGAATACACGCTAAATTAGGGTGCGACTGGCGGCTCCAGGCATATTGCGTGACACTCGAGGCACTATGCAAAAAAAAAAAAACTGATTAACTCCAGGCTATGGCGAACGACATTCCCTTGGTTTTGTCCAGCTATGTGGCATTTGAATATATTTAAGTCTTAGTGCATGATAGTTGGGACACCCTGTATTCAGGCGTCCACAGATGGTTCTTTTCAAACAAATTATTCTACAGCTGCCTTTGTCGTTCCAAAACGGAACTGAATACAAACGTTTAGACTGCCTCACATGACATCGTCAACTACAGCAGATCTTTTTGAGATATTGTCTTTGTTACGACACACAAATTCAGTGCAAAAAGGGAAACAATAGATCATTCTTTGGGATACATTGTCAAGCAAGTTAAGAGAATCGCACAATAATGCTCCTGTGTGTGCCCGACCACTTCAATATCCCTGGGAACGTTGCAGCGGGCAAGGCATCTGAACAAGCGCATGTTAACAACGTCACATCTAGTCTCTCTCTCGAACACAAGGTGAATAGCGGCACATACTAACACAGATCTCAGCCCGTGGTTGCAGAGCGACATGGTTTCATCAGCAGTCGAAATCTCCATGTTTATTTCACACTGACCCTTCTCTTCAATTTAACAGCCTGCCCACATTGGATACAACCAGAGCCTTTGAAACGTTCACTGACCGTCTGCGGCTTGGCACCACGTAAACAAAGCTTTTTCTACAAATAATTTAAAGAGCTCATAATCTGGAATGAATTTGTGGCCCCGCAGATGAGGATACACAGCATCTTCTGTTGGTACGTCCATGATACGACACAGAAGACAAGATTTAGCACATGATTTAATGACATTGGACCGAAGCCCTTCAACCTCAGGAATATCTTAGGTCCTCGGCCAACATATTCATTGAAAAGACGAGCATTACTGGTACTCCAAAGATTTGTAGAAGTGAGCAATGTTCTCGGAACCTATTGAGTAGAGTGTTTGTTTGTGATATGCTCACCTTATGTGATTAGTTTGACCCGACTTGGGCCCATAAAATGTCTGGATTCAAGTACCTTCGTTTGAATCTATCAATATTTTCCTACGTGCCCTTATTTTAGTGTAGTTGTGTCTGTACTTTTTGTTGTGTTTTAATTGACTTCCAGTTTTATTCTGGTATTAGTGTACTTATGTGAGTGGAGCATGTGTTATTGTGGCTTGAAGTTTACTTTTAGTTTTAATGTCTTTAAGTTCATTCTTTCGTGATATCTCTACGCGAAAATATTCATATCTCTATGGGAAAAGGAGTAGCCGGCGCCGATTTAAAGCGGCAACATCTCGTAAGTACCGTATAAGAAAAAAAATTGTCGGTCGTTAGGATAAGCTCAGATCTGTTCTTACGAACAGCTCCATAGTAAGAGCTTGCTCATGAATTCGATCCTAGGTTCGCGTAACTTTTCATAAGAAATCAGTTTTCGCTGGCTGATGCCTCGATTTATAATGCTTTTATCGCATAATCTTTACAAAGGTACGTGAAGGTGCTGTGCTGCAACTTTCGAACAGAACTTACATTGCAGTTGGGCTCATATTATGGTTAACTTTCGTTAAATCAGCAAATAACGCCGAGTAAAGCAAATACTATATCGGACTTGTAGGCACAAAAATGTGAAAAGAGGACCCTTTCTCTAGAAAAGTAAAGCAAAAGCTCCGTGGCGATTTAGCGGTAAATTCAAAACAAATTCGTGAGCATTACGTCGCACTTCTTTGAAGTCGTTCATCACATTTGCAAAGTGTTCTTCAGGAGCTCACTCGATACACGTCCTGCCACTTGAAGGAGCGAAGTGCAACTGATAATGGCACACACACTTTTTTAAAATTTGACACTCCTAACTCTAAAGCATTTAAAAAATGGCGCAATGAAATATGAGGCACGAAAAAAAGAACAGGCAGAAGCTTGTACTATTCTTTTTAATGCGCTAGCATTAGGAGTCTAAAAGTGGAAAAAACGTGTATGGGTGGTAAGTGTGGGAAGCCGGTCACGGGGTAGAGGTAGAGAGGATGAGAGAACTTAGAAGAACGTGTGTGTATGTATGTATATGTGTGTAAGTATGCATCTATGTATGTATGTATGTATGTATGTATGTATGTATGTATGTATGTATGTATGTATGTATGTATGTATGTATGTATGTATGTATGTATGTATGTATGTATGTATGTATGTATGTATGTATGTATGTATGTATGTATGTATGTATGTAGTGAGCTCCTGAAAAACACTTCGCAATGAGGTGAACGCGGTTTAAATCATGGATCCAGGGCATCCAAGAGGTGCGACGTAATGCTAAGGCAGTCCTTTCGCGTATACCGATAACTCGCAAGCGAATTTTCTTCATGTGTCTACTACCATTTATCCCAATTACATATATCCGCCTTTTATAACAGCATATCCTGCTTCTGAGCATATCCTGCATGGTATAACAGCATATCCTGCATGGTAAGACGGTATTTTTGGCTGTCGTCATGGTCAACGCATAATCCACTCTGCTTTTTCAAATATTACTGCTCACATTAAGTTAGACTTTATCGAACGCTTGTAGCCTACAACAGTATTCCTCCAAAATAGCTGTATCTCTTTCGAGAGAAAGAAAATCAGTGAAATAGTAGGCCGGTACGCAAGAAACACGTACTGTAGCTACCTTACATGCGAGAAAAATGGTAAACGGGTGCAAATAGAGACAGAAAGCCGAGAGATGTTTCACTGCGTGCTCATTCCAAGCTGCACATTACGTCGATGGACGGCCAATTCAAAGTCGATATCAAGAACTGCAGCAGTGACAGCTCTCTGAGCTAACCACTACGGTCGCAAACAGTGGCACGTGGAGGAGAGCGTCGCTTCCATTCATCACTTGCCCTCTACGGTGGCTTGCTGCTGAGCATGTGGTATCTAGCGGGTTAGATCCCCGGCCAACGAGGCCGCATTCTTATGAAGGTTGACTGCAAAAATGCTAATGTACTTAGCTTTGGGTGCACTACAAGGATACCCCCATGCTGACACCTAACAACAGAAACAAAATATTATTGACTGGACAAAATAGGCAGACGTAGAGACCAAGAGATGGTGTCGTACATTCGTTGTCGCATAAGAAAGGCGGAAAAATATATAGAGTTCGCACTACGCCGTGTTTAATACCTAGAGCATTTCTTCAGCATATTTGACCAAATCTAACCATCCGTTAATCAATCCTTCAGTCAATCAGTAAGTCCCCTTCAACACCGCTAACTTGAGTGTACGTTATTGGCGTTATTTCCGCCATCCCCTCCCCCCCCCCCCCCTTACCACAAAGCGGAGTAGGGCAGCAAACCAGAAAGCAATCTTTCAGTTAAGCTCCCTGCCTTTCTCATCTCGTTTCTCTATCTCTCTATGTATGTCGCCTTGCATGGACGACGCGTAAGAAAGCGTCTTGGAGAGAAGCAGCAACCCCGAGCATTTGGCTTTGATGTTAACACAACGAAGGTTTTTTTTTATTTTTCTTATTATTTTTGAAATGCATAAGCTTAACAACGCTCAAATTGAAAAAGCTTCCGTCACGTGTACACAAAGTAATGCCAACTATGCCCGTACCCTGACCCGCGCACCTGTCTAGCTCCTCTCTCTTCTAATCCTGGCCCTGAAGCCGTGCGTAAACGTGACGGCGGTTCAGCACAGTCTGAACTACGTGGCTGGCGATGTATCTTTATTATATATTTTTTTTTCAATGGATACACGCGCCAGCTAGGTGCCCCTTACAAAGCGTTCTTCCAACAAGATCCGTCAACACAGGCATTTGACTCTTCCAGGGAGAGACTTCTGCGAACGGAAAGCGGAGGCGACGACGCTGACGGGTATCATGCAAAATACGGAACACGGGGCGTGAGAGGCGGGTCAAAATATTCCCACGTCCACGTGTCGACCAAACTTGTTTTCGAGGCGATCTGCGGCGGGGGCGACGAAATGCGTCAAAATAAAGTGGAAAGCGGGAGTGATCAAAAGAAGAAAACACATATGAAAAAAAGAGGGAGAGATACAGCGAGGAAAGCAAGTAAAAAAAGATAAGTCTTTGAGTAAATATTAAAAGAAAGGTTGTCGAGCCCGGCTCTTTGCACGGGGAGTGCGAGCAGTTATTGCGGGAGTGCGTACATATTTATCGGACGCTGTCCGAGCGTGGCGTGTGGATGATGTCCTCGAGAGCTGTCTCCGGTCTGTGCTGCGCGCAGGGGTGAAATTTTTTTTTCGACTCTCAGAGCTCACTGTCCTCTACACGTGCTGGACGGCTTGCCGAAGCTGGAACTGCGCGAGGTGTTTCCAATTTGCTAAAGGACTCTCTCGCGAACACGAGCTGACTGAATACCGATGAGGTGTGATGACACGGTGGTTTTTGGTTTCGAACTTTGCCTCTGAGTGGTAAATTTGACAGAAAAGAAGAAGGGGGGGGGGGGGGAACGCGTCCTAAAATAGTAAGAATCATTTAAAGCCACCAAAGTGGTCCTTGGACTATAAATATACGACGAGGCCTGACGTGGAGCTGTGGTCCTAAATTTCTAGTTCTCCGCAGGTAGGAGTTATACGCTCACTGCTAGCACTTGTCATGTTCGCTCGGCAAGACACCACGGGCTTCCACGTTTGATGTAAATACTGACGATTGGAAGTGCGCAGTGACGTTCTCTTGTTGCGCGAATAGGATAGTAAGTGTGTGCTGGTAATGAAAAAGGCGTGGGTACTAAAGCACGAACGGAATGCGCGTTGCACATGTTCACCATCTAGCGCACAGGCCAATAGCCGTATACTGGAAGGAGCTGTTTTATCCCATCGACGAATGGAGAACGCCCTATTCACGACTAAAGATAGCTTGCACCTCCCCGCACTTATTGTAATGTTCTCCACTTGAACTCGCCAAGGACAACGAGCGGGGATGCTGAAACTTAGAAAGCTAGTTCAGACAATCAGAGGCGTTGTATGATGCAGAACCACATTAACTTAGCATCTCTGTCTCGCTTTCTTTAAATGTCCCTCTAAAGACGCAGAAGATCGCCAGCTCAACCATCCTACTTAAAGAAAGCCTAGTTGGAACTGGAAAACCGCGTGAGTATTCCACATCAAAATGCTTGTAGAATGAGTGAGTGAATGATATGCAGACGAAACGAATCAAGTGAACTTGCAAACAAAGATTCGAGTTCGAGGTCGCGAGTTCCATTCCTGGCTGCGGCGTCTGCCCTTCGATGCAGGCGAAATGCCAAAGCTCTCCTGTGTTTGGATTTAGGTGCTAGCTAAAAAAAAAATCCCAAGGTGGTCAAAATTATCGATTATTCCGCAGCCCTCCGCCACGGTGTTTCTTATAGCCCCAGAGTCGCTTTGGAACGTTAAACCCCACAAATCGAATCAAAAGACGCTACGAGCAATAAAGACACAAAAAACTATATTTACTGGTCCAAAAACAAGAAAGGGGCGGACAGATGGAATAGCACACTGTGGTATAAAGTTTGTAAACAGGGATAAGGTGCCTCAGAAAAGGCGACGAAGATAGGTCCTCCTATCGAAACGTTGGCCAGCCTTTCTGAGGGACCTTATCCCTGCTTACAAACTTTATACCACAGTATATATACTGGTGTAAGTCAAACCTTTTGTAAACTAAACACTAAACCTGGTTGACTTTATTTTCTTTCATCACCTTCGATCGGCTAGTTAGCCCTCAAGTGCTCTCAGAATGAACCACGGTGGCGTCCCTTCCCCAATACTTCGCAGAGTTCCGAGGTGGCCAGCGGTGGCGGCGGCGGCGACAGGCAGCTGGGCGACGTGCTCCTGGAGGAGCAGATGTCGTGGGGCGAGGGCCCCGACGAAGAGCTGGACGAGGCGGCGGCGGAGACCAAGCGCGCATTCCACGCCATGCGGGGCAAGAAGGACGACGACACCTGGGACTCGGAGGACAAGCGCGCCTTCCACGCCATGCGCGGCAAGCGGCTCCTGGCGCCGGCCAGCGTGGACTCCTTCATCGCCCAGCTGCGCCGCGCCGTGCTCCAGGGCAAACGTGGCTCCGGGTTCTTCGGCATGCGCGGGAAGAGGCAGATGCGTGAGTGTCTCCCCCCTTTTCGACTCTATAGCCGCCTCGCACGGTTCGCAGCCACGGCTGTGTACTCCAAGGTCTCTAGCATGCATGCCGCAGGGACATCAGCATGGCACGAAGTCTTTCTTGTAGCGCCCTCGACAATTCCGCACGTATCATCGAAGGGGGTAAAGTGATAGGGCGCGGCATATGTGGTGATGCGTACTTACTCCAAAGGCGTAATGTTACGAGACAGAAAGAGAGCGGTATGGATCAGAGAGCAAACGGGAATAGCCGATATTATAGTTGACATGAAGAGCAAAAAAATGGAGCTGGGCTGGCCGTGTAATGCGTAGAGCAGATAACTAGGGAACCATTAGAGTGACAGAATGGGTGCCTAGAGAAGGGAAGCGCAGTCAAGGACGACAAAAAATTATGTTGAGTGATGAAATGAGGAAATTTGCTGGCGAAATTTGGAATCAGCTAGCGCAAGACACAGGTAATTGAAGATCCCTCGAAGTGGCCTTGATCCCGCCATGGACACAAAAACAGCGTGATTATTATTATTATTATTATTATTATTATTATTATTATTATTATTATTATTATTATTATTATTATTATTATTATTATTATTATTATTATTATTATTATTATTATTATTATTATTATTATTCCAAATAGTTGGAAATAATATCTTTCAGTTGCAAGTGAGCTATAAAAGTGCCCCTTCTTTTGTGTCGTGTGATTATTGCACTATCTACCTGGAAGGAAGCCATACGAACTTGCCCAATCTTAAACATCAACGTAACGAACGAGGATGTTGCGGGCTTGCTTTCAACGAATACGTGCAGAGGAGAGATACTGGATATCGGAGAATGCCATCTGCCGTATACGCCACTATTGAAAAAAAAGGAAAGCCAACATTCCTTTAACCATCGAAATCAAAATGGACAGAGCAGAGGACGAATGAGTGAATTCTACGATTGATCGTGCGAAGACCAAGATTTGATTATGAGGCACGACGTAGTGGGGGACTCTGGATTCATTTTTAGCATCAGGGGATCTTTAACGTGCCCCCAATGCACGGAACACGGGTGTTTTTGTATTTCGCCCCCACCGAAATGCAGCCGCTGTAGCCGGGACTCGATCCCGCGACCCCGTGCTTAGCGACGCAACACCATAGCCGCTAAGCCACTGCGGCGGGTCAGAGGAGAGGACGTGGCAACAGTTAGAACACCGATGAGCTGCGTGTGTGTTGTCCCTGCGTCCGTGTTGGAAAAAGCTTAAACCAGCTGAACCAGCACATCACATACGAATAGAAGACATAATAGATGTGACGTCTCACGTGTCTTGTGTTTTTGTCGGTTCCGCTGGTGTATAAGTTTTTCAAGATGCACTATTTGGACAAATGTTAGGCCTTTACAACGCAATTATCTCACTGTGAGCGCACACCGGGACTCTTCCACTTCCCAAAGGGAGCAGTTAGAGCTAGGTCGACAACGATCTACGATATGATAAGTGAGGTGTCGCAGTTTTACTCAAAGTATCCTTTCGCTACGCTCCAATATACAATTTTACTGAAAATGGTGTGAACGCGAGTTAGTTGGTACGTAGCCATCGGTAAAAAACAGCGCGAAACAAACACGGACAAGGAAGGGACACAGGAAAAGCGGTGTTTGCCAACCAATTTGGTTTAGAGTGCATACACCGATATACGTGTAGGTCATTTCTGATAAATGAACCTGAGAAGGCGGAACAACGATGTCTGACACTGGCCATTTCACAAAAATTTGTTCAAAAAAAAAATAAAAAAAAACAACAGGAGGTATAATGTGCCACCGTGGAAAGATGCCTGCCTGACCGACTCGAAATCGCATTCACGCTGCAAGGGGTGTACTACCAGCCAGAATGACGCTAGTCGTACTCGCTTGCGAAGCATGGAGCGCAAGTCGCGAAACAATGGAGTTTATTTTTTTTCGAGAATGCAGACACGTATATTCAGAAGCGGTGTGATCTACGGAAAAAAAAAGGCCACAATGACCACAGTGCAATAACAGTGCATGACAATCTCACCGCGATAGCCAACAAGCGCACCTCCAGTTAGGCAGAACATGGTGGCTTCATGTTCATGTATGGCTGGTAGGTGCAGCTTTGCGTAGAGAAGTCTATGAATTAATTGTTTTCTGCCTGTTTTCACTCGATGGTGATTTCCTCTCGTTTTTCAGAATCTCTCTTACTTTTTTTTTCGTCGCTCTTTATGTCGCTATCGTTTGGGCCAGAAACTTTGATAGCTGAATGTTTTTCTCGGTATGTTTCTTTTTCGAGCAGTTTACTTATACTAGTAAATAATATTTAAAAATGACGCCCTCAAGCATTGCAAGTGTCTCAAAGAAAATAAACACAAGCTTAAGCTGTACCAAACGGTTGTGGAGTGTTACTTCTGGAATTCCCACTGATGAATAGGCAGTAATGATGGAGACATGAAAGCAATAAGAAATACCTGATGGTTAACCAAAACACACACGCACAAAAATTGCGTTTCCTACCCAACGCTGGGAGTGGGAACGGAGAAGTAGAAAGATAAGAAGGAAAAATGGAGCCAGGGAGCCCATAAACACGATCACAGCTCACATAAGATATACACGTTTTCGCAATGCTTTGCACACGCAGCAATAAGCAGTCATGATTAGCTTTCGCTTAGTAATCACCTTCGCCACGTGAAGTGGCAATCTCCGTTTCTCCCACAAGGCTGACGCCTCCCGCATTCATTAAAAGCTTCTCGTTGTTAACCAAGCGTGCCCGTTTATCTCAGTCTCCACGCTCTTCTTTGTGGTCGCTCACCTTTGCTCGGCAAAACGCAAGCGCCCGTTTCCTGGGCAACTCCCGATTTGGCCTCGACATCAAACATCCTTTCCCTCGGGTCATCTACGTGATGTTTGACTTCGTTCTCGTAAGGTGGTCGCGCGCCAGAGCCGAGCAACGAGCCAGCGCTGATCGATTTGCCCAGCTTGCGTAGCTGCGATATTGCGAGGAAATGCATTCTATTGTTCAAACGCTGCGAGCACGTTCTTCGTTTGGTCCGAGCACAATGGTGCGTACGTCGTCGCCTCCGGAGTTCGTTGTCGAGACAAGCTGCGATGAGCCAACATAGCGGGATGGAAAGTACACATAAGCGAAGAATACGGTAACGCAGGTAGATTGCTAACGCTTCAGCAACCTCGCTGCATACACGGACACGCTCTGCGGGAAAGAAAACTCAAGCTAGCGCGCGGTAAGCGCGAGTCGCGCGCGAAACGCTAGCCGTCCACAATTGTGTTTGACTTGAAGGCATGACCTGGGTTTTAGCGTTTCCTCTGGAGATGACTTTCACGATTCAATTCTGGTTCGCTAGCGGTGTGAATCAGCTCCCTCTACCTTTCTGGCAATCTTACAAGAGGGAAATGTAAGCGTTACTTGAAATTATGTTGCTACGAAATCATGCTGCAAAATTTTCGCGGTAATTTCTGCCATTTTTCTAAAAAAAAAGAAAGAAAAAAAACAGCCAGCGCCACAGAGGGTGCCTTTACATGCCGCCATTGTTGTCAAGCCCTTCGGACTTCTTTATTAATTGGTTTATATGTATACTCATTTGGAAAAGTCCAACACACGCCAACGAACCCTTTCTTTTTTTTTTCCTAGTGCAGCGAGTTTACGGGGTTGCTTACTTCGCTTGTGTTAGTAGGAAAAGCAGGAGGAGGAAATAAAGAGAAAAGGCAGGGATGTTAACCATAAATGCGCCTGGTTGGCTACCCTATTCTAGGGGAAGGTAAAGAGGGAATAGAGAGATAAGATAGAGAAAGGGAAGAGAGGGGGAGGAAAGCCGACGTTACACGCGCTCATCCAAAGAACGCATCAATTCTAACTCGCTCGGCTTTCCGCTCTACTGGAACAACCAAGAAATTAAATTATTACAGAGACGCAGGCTAATATCAAGTGCCGCCAAGCGAGCAAGGGAAAAAAAAACGTAGGATTTACTCGCAAAAAAATACGAAACTATACTTCGAATCATAGCAAGTTTCACGCGCAGCGTGTTCAAATGATGGTATATGGTGTAATAATAGAACTTTCCAATAACTATACAGGCGCTCTTCCTACGCGTTACATGACTTTCAAGTGTGGGCCTCGGTTTCATGAGACAGATTTTGGGGTAAAGCAAACAAACAAACGCAAGCGAACTTTCGGAGGCCTTTGACACGTCTCCTTTACCTCTGAAAGCCACATTTAGATTTTTGTTCATGTACTTCGCCATGATGCACTTGTGGACGTGCTCATTTTTGTGTATATATTTCTAGCCCTCTATAGGGGCTGTAATAAATTAATTATGGGTGTCCCACTCATGCGGTACTGTCTACAGTTCCATTTTTCGCGCCTGTATTACTTGTACTACAATGGCTTCCCCAAGTATCAAAAAACTTTTCTAAGAGCAGGTTCTTTTTTTTTTTCTGAGTACTACTGAGCGTAAGAATTATTTTGCTCAGGAAAAAATGACTCAAGGAACACTTTATCTTGGTGGCCCATTTAAGAGATATTATGGGATTACTTATTCAATTTCTGCCGTTGCTGCCTGCAGAAAAAAAAAATCTTTTTTTTTTTTCATTGCTGCGCAGGTAGCGGCCACAAGAGTTCGAGGACAAAGTTCGTCGCCTCGCGAGGTCGAAGGTCGGCCTCGGGCGAGCCTCCAGCCGAGGCGTTCTTCTAGGAGTTCTCCCCGCCTCCACGTCCTCATCCTCACCCTCAAGTCCCGGCGCATTCCACCGTACCGCCGCAGCCGTCTCTCGCCCGCGCAATCAAGCACGTACGCCGCCCCGGACGCCAGGACTCGGCAAAAAGCCCGCGCGCAATCGCCCTTCCCCACGCCACTGCGGAACGACCGCCGACGACGACATCGGAGACCTCGAAGAAGCCGTCCTTCTCGAGCGAAGAAGGAGGCGTATAGTGCGCCCGAAACGGCGACGTCACAACCGGCATGATTGTCACCGGCGTGGGTTTGGCGCACCGCTGGGCCTACTCGATGGCTGTCACGTGTTATGCCTAGGAGGGCACAGGCAGAGCGCTGTTCGTTTCCATTTTGGGGGATTTTTAGACGCGGTTGCATTATCTCCTTTGTGCTTCATCCTGTTTTACGATTGCCCTTCCTTGCTGGTAGTTTTGGCGGCTGGAATTCGCCTGTGGTGGGCCTTTGTGCAAACAACGCGTTTACCCTTCAATCATTGATTTGTTGATGTATGTATACAGGCGTTCGCACGGAAAGTTGTCCTTTTTTTTCTCGTTGAATAAAAGGGCAACCAGGAAAGCAAAGGTTCCTCCTGCGACTGTTTTAAGCAACATAGGCGCTGAACGGCTGATATTCCAGGCGGCCTGCCCTGGCGACATGGTAATTTGTTTCACTGTAAATTCATGTTTCAAAAAAAAAGGAAAGTGTGAACGGCTGCGTCACGTTTCCCGGTGACCTGCACACATCAGCCGAGCAATCATCAAGCCGGTCGTTTAGCGCCTCGTGAAGGGTTAAATAACGTATAATAACATATAACAGATGCGAAATGCGTCTGAGTGAGTTCTAGCAACTGCTTTCTGTGTTGCGTAAATTAGAGCAACATACAACGTAACACCACTTGCCTGTGATATCGTGGTGGGGACACAGCTTTATCATGGCTAGTGGCTCACTGGCCCAGAGTGGCCAATACATTGGGTTCAGGAAGTGTCCCCCAAACCAGCTAATAAAGAAGTGTAAGCTTGCGGAGGCGCGTCGCATAAATATAGAACGTGTACCGACTAAGCTTCCATAGCTTTTACGCGCATTAAATTAGCTGGCGTGGTGTCACAATGATATACCTGTTACTAAAAGCTAAAACAATAAAAGATGTACAGCGCCGGATGGCCCCTGCCATAACATTACGCCTTGTAATGTTTTTTAACACGCAGTTCCTCCAGCAGAATAAGGACTGTACGTCAGCAAGCCGAGTTCAGTGGCCCGACCATCGTCTACAGAAAGCTTCCATTAGTGCGAGCGCTTAGCGTCACCTTAATGCGTGCGAACGAAGAACCGAAACTTATGTGTAAAAAAAAAATTATAAATTATGTCCTGATCAACCGAAAGTAACGTCACCTTTTTTCGAGAAAGCGGGGTGTCGCACTTCCGGCACATCGCTATCATAAATAATGAAAGCCGTAACTAGAGCAAAACAAAAATAAAGGTCATTCTCGCTTTGTTCTAAAACGAAAAACAGGTCTTGTGCAGGCGAGCATATCTAAGGACCGTAACAAAAGGACTTATGTGTGCAGACATAAGCAACAACAGAAATTATGCTTTTAACCATGCTTGCGTGAGCGCATAAGAGAACGTTTTATCTAATATAATAAACCCTTGTTCCAAAAACAACTTTTTGAACAGATTGACAGAAGGTGCAGGGAAAACAAAGGAATAGTTGTAGCATGTAAAGAAGGCTGGAGGCTTTATCATGTTGAAGCATACGATGGCCATCATCTCAATCCGGCAACTGCTAGGCGACTGACACGGTGCTAGTCACTGCGTGCTTTGTAAGTTGTTATCGTAAATGGTGGTAAAGAGAAGGCGATTTGGAACTTTGAGGCTTGAGCGCTACTATTACACTATTCCATTGGCGCTTTCACGACGCCCTGAACTACCGGCAGGTCAAGCAATTAGCTAACGGTCTTAAATTCAACAACGACGCCATGAGCTGTGTACAAATAAATTATTCCGTTCGTGGTGGCGTTATGGATTAACCAAAGCTGTTTTCGAAACTACCGTTGCTGAGCGAGCGATAAAAAGAACAGACTTATTGCTTGAGGATGACAACTATCACGCAGGTGCCAATAAATAAAAAAAATAATGATGGCGTGAGTTGGTGCAGTGCGACTAAAATAAAAGAAACAATCATTTTTGTTTCACCGTGCCCATCACTTCTTCCCGAGAAGCAGCTACGACGAGGCTCTCTGATGTCGTACGGCGAGAAGTTTACAAAAACTGACAATCGAACGAACGATAGAAGGCATATACAGATATACACAAAGCGCTGTTCATATAATCTTCGTGCAGCAGGACAGATAATCTGTATGAATTGTCGAAAAATCAAGTTTTCATCGTTTAGAACAGAGACGTCAACCTTTTCTCCTTCTGGCACGTCATTCTATCTTCGTGTGCCTGCTTTTATTTCTTTATTTCTTCCGCATTCACGCAAGCCCTCCGGTTTCGCAACACGCACGTGCTAATGTACCAGATAAAAATAAGCATGGAATGTATCCTTCGCAGCACAGAGTTTCAGCTGAAACTCTCTTACATTTTATTCCATAATTTCCTTGCAGCTTACTGGGTGACAGAGTATGAGGCCAAGTGGTCTTCATCCAAAGTAACACCTATATGCCACACCAACGTAAAAATTCCTGAACCCCTTCGATCGCGACAAAGCTTTGTAATAGTGCGCCTGAGACAAGCCACAAAATTGGTAGCTGCCATGCGTTCGTCCAACACGGGTACTGTCACGTACAATCGTCCTTGCGAAAAGTACAGCGGACTCAGTCCCCGGATGAGATGACGCGAGATTAGGGATTCTGCAACGTTAGGCAGAAGCTGTTCAGACGGGCAGGGAATAAGAGGAACTCGGTGAAGAAAATTTTAAAGCCGCAATTGACGAGGCTAACTATTTGGATGTCATTCTCGTTCTTTCTTTATTATTATTATTATTATTATTTTTTTGAAACATGCCTTGAGCATGCAGGGATGCTCAGACGCTGACCGAGACAGAGTCGAACATGTTCTCACCGTTGGATGAAGGCAGATATCGGAGCCGTCAAACCTCGCATCCTCTTCCAACCCAGTGAAGTCGACCTCGAAGATTACTCCCTCGCCAGTTACTCATCTTCCCTCTCTCTCACACACACAGACACCTTTGAAAACACGAACGTCGCACGCCACGTTCTGACGCGCGCGTATTTCACTTCGCCGCCGCGAAGACGGCGCTTATCCGTACGGCGGGCCCCCATTGTTCCTCGGTACGCGAACAGAAGCTCGATAAAAGCATTGTTGGCGTCGGTTACTTAACAATGCCGGGATCGAAGCTGCCGCTGTCTAGGGTTTATCGGTATCGCGCGGCTTGCGCCGTTCGCTTTTCAAGCGTGCCAATAATGGCAGTCAGTCTCGAAAGTTATGGACCGGCTTCGGTTGTCCGAGTTGATGGCATCGAAAAGCGCGCCGCCACAAAAGCATGACACGCTCAATCAGGGTTCCGCTAATCGTGCCGACCCGCTGTGTTTCAGCTTTGCTTCGCGACAGCCGCCGCCGTATCGCTCCTTTATGGAGCACATTTTCAACGCAAACAGTCGAGCCCGTACGCTCACAGATTGGGAACGTGCGTAAGTAAGCTTTGGTTCTGTCGCGTTCTCATGCTCCACAACCTGCGATTATGGTTTAAGCAAGGTCCTCGTGGTCATTTGTAAAAGCAGGAAGTAGTTAACCACGCATTAGTTACTATGAAACTGACTTGATCGTTACCACGACTTCTTTTTTTTTTCTTTTGATGCACTGCACTGCATCGATCCGCATTAACTAAGGTCCGCTCAGGCCGGTTCCGGAGATGAATGCAGCTGTTAATATCAGTGAATTTTTGCTGAAGATCTTTGCGTACTTCCACTCTCCCCAATTGGCTCATAATAAATACGTGTACTGATTCTAATGTCTCTTCAACCTCATAACTCAGACTTAAATAACTGGCTCCACAGGCAGAAGTGAATCTATATAGTGACCGCCGTAGAAACGTTGTGACTGTCGCAGTTTTCGTAATCGCCAATTACGTCGTTCCCGTTGACATTCGTATTAGCGCCCTCAACCCATAAACGTCACTCCAGAAAAGTTAGCGTATTGCGCAATTTGTTGCGAGAGTAATTCAGGGAGGGCTCTCGCCCGTGACGCGCATATATGCGGCAATATTCATCGAGTGATTAAGTATGCTCCTTCCAAGGAATTGGAGGGAGCTGTTGCTGGACTTTCGGCTCGATACACAGAACCGGCGTCGAAAAATTCTTAAAGCAGCACTAATTGAACAAGCTGATTAGTGTTCGTCTTGGTAAACTTCTTACAAACAAAAC
Organism: Dermacentor albipictus; assembly: GCF_038994185.2. Classification (NCBI taxonomy): domain Eukaryota; kingdom Metazoa; phylum Arthropoda; class Arachnida; order Ixodida; family Ixodidae; genus Dermacentor; species Dermacentor albipictus. The sequence continues at coordinate 104,438,096 of NC_091824.1, read as the reverse complement.
CAAATAATAATAATAATAATAATAATAATAATAATAATAATAATAATAATAATAATAATAATAATAACAGCGGAACCAAAAGAAGAAAGCGACTCCACACCCAAACGTCAATGGACTTCTACTGATGGTACCTTGCAGTGGCGCCATCTCTGCGTTGAGAGTAAGACTAACGTGATCATAAATCCCGCAGTCTGAAAAAAGAGCGCCGCGTTTGAGTTAAAGGTTCGACAATACTCATGACACGATCAGAGAACACACTTTCCAAAACACGCGGAAAGAGTTCAGTGATACTATTTTTGGAGCGAGCAAAAGCATCGTCGCACAAAAGAAGCTTACAGTTTCTTTCTGCGGAAGTACCCAGACTTTCGCGCTCTTGATCGCGCAAGGCACGCTAGAAATCAGACGCGCATGTTGTACATACGTCCACTTTGAAAGCTCACTATAACATATTTATTTGCTGCTACTGCACCACAAATGCCACCAAAACATACTAAGCATGCCAAGGCAAGCGGTACTTTCGGACGTTGCCATGCCACATATATTTGTGGAAACAAGCATTGTCAACTTAAACGTGGACAGAAAGATTGAAATTCTTTTCGGCACACTGCTTTCTATGCGTGTTGGTGCTGCAGTGGTTAATCATACCACGTAAAAAATTGCTGTTTGTTTCACAGCTAATAGCTCTTGCCACGATGTAGTCATTTTATGTCGTCTAAGCGTCTTGTTATTGTGTCTGTTACGTAACGACATCCAGAAGATAATGTTTCGCAATAATGTGCACCATGTGGCCTCTTATTCTTAAGATGATAAAGATTCATAATTTGGAAATCACGCTTTTTTTTTCTTCTTTTTTTCATTCATCGAGCCGCAAAGTTCTGTTCCCTATATTCTCAAGCACAAAGTGTGCACAATTACAGTGTTTCGTTGTTGTTTGTTTTTCTGCACATTTCGTGTTTAAAGAGTTTTGTCGTGGTGCACAATTACATTTTTTTTCCTCTTTGTTTCGTCCATGTCGCTGAGCAGACGGGTACCACGTGATCACCGTGAGGGGAGGCGTGGGGAACAGGAGAAACATATCAGTTTTGTGTGAGCTTAGCTTGTGTGTGCCGCGATGTCCACGAGAACATGGCTCCGCTGCTGTCGCGCATAATGACATCGCGTGTACATTAAGCCTGCCCGTGCAACAAGGAGGAAACCGGACATCCCCATTCCGTATCCTACAGCGCCAGCCAATTTCTGCCCTGTTGTGTTCTTTTCGTTTTCATTAGGCTTGCAAAGAGTGTAATTCTCCCGTTCCAGGCTTCAAATAAAACGATCTTCTATTTTGAAGTGGCCGCAGTGTACTGTTATTTATGCTGACGGTCAGCAATGCCATGGCAGACCGTCCGCTGCCGGTCCCTGTTTTCAATACACTGTTCGACACGCACCTTTGCGTGCTGTTTACAGGCTCGACTCATACCAACCTTCAGTGCTAACGCTCGGCCGGAGCAATTGAGATTTAGCAGAACCAAGACCGTCTGCAGCTAGTGACACCCCTCCTCCCATTTGGAATTTAATGCAGCGCCTTATTGACGAAACTTTCAGCAGAATTTCGCACTCGTACAGGGTGTCATGAGCAGGTAAGGGCAAGGCGACAGTATTGTGAAGAATCGGTCAGAGGTTGAGGGGTACGTCTATTTTCATCTGTCCAATTGAAGCAAAGCTTTCTTTGCCTCTTCCGCACCTCACCCCCCCCCCCTGTTTTTTTTTTCGGTGGCTGCTTCTTTGCCGAATATACACTTTGAACCAATGACTATGCGCCGAAGAGACAACATGATGCTGGCCGCTTTCTAGCTGACCTGGAGTTCCCCGAGCAAACAACAACGATTAGACCATAGAAGCACAGTGGGAGTAAGTTACACAGCTTGGTCTACTGTGTGTGTGCCTCTGGGTATGTGTCACCTTGACTTTAGGGGTCCAAAAGCCTTTAAACTATTCAGATATATGTGTCATGCTTCACTGTGCCCATACACATCTCACGAAAACTCCTCCTTCGACAAGCAGTATACATCGTCTGCGTCCTCTTGACACACACGCAAATATAACAGCCACAGGAGAAGACGCTGTGCTCGTTTCTTCCGCTACTGCTGTTACACAAACAAGCTTCGCACCATTTGGAGTCCGCAGTTTTGTTGTACCTGATCTGTTTCGTTCCACTCCCAAAAAAAGAACAAGAATAAATAAACTACGTCTTCCGCATTTCCTCACAGGATACCAGTATACGCGTAGAAAAGCAGCAATATTTTATGCAGAACCTGATGCGCGCGTACTGAAGAGCAATGATTCGCACTTCAAGCAAATGTCGTTGATGTCACTTAATCATTTTAACGCCAGCAATGAAGCAGCAAATAAAAAGAAAACTTTGCCATACTTTCGTGCTTCCAAAACGCCCCACATATCTTTCATAGCTATGCATTTGCTGCATCCTGCTGCATACCAGGGAGACTGACGAGAAGCCTTAGGGGATGGAGACGGAAAGGGAAAGCCTTGTGAGTTGCTACCATGATTCTCTAAAGGAATAGAGACGACGCTTTCTATAGCAAAGCTGGCAAAGGGACTTTCACAGCCTTCTTTGTGTGATGACATGCTCCAAATCTCCAAAAATAAACAGCCAGCGATGCAACTGCAGTCGGAATCCTGAACCCTTCCTTTTGAATGTAATTATTAAAGATTAGGAAACAAAAGCTGACTCGCGGATACCTCACTCGGACAGACAAAAACTTCTTTACCCGGTTTTGCCAGCTATTAATCCTCAATTTTTCTACTGCCGTCACGTTTTACGGGTTCTATACGTTGGAGGCCAGTAGGAGTTCGTAAAGCAGCAATGCTGTTTGCGTGGGATCCCCGATGCGGCTGTATGCCCTTCGAGGGCGGCGATGATGAATCATCACAAAGAACAACCAGAAGACAGACCCTTAGTACTTCTGACGAAGGGTGTCAGGACTATATTGTTCCGCGTCGCTGTCTTTGATGTATCAGTTGCTCAGATTGGCATAGATCTGCGAAGGATGTTTTTTTATTACGCTGATGTCAACATGTTTTACTCTGTATGAAGCATAATGTCGTCGAGTACGCTACAAGGCACTCACTAAATAATTTATTTTACAGCATCCAAATCGAAATGCACTCCAAATGCAAACTGAATTCGTGCTTAGCTGACATCCCGGCAGTCAAAGGCAATCACATTCATATTACGTCGCGTTGCCTGTCTTCAGTTTTAAAGTCTTTAAAGCGGAACTGCGAACCACGTCGAATGTACCGTGTGTAAAGCATTCCTCCATAAAAATTCTCGGCTGCAAAACTTTGCCTTCTGACTTCGGGCTGCACGAATGGTCGAGCGCACTGGCTGTTTCGATGCCGTCTCAACGCAAAAGACTTCTATGCTTACATGACTACTATGCGAAAGCAAAAGGCAACCACCTGTACGATCAGCTACTGTGATTCTCTACGACCCGCCAATCGCACAAGCACCTGGGCGACCACGATGGTGGCGCCACAGATTGCCGTTCTCTCGCCACACAGCCCCACATTGCTGATCTGATGTCGGTGCGAGAGACATGGCGGTCAGCGACCGACAGCCATCGCCGACTTCATCCATCATCGTCTATTGAATACGTTCTAGATAATAAGATGCTTTAATAAAGCAGAAATTGGAGTCAGTTTATATACATTCATCGTTGCATTATTTGCCAAGGACAAATAAATCATTTATTGTGGAAAGGGTACATATACATATATAATACAAGTTGTGCAACCATGAACGCGAAAACACAGTAAGTACGTCAAGAGAAAATATAAGTAGAACAAAGACCCGAAATCAGCTCTGCTTAACGCGTGCCTTCAAGAAAATGTTTTTATTTTGTGCTAGAAATGTACCTATATTGCGATATATGAGGACATGATAAGCTGAGCACACAACTTATGTAAACTAGATTCGCTAAATGCAGTTGAGTAGAACTTGTTGCTGGGCGAGTTGGTTGGGATCCAATGAATACATTGTTGCGCCAAAACATTTTTTTCTGGCGCCTTTTTTGGCGCAACAATGTATTCATTAGATCGCTAAGTGTATTTCGAAGTGCAGAGTCCCAATATTTGCGCGCCTATTCTGGGTGGCACTCTTTTTTTTCCCTACGGTGCTTTGAGCTGTGACGTGTCGAAAGAAGGCTAACAGCCCATGTATTGTAGTGAGTGAGGGACGCAGGCATGCATAGCACGATACTCTTTCTTCCAAAACGGGATCTTCAGTAGGTACTCCGGCCTTCATTGATTACGTCCCAGTTACAGTACGAATGCCTTCCTTTACCAAGAGGTGTTGCTCGTTCGCAATTAAGGTGGCTCGAAGTGAGGATCGCCATAGATCGATCACTATAGGTGTCACACAGGACGGAGATAGGACAGCAACTGTCGTCATTGTCGGACTTGTACGCATTAAGGAAAACAAGTAATCGGTTACGATTACTTCTTTCAAGAAGGTAACTGATTACACTTACCAATTACTGTCACACGAAAGCAATCACATACTTTTACATTTCTTTAACTCCCAACTATTATTGACATTGCAACAATACAGTAAAAAGAACGACCGGCCCTGGCGCCCTCAATTCACCATCTGCAGCCCTTCCCACATTTTCTTCAATAACAATGGCTTTTAAAAGCTTTGGTTGGTCATTTTCCCTTACTTTCTTTTGAAGACATCTGTGGCGAAACTTAAAACTCGCTCGATGTGCGTGCTGGAATAAAGTGCTGTGTTGTAACCTACCAACACCTTGCGCACAATATTGGGGTTACTCAATACCGCGATGCTCTTGTCTGGGCCCTGTATGAAGCGCATTGCTTCTTTGTTGCTGGAGCTCGCAGGAGGTGCTCCCGGCAGGGTCAATGAAAAGCTGGAAAATTGGTAGGTGGTTTCTTAGCATCAAAGCCCGAAGTGGCTGTCGATATCCCGCGATAGCAGCTCCGGTTTAGTTTGTTTACCAACATATGATGTAATGCTCAGAGGAGGAAACAAGTACCAGGCGCTTGGAGGGGGGGGGGGGGGGGGGGAGGGGGCGCCTTTCAAAACAGGTGCCTTTCAAAACAGGCGCCTTCGCCAGGCTGCTGCGTGACAAGGCCACAGGCATTCTATCGTAGTTTCTGCCAAATCGGAATGCTCAAAGCTGTGTCGCCTGTTGCAGCTTATCTCGTCAATAAAGTCACTAAATACAGGTAATTGGTTACTGAAAAAATGTAATTAATTCACAATGCGCGTTACTGAGCAAACCAATCACAAGACCTTCACAAAATTTAATTCATCACGAGTAACTAATTACATGTCATTTCTTACGTACAAGTCTAGTCGATGTTCTGTTGCAAGCACACAAATGTCGTTGCTTGCACTTTACGATCGCAGCAGTTAGCACCCAGAGACATCTCAGGTTATAACGACGTCTTTCAGGGGTCGTAACTAGACACCGGAATTTAGGCAAAATCTCTCTTCTTCTCTAACGCCATTATTGTGCCTACTTAACATATGAGCATGAACTACGGGCGTAGAAACGTTTTAGTGCCACTTTTATTCGTGCTTATAAACGCCTATTCTGACGTTGATGCCTATATCTAATTTTCGGAGCCTAAAAATACTTTTCTATTCGTTTTTTTTTGTCCTTCCCTAATTTTGTTTATCTGGAGCTGCGGAATTTGACTGAAGGTGGCCGATTACTACCACAAACACTGTGCCGCGGTGTAGGAGCTGTTACTGCCAACATTGCAGCGGACGAGAGCGCCGCTGTGGAAAGGGCTCTAATTGCGCTACGCGATGATACACTCGAAGATGAATTAGCGCATTTGTGCGCTTACATCGCGCTTTTAGCTGGCATCATCGAGAAATGAATGCACGGCCGCAATTCTGACCCGCAATGCGGGCCTCATTTTGGACGTCCTGGAAAGGTTCGCTGCCATCCCCAATGAACCTGTTGCTGAAATCCTGGGTTTTGGGTTCCCAAAAAGAAAAGAAAAGAAGAAAACTGTGAAAAGTTCTGACCGGTGAACATATTGCAATTCCAGAGGGCACTGGATCATCGACTATTCCGAATCACAAATTTGTGCTTCTAACTTAGGTGGATGTCCAGCGTTCCTTTACTGCATACAAACAAATGCGTGTTTCTATGCCCCTACCCTCTGTAATGCGAAAACCCTCAGGATAATGATGATAATAATAATAATAATAATAATAATAATAATAATAATAATAATAATAATAAACAATGAAAATGGCGCACCCCGAAACTCGCTAATAATGAGATGTTGCTTGTTTGTCACTGCTTTCTCAACTTTTCTCATAGTGTTTAGTCATACTAGATTTCAGATAAATCTTCTAACCTATGCAACTTGGATCACTCCGTTTTCTCGTAAAAATAAGTTTCACAAAGCAGGGATTTAGTGGGCGGCGTTCCTTAGAAAAACATAATTTATCCTCAGATGCACAGTGGGCGTTCTTATTAATTGAGCGTATACATTCACTAAAGCACAGGACTTGGCTCCTATATACGCCTTAAATGACAGCTTTAGTGTCTCTTATAGGAGCCCGAAACAGAATTTTTATGCCTAAGCATCCGGTCTCTAGATAACACATCGTAAGCGTAAACATACATACCAGGAACTAGCGGAAAGCATGGCACTTAAACACCCTTCTTAGCCACCTGTTGCTCACAGTGTTTACCTTTGTGGCTGTCAAAGCGTTCATTTAAAATGCATATACCTGGAACTGGCAGAAGACTTCACTGGTAGACAGCCTTCTTCATTGCCTACTGTGCAGAAAGGTGTTTAGGTTTGGGATTTCCAGGGCGAGGAGGCATGACGGCGCCTTCTTTAAGCTGCAACAAGGCTTGCCCGCAAGACAACCTTCTCTGCTGCCTGTTGCTCAAAAATGTTTTTTGGGTTGTGATTGCCTGGGCGTTAAGCGTGAACACACATAACCGGCACTGGAAGAAAGCCTGGCTGGTAGACATCCTTCTCTGCCACTTGTCACAAAGAAGTGTGTTTAGGATTGAGGTCGTTAAAACACGCGACATCCGTTGCTTCCCTTTTCTTTAGGCCGACGAGGCCGTAAAACATTTTAGCGCGCGTTTCCGCTAAGGTGTTTCGGGTCAAAGTTGACAAGTAACACAAGACCACATCCTATAGAACGAAATGGTGAATGCAATCGGAGCTAAAATCCGCAAGATACACGAGCAAACCCTTTCTCGCCGAAAAACAAACTCTTATAAAAAGACGTTGAGCACGAAAGCTGTCGAACGATTCGAGCTCTTGCAGTGGTGTTTTCTTCTATTAAGACGCCCCTTTTAAAATAAAGCTGATGGTGTGACTAGAAGCGATCGAGAACGTTAAATACATTTTTTTCGGGGTGTCAGGAAAAAAAGTGCTACATTATTCACCAACCTTGTATTTGAACTAAATGTGGGGCAAGTTATAGGTGATGCGCAAGCGCATTTTGAAGTATCTGGGTTAATCAGGGGATAACTTAAAATTGTCACATCCTCCTTTTTTGTCTGTTTAGAGTCGTTGTGTGAAACAATTTTTTCCCCGCTGCTCCAGGAGAAGCAAAGCGGCTGCAATTCTATACTTGGAGAGAACAGAAGCCAATTTCTAAGTGACCAGTACAGAAAGTTTGACGTGTGTAGATAAGCTACAGCGTTTGCAGCAAATTACTTATATAAGCATTCCAGAGCATCACAACTGTGTGTTATGATGAGCTTAGAAAGTTTTCCCACGAACTGAAAGAACAAAACGTGGCACAAAATGAACATTTAAACCAAAACAGGGAGAATTGTATGAGTGCTCTATGGGCAAAGTGCCAAAAAGGCTAGTTAAACATACGCTTTGCAAATTATTTCTTCATAAAATGCACGAAAGTGTTCTACGACAGTTATCCGCAATGTTTTCTAAAGTCCTGTAAGAACTGCCCGTCATGCCAACCTTATATTCAGTGAAATTAAGTTCCAGGCTAAAGGAAATTTGTACTGAAAGTAGGACGTTCCTGGCTTAAATACGACCTTTCATACTCGTTTTCTACTCGTTTTCTGGCTATATCTTTATGCGTAATACAAAGCTTATAGTACATCGCCACATTGTGCTTGCTAAACCAAACTATGCACCCTGTTTATATTTCGTGAAAATAAGGAGTAAGTTATGGGTATTCTATAGGTGAAGTATGAAGTCTGTGGGTTAATAAATGTCTTTGCTGTAAATTACGTATTCAAGAACTCCAGGGTGTTAACAGGCAACATGCAAGCCTTGGTAACTTTAACAAGACCAACATGCTTTGTTAAAATTCCTACTGATGTGTGACCCCACGTGTTGTGAATAATCCTCCACTTGAGAACGAACTGTACATGTGCTTCCAAGAAACCATGTTTCCTGTTCTGCAGCCCAAAGGCAAAGATTTGGTGACCTGTATATAGGGACGAGAGCGCATGACCGGTGTAGTCTGAGGATTCCTTTCGTTTGACTTTATTCCTTTCTTGTCATCCACCATTCGCGGGCAGCAGATCTCGGTGATAACGTGGACAGAGCACAGCTTGGACCACTGATGAAAGGCGAAAAGAAATAGCGTTGAAAAAAATCGTAACGTTATACCGGCCCAGTTCTGTAACATTAATAAAATGCGGTTCATTATTTCAAAACTAGTCGAAACGTATTCTATTTTCGATTCAACTAGTTTCCAGCCCATCAGGTTTGTATCCCATACCGTTTCAGGAATTACTATTCGTTTACCGCTACTCAGCATCGTAAACAGATTGCCCGCTGAGGGACATAACTGCCGCTAAATGAACCCACACAAGGAAAGAAATACATTTATAGTGGCGCGTATTTTCTTTGTTTCCGACTACGTCCTTCCAGTGGTAATTTTTATCCTTCACTAAGTATACAAACTAGGTTGGCAACTGCTTCTTTAGATGTCCTGCTCTCACTAGCGTAACATTAGTAAAAATCATGTCATTGAGAAGCAATTTCGAACACTAAAACATTAGCAGATATCTTGAGTGTTTGTCCCGCCCCATGGGTCATCATGGGAGATTTCCATGCACTCTCCTGCACTCTCCTGAACGATGGTAGCCCAACCTTCCTTCGAGGCGTGACATACGGCAGCTGCCTCGACCTTGCTTTTGTCTCCAACTCTCTCGCCGGATGTGTGAAGTGGTTTCCAGATATTGATACACATCGGAGTGATCACATTCCCGCCTATCTGAACATCAAAGGCTTGTCGTGTAGATCTGGCCCACGTAATACTATTCGGACAATGGGCCAAATTCAAATCTGATATGGAAGATGCCTGCCGCGATGGTCTACCCTCTGGATTAGAGCAAACAATTAAAAATAGAATGCAAAGCGCCACTCGCATGATATGATAATGATCTCTTCCACGCGAAACGACTTTGACATAGAATTAGAGCGACTTCTAGCACTTCGTCGCCGGGCGGAACGTCGATATCGGCGTACAAAACCAATCCATGACTTTAGGACAGCCAGGAGGATGCAAAAGAAGATTCAGCGTCGTATGGATAGATTAGCGTTGGAACGTCCGGCAACGTTTTGCCAGACACTCGACCCCCGCAAGCCACTGTCTCACATTTGGAAAACGGTGCAAGGTCTGCGTTGCCTTCCGGAACAGCGTTTTCCATTCAAGGCGCTCGCGCTTTACCAAGGGCGGCAAGACATCGATGTCGCACAAAACTTTTGTGCGCGCATCGCACACCAAATGACTCGGCCAGATCGTCCAACCCGAGAGACGTCCCCCTATTCCTGTGATTGCCGCATGGACCTCCCTTTTACAATGGAGGAGCTCCAGGCGGCACTAGCTTTCTGCAGGCGCTCATCATCTCCGGGTCCAGATGATATATCGTACCGAGCCTTGTGCTATCTCGCAGAATCCGCACGGATAGATTGTTGAGTCTTTACAACTCCTCGTTGCAGGAGGGAAATGTTCCTGACGAATGGAAAGTAAGCCGCCTGGTGCCACTCTTGAAGCAGGGAAAATCCCCACTGGAGCTTACCTCTTACCGCCCAATAGCGCTGGCCAGCTGTGTGGGAAATATAATGGAACGGATGATCCTTGGCTGCCTAGAATGGTTCCTTGAACACTATAAGATTTGTCCGAATTTCATGGCTGGTTTCCGACGTGGCCGCTCTTCCATCGACAATGTAGTTGGTCTTGTTTCATATGTCCAGCACGAAAGGTCCCGTAAGCGTTTATCTGCGGCTTTATTCTTAGATGAGAAAGGGGCATATGATAACGTACTACATGAGGCCATTCTCGATGCTCTTGCGATGGTGGGCCTAGGTGGTCGAGTCTTTTTGTGGATTGCAGGTTACCTATATGCAAGATTATTCTTTGTGTTAACTGGCCCACTACGCGACGCTATACCAGCAGGGGCGTTCCTAAAGGTGGTGCTCTCAACACGACGCTATTCAACCTCGCTCTTGTTGGACTTACTGAATACTTACCAAGTACCATCAAAATTTCAATATACGCGGACGACATCTGTCTAGACTTCGGCAGTCACACGTCCTCAGATACGCGCGTGGCTTCAAAGAGCGGCAACTTTGTCAGCGATCTACTTGTATAAACAAGGTCTCAGCGTATCACCAGACAAATTGCGTGCTAGTGGCATTTACTCGCAAACCAATGAGGCCTTATGTCATCTCAATAAATTGGCGGACCATTTCCTATGTCAGAACCCACAGATTTCTTGGCATAATTATTGACCGAGACCTCTTTTGGAGCCCGCACGTGGCCTACATGAAACGGCGCTTGACAGCAACTTGCCACTTGTTTAAATACTTGACAGGAAAGACGTGGGGAATGTCAGTAGACGCAATGCTGAAACTCTACAAAGCTCTCTTTCACGGTTTTTAAGATATAGTCTACTTTTACTGAACAACACTTGCAAGACAAATATTCGTGTTCTGCAGGCAGCACAAGCTCAAACACTTGGAGTTTGCCTTGGTTTGCCCAGATGCACGTCAACAGAGGCAACTATTGCGATTGCTCGGGACCATCCAATGCAAACTCACATAACGGTGGAAGCCCTGAGAACGCACATCAGACATTCTGCACGTGCCCCATATCACCACCTTGCAGCACTACCTTAAGGCAGGCACCAAGCGTCATTCTCTAAAGCTATCGTCAAGTACAGCGACAAACTTCCATCGGGCTTCACCGCTGCATCTAAACCATCGATACCCCCTTGGCGTCTTATCAGCCCCGCAGTTGTACTCAGTGTACCAGGAATCGGGAAAAAGTCTGAGCTGCCGTTGCCTATGCTGAAACAACTGTCTCTGCTTCTTCTGCACGAGAGGTACGCGGACAGTGGACACAATTATGCTATTGGTTTGACAAACATCCAGTGTTCGTCCGGTGCTGTGGTTGTCCCAGCAAGAGCTATTACCATAAGGTTTAGGACTGACCTCCCAACGACATCGACATCTGCGGAACTAGCTGCTCTTCGCGCTGCACTTTGCTTCGTCTATCGGGAACCGCCTGCACAATGGTCAATCTTCAGTGACTCAAAGGCAGCCCTACAATATGTGCTATCAGCTCTGCGTCGTGGGCCATTCGAACAGCTCGTATTCGATATAAGATGCCTACTTCATACATCACATGAGAAAGGACACCCCGTGACGTTTCAGTGGCTGCCAAGTCACTGCGGCGTGATTGGAAACGAAGACGCAGATAATGCCGCTCGGGCAGCTCTTGAAGACACACAGGAAGAGGCCATACCACTTTCACGGTCCGACGCAGCCAGCAGACTTCGAGTGCTTGTACAGGGGAGATCATGCTCTCTCTATGGTTCATGCCAAGCAGCCAGACCAACCGGAGCCATCGGCGATACGACCTGCCCTCTTTTATGCATCTCTCTATGCCAACTGGACTCCGCCGAAGAGAGGCCACTCTATTTTATCGCTTATGGCTAGGGGTGGCCTTCACGAAATCTTAGTCATTTCGCATTGGAATGGCCGACAACGCTCTCTGCAATGCTCGTCTTTGCGAGGAGACGCTGGAACACATTTTGTGCGACTGTCCTGAATATAATGTTCAGAGACAGTCCCTGGCGTCCGTTCTAGCCCACCTTGAAAACAGACCATTGTCAGTTGCAACTATTTTCACATATCGCCAACAGAAGACATCGCAGCTGAAGGCGACGAAAGGACTACGGTTTTTGAAAGAGACGGGATTGGACAAGCGGCTGCGACAGTGATGTCACGTACCGCGCAAGAGTGTCGTCCTGTAACTGACGATGTGTGTGCTGTGTTATGTGCTCTCTCTCTCCTCCCCACCTTTCGCCCCCCCGCCCCCCGCCCCCCGCTCCCATGTGTAGGGTATCAAACCGGTTAAGCTAAACTGGTTAACCTCCCTGCCTTTTCTTCTCCACTTTTTCATTCCTTCCTTGTCATTGAGAACCGGAAAATTAAGGTAGTTGTCCTCTCGGCCTTTCACCTCTTGTTTTGTCTCTCGTTCTCGTCATTGACTAAAACAGAATGAAATAGCTAGCTAAGCATTTCTGTCTCTGCTGTTTGTTCAGGTTAAATTAAGTCAGTACGCTTGCGCAATGACCATTTCAAGACGCTTCCATAATAGGGGAAGTGAGCTAACGTTGCTTGCAGCCTTACTCCGACAGTTTTTGTCGTAGTCGTGCCTAAATTACGCTTTTCTGACTGAAAGTCATCCGAGGTGATGAGAAAAGGCACCCCACCTCTGAAATCGAGCTCGTCTCATCGAACTTCTGCTCCTGTGCGATAGTGTGATGCTCAGCACGTCTTTCTAAATGTTTCCCTGCCCTCATGCTTACCCCACTGAGAGGTCATGGACGCCGACAGCGGCTTCACCGCGGTAGAAAGTAAAAGGCTGAAGTAGAAACATCGCAGGTGACTAAAGAAGTGAATGAGCAAGTCTTGCGGGAGCGCTTCCTCCGACTTACATGATAGGCTACGTGCCTCTCGACACTTCGAGGAATTTGAATTCTATACACAGGCGTATCCTCAATACTTGCCTCAAAAAACTGCTGGCTCTCCCGTATTCGAGAGTAGATGTAAGCATGAAATGGCAACCGGCAAAGCAGATTGCTTGGAGATGATACTAACCACAATCTTCAAATAAGTGTAGTGCTTGTTCGCAACGGCACACACCACAACACCACACCGCGTCACGCCATACTATGCACTCGTCCATATGGGCGCAGCCCAGCTTTAAGAAGAAAAGCGGCTGAAGGCCGCACGACAGGCAGCGAAAGACACTAGGGAGACAGAGCACACTGCCCAGCTGGAAGAATGAATTGACTTCTGGGGTTTCACGCGCCAAAACCACGATTTCATTATGAGGCACGTCGTGGTGGGGGGGGGGGGGTGACTCCGGATTAATTTTGACCACCAGGACACTTTTAACATGCCCGCAATGCACGGAGCAAAGGGGTTTTTGGATTTCGCTTCCATTGAAATGCCACCGCCGCGGCCGAGATTTCAACCCGCAACCTCGTGCTTAGCAGCGCAACACCATAACCGCTAAGCCACCACGGCAGGTAGCAGCGCCTGAAGCAGGCGTCACGCAGCGTGGCGCCATCTGTCGCGATGACGCAAAACCCGCGCCGCGGAACTCGCGGACCGCTGTCGTTCAGCGCTCAGCACCAAAAAATGACAAGGAAGTGTGTAGTACCCTGCGTTTTCCTCTTGAATGCCGCTGTTAAAAATGACAAATAAAAATTCAGCGCACCAGAAGTGTTACAGTTTGAGTGATATTATGAACAAACATTAGGGAAGTGATGTGTCTTGCAAACTGTTTCAGAAGTAACTGGCGTATGTGATGCGGTCCTGTACAAAGGGTTGGGGGACAGAGACCGCATTTTATAAAGTTTTGACTAGTAGTCCGGATGATCTTGTTTGAGTGCCAGGATAACGGCTCTGCCTTTTGGCTCAAGGTCTCTTGAAGGTCGCCGACAACGGGCGCTAAAAGCATTTCACGCTTAAAAATTGCCACATACGCGCCGTCTACAGGAAGGGGGGGGGGGCGAGGCCCCTCCGAAGTCTTCCATGGGTAGGAAGGGCAGGGCCCTCCCCCCCCTCCAGCGATGTCTACACCCCCCCCCCCCAAATGTCATAACCAGAGTTATGTTACCCACATCATTTGATGTTTCATCTGAGTTGCCTCTACCTTCTTGACTTAAAATTTTATTAGCACTGCAAGCTTACTGCGTAATTGTTGGCGCAGACGTGCAAGGCTTTTAATTCATACTTTCGCTTTGTTTCTGCAAATCCTGACAATAGGAGGACAAGCGCTTTAGAAGCACCAGCGGCGGCTACCTCATCCGTATTTGGTCACTTCAAGATTTTTTTTATTTGTACCGTGAACATCAATGTACATACACAACATATTTAAGTATATACACAGGACAAAGTTCATTATATCTTTTCGAGAGAAGGAGGTAGCCAACTAAAAGTTATATCTAATGGCATGAGATAGTGTCTGCCTAGAGAATGCATATAATGCGGTATGTTCACCTCGCTTTAAATTGCTTTGCCTGTCTTTTTGATCCTGAAAAGAACTTGCAGACTTCAGTGACCCCTTCGGCATGGTATTTTGTAAACGGCGTGTGAAAGACACGTGAATGATATGCGTCTCAGTATTGCTTCTCTTTACAGTAGACAGGGCTAACAACTCATTAAAAAATCTAATAATTTACAACATTTATTGGGATGGAAACATCGCCACTTGCATGCATAGGACATAAATCTATAGGCTACGCCTGCTAACTTCAGCGAGAGTTTAAATATATGCGAACGCCACGTAGCTGGACAGAACCAAGATAAGGTTGTTTGCATCGCTTGGACATACTCAAATTATTTTTTTTCATTCCACCTGATTAGGTAATCAGTCTGAATTCAACTCAAATAGTATAATTACATGAAAAGTGTCGATGAGAAAATTGTAGAGCGACATGAAAAACTCCCAGTGGAGCTTTTTGTTCGTCAATACGTGCTGCATAAAAGTATTTTTCCGAGCGTTAAAGAAGCCCGCGAATACACTCAAAGTGCCTCGAGTGGCCAGTCGCGCGGCAATTTTGCGTGCATTTGCGGGCTTCTTTCACACTTGGAAAAAAAGTTTTATGTAGCACGTATTCAGCAGCAGAAAGCTGTATCGGGAGTTTTTCATGTCGCATTACAATTTTCTCATCGACACTTTTCATGCAATTATAATGTGCGAGAAGTGGATTATTTCATTAAGACTAATTATCCAATTAGGCGGAATGAAAAATATAATTTGAGTGTCTCCAAGCGACGACAAACAACATTACCTTGGTTCTGTACAGCTACGTGGCATTCGCATATTCTTAAACTCTGGCTAAAATTAACTGGTACACCCTGCATATAGAGTTCACTCAGTAACCGAAATGAGGCCAAGCCGTATTCACTCGAAATCAGGTTCAATTGTGGTCATGCGCAGCAGCGCTTGTACCCGGACTCCCAGTCAAAACAAGAAAAGGTGGCAGTTTCGCCCGAAAGGCGATTCCCTATTACTGATAGCGAAGTATAAGACAATTACAAGAAGGAAGATCCCCACCGTATATATCCGTCTAACACTGGCACCTGTGTAAGTGACGCATTCTGAACTTTACAGCCAATATATTTTTTTTTTTATCCAACTGAGAAACAGTCGCACTCGGTGCGCTGATTCCGATCGCGCTCAACAGCGAATTTGCGTGCGCAGAGTACTTTCGCGAGTCGCTACTAGATGGCGAGGGGAGGCGATCGCGGTGGCTTACGGCGGATTTCATACTGGTACAGTAGATTGCCTTTACGGCGAATTCGAAGGGACCATGAAAGTTCGTTCGTCTTATCGGAAGTTCGCCTTATCATAAAATAGGCATCATGGTCAGCTGCATCCAAATACCTTACTGCAAAGCGGTAAATGAAGTACACTTAAAGAGGGGGGGAAATGACATATAAATCATTTATTTAGCTGAACTCGATAGAAAACTGTTTCCAAGTGGTACTCTTGCTTGGTTTCATCCAGACCGTGATGGATGTTTGGCGCTTCTGTGCAAAGCGGCAAGCAGCCACAAACGATGTCACCTCGCCCAATGAACTTAAAGAGAGAGAGAGAGAAGAAAGGGGAAAGGCAGGGAGGCTAGCCAGATGGGAAAATCCGGTTTGCTACCCCACGCTGTGGAGAGAGGGGAGGAGGAGGTAAAGGGATAGCAAAGTAGAGATAAAGAAAGAAAGGAGCATAGACATACAATCACAGTCGGTCACTGCCACCGCATACCGTCACCGCACAGCACAGTGGCCCTTGCAGCCCTATAAACATCGGTTCAGCCTACAGCCGCTTGTCCAATTCTGTTACCCCTAAAAACTGCAACAGTGCCCTCGTCGCCCTCCACCTGCAATGGCTTCTTACGGAACTTAAAAATTCTTCTGTGCCTTCGTGATGCTCGAGAAAGTTTACTAATGAGTTGAAGCAGGCAGCTGCCGCTTCACAGGTCATTGGTGCAGGCTCCGAGCTAGCGAAAGTACGAAGAGCGCGCTAAGCGCGCAGCAAAGCAGCCGCAACCGAGATGAAAGTCCAGGGGACGTTGAGCGAAGTGGGGAAGGAGAAACGAGGCGAAGCGTCGTGGAGGAGGAAGGAAGGCGGAGGCACGCTGGGTCAACCACCTGTGGCAGTTGCTACAGGTTTCTTTTGCGATACGGACGTAATGTGTTCGTCTCGTGACATCATCATCCTCGCGCGCCTTACGCTCTGTGTGCTAGTGAAAGCGTGCGACGGTGAGCCGACGACAGCGGCTCAATCTCTTCTGCACAAAAGAGGATGGGGGGTGGGAGGCACACCGTTTTCCGTCCTGCGCATGACCTCGGGGTGTTGCACTTCGGCTGCGCGTGGTCGCGCGGGCTTTATCATTGCTTTATCATGAATACGGTCTGCTTTGAGGACACAGTCTAGGTGGACCGATGGTTCGTCGCTTTGCCTGTGCTGTGTTCTCGCCGCTCAGTTTGCGTTGAAGCGATAGACAGCGCGAAGGGCACTTCGCTCGCTGCCCCTGCCGCGATTCCTCCTGCCAGCATTTTGACAGCGAGCGTCCGCGGTCATCGAGTGCGATGTGGTCATATTTGCCTGTGCACACTGACACCAGCCTTGCTAATTTAATTAGTAAGCGAATGTTTACAAGGGGCGTTCTGCACCGGTGGTTGCTGAGTATGGCGCAGTCGCGCGAGCCCTGTTTTGAGTACGAGCTGCGATGGGGACAGCCTAGGCGCACCGAGTACCGGTAGCTTCGTATGTGTTATAGCACCCATACGTTTGCGCGTCACCCGCGTTCACTAAGTGAAACGTCACTGTCTCTTTTATTTCCTCCTCTTGTTTTCGCTTCTCTCCACGGGCGATGTGCGCGGCAGGCTTCCAGCAGGGTCCCTTGATGCGCGCGCTCCCGGGCGAGGCGTATCGAGGCAGCCTAGCATCCAGGATCGGTAGCAGTGGCGGTCACTCCGAATGTTCGTCTTAACCGAAGTGCACGTCTGAGGCAGTTCGTTTTGAGCAGATTATTTTGCATCGAATCTATGGAAAACCAAACAAACGTTCCCATGTTGTACGTTATATACGAGAATTCGGCTTAACCGAGTTCGTCTTAACGGGAGTTCTCTGTAGTTGGAAAAATTGGCTCAAATGGCCGGGACGTAACAGAAAAGCGTGGCCCTTACATGAGTTCATATGCTAGTTATGTCGGCGACAAAAGTTTAGTAAGCAATCACTTACTAATTTAAATAACGAGCATCATGTAATGTACGGACCGTGTAATCTGTAAACATATCGCTAGCTGACCACGAGCCCTCGCTGTCACAACACTGACATTATTAAGAACGCCGGCAGCAGGGGCGAATGGTTCGTACAGCCACGCGATTCACCACAGCTTCGCAAATTAAATTCCTCCTCCTCCTCATCATCATCATCATCATCAGCAGCAGCAGCAGCAGCAGCAGCAGCAGCAGCAGCAGCAGCAGCAGCAGCATCAGCATCATCATCAACCTACCTAGTTTTATGTCCACTTCAAGACGGTCTCATTCAGCGACATCTCCAATTACCCCTCTCTTAGAATACGCGATCTGCAACGCTTTGGACGTGGAAAAACGGCCCGGAAAGGAAGACAGCGCGCGTGAAATTAGCGGCCATCCCTGCTCGCCCATTATCGTTGCACTAACCAATGATTAGCAGCAATAAAATATGGCACGCAGACCACGTAAGCGCTAGCCGGGCACATTCATTGGCAGATACGGCATAGATAGAAAAGACGCGCGCTCGCCTTCCCAAGCGCGCGTTTGATCACGTCAGCGCGTGGGAAGATAATGCCCATCAAGCCGCCATCCTTTTCGGCTCACTGTTACGTGCTTTTTCTCACCCTCAGCTAGCAGGGGTCTTTCATTCATAAGGCCTTTGGACTTTATACGGAACAGCACGGTGATGACAGCGAAAATTTGGCTGAAGTGTCCATATAATTGGTATCGCAATAAAATCAAATATAGAAAACATGCGTCGAGCTCGCTTCTACCGTGGCTGCGGACGTCGGTGTGTGCACTGGCTACAAACACGGCACGCGCACCAACGACAAAGCCAACAGTGGGCACGTCGCTTATTGAGACTTCACCAGAACCCGTCCGACGCTGAAACGAAAGCGTATTTTCCACCGTATTTTCCACCGTATAAGCACCAGCGTAAACATAACACTGGGTGCGCGGGGAGACAGCGCACGCAATGCACGCTATTCTTACTTGCTCTCATGCCCATTCGGGCTTTTGAAATATCGCTTTGTCTTGTCTATTTATTGATTTATTTGTCAATACGCTTGTTTATTTGTGTGCCTTGTAATTTATTACACTATGCCCCTTTATTCCGCCGCCAGCAAATAAATGAAACTAATGGAATAAGTCATTCTTTGACGCGTAATGAAACCATTGAACTATGGCGTCACATTGCTTTATGCTAATAATTCTAGTCATAAGTTGTCTTCAGAAACTGTTGTATATTGCGCAATCTTTATATATATTATGTGTTATTTTCTCAACTGACCTTTCGTCAGGAAAATATTTCTTCAATGTATCTTTGCGTATTAAAGCTTGCACAAGGCGTTACATGGCTTCTAACATTGATGTGTATTTGCACGACCTAATATGCGCAATACACATATATCGCCCTAAAGTGTTGAAATGAATCCCCACGTCACATGGCTCATCTGAGAGACGCCAGTCTCTTGTTGATGCGAGGGGCCTCAGACTGTGAGATTTAACTGCCTCCTACTGTGAGTTCTTGGGAATTCTCATATAGAGCCGTCACTTCAGCGAACCATTCTTCGAGGTCACACAAAGTTCCTTCAAGTGCTACTGTTGTTTAAGTGTAATAAGTATACATACAGTTGGGATTCGGAAAAAGCTGGTCGCTCACCCCCCCTTCCCTGTGCCCGGAAAAATGAAAACTTTCCGCCTATGCCCTGAATAAGCCAAGTCCGGTTCAATATCAGCAAGAAGAATAACAATTGAGTCGCCCTAGAAAAACTTAAATATATGCCATACTTGGGCATGTGGAAGTGCGCTCGTTTATTTGCGCATGGTAAAACTGGACAAGGGCTTGAGTCATCTGTGAGGTCACCATTGATACTAGCGACAACAGAGTTTTCAAGAACCGTTGTCTTCACCAAACATGATAATTGATTTCCACCGCTTCGGCAACTCAATATGCGTTAAGCTGCTTTTCCATGGAGGAGCAGTCTGCGGAACGCCAAGAGTCCTCCTTAGGCCCTTTCTGTGCAAAACCTCTAGTCGTTCCAGCTGTGATAGCGAAAGAGAAATCAAAGGGAGCTGGTACATTATTCAACTCGTCACCAGTGCATCGTGCAGCCTGATCATTGAAGAAGGGTGATATCCCCATTGCTCACTTTCAACTCTACGGATCACAATGAAGTACTTTATGGGTCTCTATCGAGGCCTCTTAGCCTAGTCGCTTTAGAAAGGTTATCGATGCAAATTGGCCGCCTCAAACAGACGGTAGCCGGGCGAGCCCTTCTACAGCGCCTTCGAAAGAGATCCGAGTGCCGAGCGTACTTGGCCCTTAATACTCTTGATTACCTGGGTCTTGACGCTAGAGGTCGAATTAAGAGGTCGAAACCACCTTGGTCTTTCGCGAGCCTCGATAGTTCGTTGGCCGTTCCTCACGTTCGTGCTAAGCGGAGTTCTCCTTTGGCAGCAACGCGTTCGCTCGTACTGGAACATCTTGAAACGGAATATGCACGTCACCTTCAAATTTTTACTGATGGCTCTGTGGACAAGGTCAGAGGATCTAGTGCAGCTGCTTTTCACATTCCCTCTTTGAACTTTGATTGGTCCGTTCGCTTCACTGCAGTCGTGTCCTCCACAACGGCCGAAAGCGTTGCCATTGAGGCAGCTCTAAAGAAGGTACGGTTTTGTACGCCTCAACCTATTGTCATTCTTACCGATTCAAAATCTGCTCTTCAAAGGTTAGGTTCCCTACTGATGCCTTATATCTTAGCTCCCTACGCTCGGTGCACAATCTCCATATCAAAGGCTTCTCCATACGTTTCCAATGGGTGCCCTCGCACATAGGTATCATAGGCAACGAGATGGCGGACAGCCTCGCCTGTAGAGCGCTGAGCAGTGTTGTGCCACTTCGGTCCCTTGCGGAGCTCACCTCACAAGCCATGTGTGACCAAGGGTCTCAAAAAAAAAACAAGCCACTTTACTGCACCGCCTTCGCACGGGCTCTGCTCGCACCCCTGTGTGGATGTATAAGACGGGCCCGGCGTTTTCTCCATTATGCTCAACGTGTAGTGTGTGCGGTGACATAGAACATTGCCTTATGTGCTGCACTCTGTATAACACGGAAATGAGTGTGTTATTCGGGTCCCTCAAGAAGACAGGAATTCCCCACAGTTCTCTTCAGGACATTGTTTTCCGCACGGGAACCAGTTAGATAGGAAGGAGGTTTCTCGCCTTCTTTTCAATTACCTGCAGGACACAAATTTAGCCTCCACATGGTGACCATAGGAATGACTATTTGTAATTGTGAGCTCTGTGTCTGATTTATGTGATTTACTTATCTTAAGTTTCGCTACGGTGGAGCAATTGCCCGCAGCAACTGCAAAGCTAATTCCACCAGTAGCCTACAACCACTCAACTCAACTCGACTCAACTTTCCATTGAGATACCCAGACTGCTCACGTCAAGATGGGCTATGTGAGGCATCCAGTGCGCCCACATGTGCCCCAGCCACTGCAGTGTCGCAAATGCTTAAAGTTGGGCCATGCTAGCGCTGTCTGCACTGGCCATATAAAGAGACGAGAAGGAAAGGCAGGAAGGTTAACCAAGTTCTCGCCTGGTTGGCTACCCTACACGTGGGTAAGGGGAAAGGTGGAATTAAAGTTAAGAAAACAGTGTGCTTGCGTTGAACAGACAGCGATGACCAATTTTAATGCCCAGTCACGGTAACAAAATGCTTGAACTGTGATGGCACCCATGACGCAAACACGAAAAATCGTCGGCAGATAAGATCGGTGAAAAACGAAGTGTTGACGCTTTTCTAATGCTCCATATGGCATGCAGATTTATTGTTCATCCCGTACAGTTTGTTCTATAAGCACAGCTAATCTCAAATATAGCTAATTCTCAGGCATGACTTACATGTTAACCGAGCAGACCTGCCGACAAGTAAACAGCAGTCGGACGTCATCGCGTCGTCCTTCGTGCAGGTTTCTTCACACTAGTCGTATCGCCCTTTGCCGCATTCAGGGCATTTGGTCCCGCCTCTGTCGCGTATAGGAATCAGATAAAGTTGCTGGCGCATTACAATAACATCTGTATTGTGGCCGTTCAATGGCAAGAAGGATAACAACGGCTAAGGAGTTTCGCTGAGGCCCACGCGCTTGGCCCGTTATTACTAAAAGGCCAAGAATCGTGTTTACTCAACAACGTTAACACACCGACGGCCACTCAGCGTGTAAATGTGCGCGTCTCCCTCCACGCGCGCACAAAAGAAGCCGAGCTCCCGAAAGCTTAAAAGTTATGTTTCTAAGCAGGCGAGCCTCAAAAAAAAAGGGGGGGGGGGGTGGAACTTAATTTTTCTTTCCAAAACCAGACACATATCAAAATGTCTCAATTTAGAGGCCGAAAAGACAGCTAAAAGTCCCACGTGCCACAACCCAAGGCGCGCGCGCGCGCGTGGCATTTAGTCCGTGCCACCGACGAGGATAAGTACATAAAAGAAGAGCGCAGAGTGGAGAAAGCACGTAACGGACGCGAGTGGAGGAGGAATACAAGGGAGTAAAGAGACACATTACCGCCAACTTACACGGCTCGGCGACAATGACTTGGGCCGGCGACAACCACGCAAGATGCGCAAGAAAGAAGGACCGGCTGAAAGCCAGCTCCTCCTCGCCTCTCTCTCTGCCCTCTTACCGACCGCTGCGAGTCTTGAGAGCCGCGCCTAACTCGTGTGATGTGCGAAACGCACTAAAAATGAACGGACTGGTAAGGAGCGTGGGGACGAAGAAAACGAAGCTCGGAGCTTTCTTGGCTTCGGAGCAGACCACAGAGCTAAAAGCTTTGCCCCCGCGAGTCGCCGGCGCTGCCTCGTGCCGCGGCTGAGGGCCTTAGAAGAATGACAATCGGATTACTTGCCTTTGGGCCCTCTGGGGACTTCGCGTGGTTCGCGCCCTCTCCGGCAGTAGGCTATATAACGACGGGACGCTCGCCACAGACTGAGCAACAGGCGCTACTCGTGGTCCCGTCGACGACAGTGCGCCGAGTCGTCAACACCACCGTGACCAGCACAGCCGCCATGGGAACGGAACTGCGCCGCCGTCGCAGTGCCGCTGATGCTGCCTTTGTCGTCGGGGTGAGTTCCTCGACTGACGGATAACGCACCCGAGTGTCCAGGAGCCTGCGCCGTCGTGTGCGCGCATTGCGGGAAACGGGACATTTGTCACCGCTACGAAATTTGCGAACATGTTCGATAATGCGGATGCCCACTGCCCGGGTCCGTGTGCAGGCACACACCTGCCGACGCATTTTTGCGGCGAATACATCCTTGCAGGCTTGCTTCTTGGGACTAATGCTGGTACTATAAGCTGATGTCGGAGATCGCCGTCGAGAACGCTGATATTGCTTTCCTGTTTCGTTTTGGTTTCTTACCCGGGAAACCTGCTAATTAAGGCCTTTGTGCGTGAGGGTTCGATTAGAGCATCAGTGCATCTTTGGCGTTTGCACCGCGCAGGCAAGAAATTTTCAGACGGCGCAGCGTTTTGTAAAAGCCTGAGTCGCACTGATGTTTCCGCTGCACCAGTAGAAGTAAATGTACATGTACATGTACATGTAGTAAAGAACATGTACGCGTGCTGCCGCGCGAAAGATCGCGGCCACACGCTTTGCTTTTGCCGCGCGTCGCGAGTAATGGCGGTGTGAACCTACAAGAGCGCGCCAGCGCGCGTCCGCTTGGCTCAGTATTTTGGCCTCGGTAGACATCGTTTCGTATTTTTGTGAGGCAGCCAAAGCCCCGATATTTGCACGGAGAAGATATCTGGGCTCGCGCCCTGCATCGACGAGTACGATCTGTCCTGCACCATCTGCTCATACGTGAGCCGCGTGGGCGCGAGCTTACGCGCGCTGGCAGGCCTACGCGTAGTTTGGCTCTAAAGGGTAGTAAACAAAAAGAAAAAATCTTTTTTTTTAGAAGTGCGCAGAGGTACATCGTTCTTCTACGCATTGTGCGATTGTATTTTGCTTGCGTCCCCTCAGTTTTCTATGCCGATGACGTATCGAAGAAAGTTTTGAAGCCCAAGGGAAAGGCTATCTTTCAGTGCTAGCAATCTTGAAGAACGTGCCTGTACAGAACACGTTGACGAAAGGCAAAACTGAAGCGACAGCTTGTGCCTGTTCTTGTTGTGTCTATGCCTTTTAGATTTTCCTTGTCTTTTGTGCGTCTTGCATTCCGTCGTGCTACTGTGTTACAATTATTTGATACGAACTATCCCGTCTGTTCCTTTGTAATTATGTGATCTGATTGACCATGGTAAGGGAAATTTACTTTGGTCAAGTAACGTTGCAGCGCGATCTTGCTGACGTTTGTCCTCTAAAGTATATGGAGTACTGGCAGATCATTTAGGCACTAGTGACTGATTGTGTCGTATGTAGCTAGACTTAAGAGAGTTATTATACTTACCGACGCAGTACGTTTATTTACTTAAATCAGCACCTGCACCGACTTCATGGGTAGGGGTAGTGTGGTGCGCTATGCATGAAATCTTAAAATATAGTTAGGCACCACAGAGGCTCCTGCTAAATAACTCACCAGTACTTCCTTTGTTGTCACGTTGTAATACATGGAAACCATGCGGCATGGGGAAAGTCACTACTAGTTCACGAGAGGAGTTTGCTCGGTTGTTCCGGCGTTCCGCCCTGTGTGCTTCGTTGCTTCTAATATGCGAAGATCTGGTAGTGGTGGTGGTAAACATTATTCAAAGGGGGAAGGGTAAAGGGGGACGTGGCTGAGGGATCCGGCTCAAGTAATGCTCTGGGTCTGCTTGGCCTTCTCCGCCCAGTCCACCAGTTCAAGCTGTCGGTCGAAGATCTGCGATAATTAAACTGAGTTGTATCCAGCCGCTTCTATTTTCAGGGCTACTCAGGCACTTTTGTCCGCTTTATTCCGTTGCGCATTTTTCAGGCACTATAATGACATAAGCACGTAAGCTTCAAAATGAGGCATTTAAATTTGCCTCAGGTACGCAGCGGAGGCTGATTCGCCGGATAATGTTGAATGAGTGTGTACATGTACCACATTGTAACAAGATTCTAAGAAGCGGCGAAATTGTATCTTTGTCGCACATGCACAGCTACATGGCTGTTCAGTAACCTCCGCCCAGCCCTCCTTTCACAGAAGATACGCCGGTCTTCGGGCTTACCTTGCACGAGCGTCAGATTGTTTCGGATTGAAGCGTTGCATTTCACTCTTAGACGTGTGACAAAAATTGTTGTTTACCACGCCCGTTATTGTTCAACTCGTCCACGTCGAGCGTGAGTGGTGCAGGGAAATAACATCGAGTCTACTCAAGCTCAACCGTCAAGCGAAGCCATAAACTGTTTCCTCTGAAACGATGGTCGCCACTGTTATAATGCTTGCCATGCGAGTGTGCAGGCAGCTCGAAGCGATAAGCCCTCCTACTGCAACATGCTTTCACGAGTTTCCCTAGCGCAAGTATTCGTGTTTTCAGTCGTTACAAGCCATGCAGAAGATTCTTTTATTCATTTATTCTTGGCATTCGAACTTTGAAGTTCCTTAGCTGATCATGCCGCAGGAGGGGTTAAACGCTAAGTTATATATACTGGCATATAAGTAAAGAGATGAGGCTGAAGTTACACGTTTAGGACGTGATGCTTGCAGACTTAACCGCAAGCACGCTCGGAACGGAAATCCACATGAACTAGCAGGTCGACCCAAACATGATGCTGTAATTTATTCCGGAAATTCCAGAAAGAGTAAGTCATGTTACCCTAATGTGATCACATTTAGGGGCACACTCGGTACAGACAAAATGAGCCTAACAGTCAAGGAATCGCAGTGCCAACTTCTTTCTTGAAAATCTGAATATCCTGCAAAGAACATACGTCAAAGCACTCATAGAACACTGTGATTGTCTCGAAGTAGACCGTACTAGCCTCGTCTCATTCACTCATAGTGCTGGTCTAGCAAATCACACGTAAATAGCAGCTGCACGCTCTATAACGCCAAGCCATTCGTTGTTCTCGATATTCGCTGCTTTAACTTATAATTTGTACAGATCGGTCCATATGTGCCATTCAACTTTGTTATTGCTCCTCTGCTTCATAATTTCATTCCCTACTTTATTTTCTACTCAAGCGTTGAAAGAAATGATGATTTACGTCTGGCAACAGCTAGTCGCACCTGTAGGATCATTTGGAAAAGTTTTATGCACTGCAATTGCTTTACTGCGCATCACCTGCGGGATAGTTTTCGACAGTTCGTCGAAGAGCCACAATTTCCTATCACTAATGTATGAGCCCGTCGTTGAGCCTTACGCTGGTCTTTCTGTCTGTGCTGTTAGGTTCCGTATGCCTGATTAGCTGCGCCTTCATAGCCCGGAAGCCGCGTAAAATTTATTCCTAAAGCGGGTTTCCGAGGCCTAAACACCTAACGTCGAAATACTTATTCTAGCAAATTCACGCCATATATTGTGCACCGCCGCCACTTGCAACAGGCAGCGGAACGTTGTACCAGACATTATGTACGTCATTGTGTCGCTTCATCATGTCCTCGCCTTTACGGCTCTGCCATGATTAAATGTCCCTTTTTTTTTCACAGGAGACGCTTCTGCTGGAGCTGTTTCTGGTGGTCATCGCGCTCTTGTCGAATGCCTGGGCGCAGCACGCGGTGAGCAGCAGCGACGAAGCGCACTCTCTGAATTCTAGAGGTGCAGACACGCTCGTCCGCTGGAATATATCGCCCGCCGCGCTGCAGCACATGCGCTCTGAGAGCTTCAAGCGCCAGTTCAGCCCCTGGGGTGGTAAGCGGAACACCGCCGCGTTCGAATCCCTGCTGGATTCGCCCGGCGATCAGGAGAGCCACCGGCACCAACTGGCGGCGGACGCGTCGTACAAGGTTCGCCGCCTTCACCACACGGGCAGCCCGAGGAACGCCGATTCGTTTAGTCCCTGGGGTGGCAAAAGAGGGGACGACAAGAAGGACAAGGACCAGACGTTCAACCCCTGGGGCGGCAAGAGGGCGGCGGGTGACCGCTTCGGTTCCTGGGGAGGCAAGAGGGGAACGTTCAGCGCCTGGGGCGGCAAGAGGGCGGCGGGCGACCGCTTCGGCTCCTGGGGAGGCAAGAGGGGCACGTTCAGCGCCTGGGGCGGCAAGCGGCAGCAGGAGAGCAAGAACGCCTTCAGCCCGTGGGGAGGCAAGAGGACTGTCAGAAGCCCGCTGGCCAGGGGCGAGGATGCTGCGAGGGTCAGGCAAGACGACGGCGAGGAGGACGAGGAGCGGAGCTTCGCCCCTTGGGGCGGAAAGAGGGGAGCCGCGGAAGACCAAGCATTTTCCCCATGGGGAGGGAAAAGGGATAGCGAGGAGGACACGTCTTTCGCGCCCTGGGGAGGCAAGCGTGAGGACCGTTTTAACCCGTGGGGCGGAAAGCGGGAAGGACCCTTCAATCCCTGGGGAGGCAAGAGGGAGGGCTCAAACAAGGAGGGATTTTTCAACCCTTGGGGAGGCAAACGCGGTGCTGACGACTCTTTTAACCCTTGGGGTGGCAAGAGGCAGGACT
The DNA here is from genome assembly GCF_038994185.2 of Dermacentor albipictus. NCBI lineage: Eukaryota > Metazoa > Arthropoda > Arachnida > Ixodida > Ixodidae > Dermacentor > Dermacentor albipictus. Next base: position 104,410,701 of record NC_091824.1, on the reverse strand, counting down.
CCTTCAACCCTTGGGGAGGAAAGAGGGAAAGTGGCGTGTTCAGGCCTTGGGGCGGAAAGAAAGAGGACAAGGTCTTCGGGCCTTGGGGAGGAAAAAGGGACGACGACGTGTTCGGGCCCTGGGGAGGCAAACGGGACGAAGTGTCGCCATCGTCGAGCCATTCTGCGGGCAGGGGCTTCCCCTTCGGCGGCGCGACCGGCCAAGGCGTGGATGCAGGGTCCTTGCGCAAGAAGCGTGATTCTTCCATGAGCGAACACAAGGTGACGACGTCATACAGTGGAAAAAGCGGAGGGACGTAACCACTGCAGTGAGTCACCACCACGATACGTGTTCGAAAACACCGCCTCACAAGCCTTAAAGAAAGAAAACAAAACTACATCGCGGCCGCTGTGAGTGCACGCGAACTGTAATACCTGCCAACCAGAGACGAGGAAGAAGGCATTGTCTCTTTTCTTCTTCCTGTCGAAAAGTATTTTTGAGAAATAAAAAAAAGGGTTTCCGGTATCTCAGCATGGACAGCTGAGGTAACGCACTGCCTGTTGGGGCGTATAGTAAATAAAAACGAATAAAATGAAGGCGTAATTTTATGTGCTTTTATATGGTCATTCACTGTTAGGTATTTCAATCAATTTATGCGGACAAACATGGGGAACGGGTGCCACTCAATGGCATTAATTCTGTTGTGCAGCTGATATTGCAAAACGAGTCATTCGTCGTGCGATTATGGATGACAACTGCATAGGGCACAGCCCCTGACGGGGGCCACACACAGTTTGTTCGTTCCATCACCTAACAGGTAATCTATCGCATAAGCTACAACGTGTCATTTGCCTGCTAATTACCTTTTGTTAGTGGATGGTAAAAGTACCAGCCGTCAACGTCAGGAAACCGCCTGTCTCACATTGCTTCACTATAATTGCCTTTGATGGTAACAATATTGTTTCCCATAAAGATACATCGCCTACATAGGATACGGCCGCCTCATTTCGTATGAGAGTAAAATCGAACACCTTCCATTGAAAAGCACTCATTGAATGTGCATACGCGGGGGCCGAATAATGTAAAACTATTACACTCTGATTTTATTCCAATATTCAGACCTAAAATTTATGTAACCGCCGTCGCAAGTACTGGGCGGTGTCCCGCAGCGTTGTTTGAACTGTTCCATCAAACACTCTCCTCGTTTATGGTAGGTGACTTTTGTTTGCTTTTAAAGAGAGTAGCATTGCCTACCTTGACAGATTTTTCTTATCTAATGTCATGCGTTAGATTAGACGCCGACGGCAATGCGACTCATTCGTCCACCCGGGGGCGCGAGCTCCGGAGTCGTACACCAGCTACTATGGGCACCAGGACATGCAGGACTCCTTGGGAACCACACGGCTGCGGAGACAGCCTGCACTGTGGGGGCCCTGCAGTGGCCCGGAACGACCCACACTGCTCCCACCGAGAAGCCTTTATTCAGAGCAACAAAAACGTTTATTCTCTCTCTCTCTCTCTCTCTCTCTCTCTCTCTCTCTCTCTCTCTCTCTCTCTCTCTCTCTCTCTCTTTTATCTTACGGGTTTGACGATAGGTGAGCAGCGTGCAGAAGTGAAGAGGGTTTCGGGGAGGCCGAGCCAGTTCAGTGAAAGTAGGTAATCTGGTAAGGCGGGGTGTGCCAGTGTCTGCGCTTGGTCCTCTTTCCCTTGCTTAGCTAGTGGCGACCTGTCGAAAATTGCGGCGGCGTGCCACGGAAGGTTAAGAATGCCGTTAAAACGGATCCTCTGCGAAGGAGAGTTAGCAGATTGATGTCGTACCCGTGCCGAAATGGCTTGACAACGTTATACTGTCATGCAAAAATTTTTATTACACGCAAAGCATTCCATGCTCGCCAGCAACTCCAAATAGCCAGTGCGAGAGCGATCGGCGGGCAGCCATGTTCTATTCCTTTGGGAATGGGGCACCTTCCGGTGATCCCGAAAAGTTTGACTCAGCGTATTAGTACATCTTTAGTGCGTACGCATTACTTGGAAGTGGTGAGTTTTTGCGGTTTTGTGACATTGCGTGACAGACGGGCGCTGTGCGAAAATATTTTAAGCGATAGCGGAGGGCTAATGGCGAAAAAGGCGTAGGATTGGAAAGAACATTTTTTTCCTTCTTTAGTTTGGCATAATCCTATCAAATCAGTGTGTACAGATTGTTACATCACATGGGGAGGTTACGCAGTGTTCATGACGACACGTGACACACAGGCGAAGTGAGCTCGGTCCTAAAATGTCTGACCATTAGTAGAGGGCTAATGACAGAAATGGAACAGAAACACTTTGGAATATTTGTACGCTATAGCACCCCTGCTAGTCAACAAATATTATGAAATATGATGTGACAACAAAAATAGGCGTTCCGACGTACCTAACTTGCGTAGAACTTTTATTTTCTTTGTAATATTCGTATTTTATTGAAACATGCGCTTGATTTCCCTATCGAAATACAATTTTCCCACTTGAGAAAAGTGGGGACTTCAAGCCATAAAAGACGAAATCACCGACAGTAGGAATAATATTATTTATCCAGGGAGCTTCTCACGAAGTGCCTTGATCTTGTCACCCACCATGCCACCTGTGCAGTTTTAAGAGGTAATAAATTCGTTACTGTTAAGAACCATGCCATACTTACATACAAACTCGCAACGTCCTTGGAAGTCTCAGCAAGTATAACACAACAAAAAATTACGTTCCGTGGTTTTACGTGTCAAAACCACTAGATGGTTTGAGGCACGCCAGAGGGAAATGTCGGATTATTTTTGATCCCCTGCGGTACCTTAACCTGCACCTAGATCTAAGCGTATAGTCTAGCATACTTTTTTTATTTCCTTCTCATAGAAATGCGACCGCCATGGCCGGTATTGAATCCGTAACCTCGACATCGGCAGCGAAAATGCCGTAGCCGCTAAGCTACCACGGCGAGTCAAGTTTCACAGAAAAAAAGTATGTGACATAAAATATTGGCCTGGCTTGAGTAATGAAGTCCAAGAAGGAAGCAGTCTGAGACCTCTGTGTCATCCACGTTCATGCTGCAATGAACTTAAACCGGCTAATTATGAGGAGGACAATTTCATCCGAATCCAGGCGGTCATCTTTCTCGCCCTAAGTGTCGGGACTGTGAGCTCGAATAAGATGTGTGCGAATGCGTTCTTTCATCTTTCTCACAGGGGTTGTTGCGTCACAAAACTTCACCGCTTGGATGAATCTACTTCCTGCGTGTGGAAACTCCTTGATTACTACTTATTCAATTTTAATAAACACTTCAATAACAAGATGTCCACCATATTTGCTTCGACTATCCACGTGGAAATCGTTCAAATGTTTCAGCACTCCCTGAAGTTGTAGAACACTAGCAGTAACGATAGGCAATTTCAATACCGGCACTGTCTGTTTGCTCAACATCGTAATTACCACAAAGTTGGATTTCACATGCGATATTTTGGCCTGTATTAGCGCCGTACAAGTTATTCAGAAACGGATACTAAACGGCGACTCCAAGGTAACAAGATCTGACAGAAACTTTAATGAGAGCAAGCATACACGTCGCTATGGTAAAAAGTGCTATACTATACTGAACTAGACACACACACTAACTATACCGTATTCATAAATTGTTGTAACCAGTTTTGAAAAAAAAATTACCTGTGATTGCCCACTGTGTGGTGACCCATATTTTACCATTAAAACTGCTACAATCTTCATTACCAGACCACGAGCTTCGCATATGATTGCCATCATGGAGGAAGGAAAAATATAGCAGGGCGCATTACGTCACACAGCCAGCCTTGGTAAGCAACTCTCCGTGAAGCCACAGTGGTGGCCCAACACATGACCTCCTGTGTCGAGATCATGCAGCAAGAATCGAGATTTGGCTTAGACGTTTGGTTCCCAGTAGCAATGCCAGTAGTTTTTATTCGGTGCGGGCTTGTTCAGCTGCCCTACCGTGGCTCTGCCTACATAACAGGAACCCTAAAACCAACCGCGCACTTTGACGTGTGATCCCGTGTTGGGCAATCACTGGCCCAGCAGATTGCAGTCTCAATCGCTCTGCGGCATGCTCCTTCCTCTTGTTTCCTTCCTCCATGATTACCATGGCCTCAAAGCATTCATAACAATTGGTCATGGCGGCGAGTCGTAGAAATCAGTTTTGTTGGTTGGTTCTGAATTATATGGAACGAATGACAGCGCATGCGTGTGTAGCTTACTCGCCCTCGTCGTTTCGCGGCGAGAACGAGTAAAAAGACGAGAACGAGGACGAGGACGAGAAAAAAGTAGCTGGACTTACAAGTAGAGTATGAAAACAGCTAAACGTTAACAGTGTCGCCAAGTTTGTGCTTTCAGAGCGCAGCTCTTACGCGCCCGTTGCTGCGTCGAGCGTCGGCGTAACCGAGCGAACGAGCACCGGGCAGGATGAAAGAGCAAACACGGAGCAAAGACGCGAGGAGGAAAGCGGAGGACGAGGGTATGGCGAAAGCATGAGAAGAAAAGCGTAGTGCGGCGACGATTGCTACGAGATGGCGCCAGAGTAGCGCGCGTCGTCTGGGAGGTCTGTCTGCAGCTGCTGCTGTGAATCGTGCCCACGCGTCACCCACGCGCTGGCTCGCTCGCGATCTTCAGATTAGCTGGGCAGTCGCGCCACACTTCGCTCCGTTTGCAACGTGCCGCACGATACAGATCTCGAAATGAATCGACAGTTGAGAACTATATCGCGAAAAGAAAACACGTGTACAGCTGCGCTGAAATTTCGCATTAGGCAGTATCGCAATCGTCGGTGAATTTTTGTAGTCCTTTATGTTTCTTTGTTTTTCTTTAATTAATTTCTTTTAGTATGGGGCTGTCAGCATCCTGGATAATCTCCTGGAGAGCTTCATTAAGATTGGGCATCGAAAATAGGCTTGAATGAGCAGATGGCTGTTTACTATGTGACGTAACAATCAGCCGAAACAACGGCTCGAGCTGCAGAGCGCCGTTGTGGTGAATTACACCATGTCTAATAGCGGTCGAATGCGGCAGTAATTTACCAATGCAACGGTATATTGTTCACACTTTCAAAGTTTACCCTGATGTTAATCTATAGGAAAATGACATTTATTGCTTGGTATGCGCAATATTAATTTTACTTGCATCAAATATAAGCGTCCTTCTACTTTTCGGTCATCATACCGATGAAAACATGGGTAGTTAGGTAAAAATGAATACGATTATCTCTCCCAACAACGTAGGAATCACGTGCGCTCGCCCCATGACATGAAAGGCACAAAGAATAATAATGAGCAGACATACGAAGAATGAAAAGTTAAAACATGCGTTATCTAGAACACGGACACCGGCAAATGGCCTATATTCTAATAACACGCTAGTTTTAAGAGTTAAGCGCAGGTTATGAAGAAACCAGACTACACACCAAATTAACCACCGATCGCAGGCACGCGAAAGTATATAGCACAAGAATATCAGTGGAAATAACAGGGACAGTAAATGTTCGGTAATATTCTCGAACAATCTTTAGTTGAGAACTCAATACCCTGCTGCTCGATGTAGAAGCCCGATTAATAGTAGCATGTGTTTTAATTTTTTAGTACCTTGTAGGATTTTTTCGCCGAAAAGCTGCGCTAATGGACAGCACGTTGCGAAGACTGGCAATACTTCTTTACCGGAAAATGTACAAGAATGATATCGTATTTCATACGATTTGGCATTGAGCCAGCAACAGAAATATCCACGTAGGTGGAAACCCTGTCCAAATGCCTCCACGCAGACTGACCTTTCCGGCTAGCAAGCAATACTGTATTAGATCGTGAAAAATAATTGGCTGTCTAACACGATCCGACCGATGGCCTAAGTCGTCCGATTTTCAAACCGAGTGACGAGCTTCTGTTGTCGCTTGTATGCCGCGTCGACTTACCTTTTGTAACGTGGCAATTATTATATACGCTCTACACACTGCAACATTTAAAAAGGTGCACAATTTTACATTTGTAATGGTAGGCGATACTCTTTGCCTTAAATAATACTAATATGCATTGGGTAACGGCTGTTTGCCCTGGTGTAATAAAGCCTGAAGTTGGCATCAGTTGCAGAATTTGTGGGAGCAAGAATTACGCAATATCATGTCGCGTCATGTATAACATGGCGACTACCGCAAGTGTTTCAGCGTATATTGCAGAAACTTAATTTATAACACTGATGGTTACACCTCCCGAGAACCACTCGATAGATTCATACCCGCGCAAGCTTCAGCGTTGTTTGCCATAAAGAGCGCCGCTTACCAATAACATTATGGAAATATCCACACTTATAAAGCGTTACTATGTTTAGAGCTGTTCAAGACGTAAATCATTGCATGCACTTTTAAATTAAATCCTGTGAGAAACTCGTTGAGGCAAACTGCGCCGCATTCAACAGCCGGACTTATCACGGCAGCGACTGTAGCAAAGGTGGTTGGCAGTAGCGAATTACTCAAATTTTTCTAACGTGTCGCACGAAAGTGCACTTTATCGAGCCCTGGAACCTAGCTGCGAAGTACAGGGTTCTTACGGCTGCTTAGACGTTAAATCACATCCAAGTTACCGTTTGGTAGAGAAGCACTGAGCCTACTTTTTCACTGATTATTTATCTCCAGTTTGCTCCGCCATCGCCAGCTCCACGCTGTATTTCTCTATATCTATATATCTCTATCTGCATTAACAGTATACGCGAAAAATGGCATTTCGGTAGACTACATTACATTTATACCACTGAATAAAAAAGGCGACTGTCAAAACCCAACTTACGTGTTCAGAAGAGTCCGTCGAATGGCCTAGAAAAGTCTACAACGCAAACAAAAGCGCAAAACTTTGAAGTGAACAAATGTTCATCGCACTAGGAAACGCCGATCGATCGCACAGCAAGTTGACCCTGAAGGTCGATCCTAGGTGAGCGGAAAACGCGTAGCGAAAAGGCTAGGGGCGGCATCAGAAATGTTGCGATGCAGTAGATCGCACACACCTCAGTAAAGTTTACAGCTTTGGAAAAGTTCGCATCTTATTTGTTGTCTTCTCCCTTTTTTCCCCCCATATCGTCGATCACGCGCAGCTCTCATGAATTTTAACAATCTCATGGCATAGTGTCGACTACCACGTCAGTCAACGCCCCGTCACAAAGCATATTTGCGAAAGTAGCGAGGTTTGGCGCATGCGCGAACAGCGTCCCATAATGTCCGAGGAACGTCTGCTTCGCTGTTCCACTGAACCTGGCGCAGCCCCTGCTGTTTATAAGCTGATCTATTGTCTGCAACCACTTATTGTAACCCCTGTGCGCGCAAGAGCACGCTTCCGCATTTCTGGTGGCGTCGGATGCGGGTGGGCAGCAGGGGCGATGTAGAGCTTACCGGAATAGCCTATTACAATATGCGTGGACACGATCCTTGGCTCTGTGTGCATGCGCCTGCCACCGCTACTTTCGTAGCTGCGCTCCGTGACACAGCTATGACAATGGCGTCGGTCGACAATCGATCCCGTAAGAGCATTAATCTCTTGGCGAGCTGTACATGCTTGAGCCACACAAAAAGTGTACGTTATAAGGGCAAGAACAGCTACAAGTCACCTATACGATTCCGAATCAGAAGCCGAATTTCTCATCGTTTGCCATTGACCGAAACACCTTCACTAATATTATATACCGAATATCATGACTCGCCGACACCAGCTCTTACGAACAGTTATAGCATTTGTAAAAGCAGTTGTAAATACAGACCCAGATCTTGGTCTATTGCTCTGCGTTACACCTTTATACAGTGCCTTTTTTGTGACACAATCTCGGAAATCTTACCGATCTTCTTCGGTATCGCTTTTATCTTCCCGAAAAGTCCAGCTTCTTCTTGGTCTTCACCGAACCCAACTGCAAAACCACATTCACGATGTGATAGTCAGCCTGAGTTTTGGCAAGGCAGAATAAAGCTTTTTCTACTGTCATTACTCACTGTCTAGAACTTGGCAGGGGCCTCGCTCAGCCTGTGGAATCGAATCTCCCTGACTGATCGATAGGTTCGTTCTAAGGTTCGAAATATGCGCACATGCAATGCAAGATGAAGTACTGCGCCCCCCCGCCCCCTTGCGGTTATTCACCGTCTGCTTCGTGTAACAGGAGTGCACTTCCGTGTATCGGTACCTGAGCATCGTGGTCAAGGCTTGGTGCTCACTTCGTTATTTTATGCCCAGCAAGAGGACGCCATAGCCGCCGATTCACTACAGCGGATAAATGGAATCTGTTTCAAGCGGCGCATTTAGAAAGATATTGTTCTTGGTCGATTCTACTTGCTTCACGATATAGTATTTCACGCTAAGAGGATGCAGGCAAAAATAGAGAAAAACTGGCACCCTTCAAGCCGAAGAAGCTTCGCCAGATAGATTTTTTTGTCATTTAGCTCAGTCACCGCTTTAGGCAGAACGACGTTGTTGGAGCTAGCAGAAATAAGCACTGTGGTCGCATATGTTTTTGTTAATGTCGTCCCTGAATAATGTTCCCAATCGTTCTGTGTTCTGTCGACATAGAAATACATAACTGCCTACAAAATATTCCCAAACGCGCAAGGTACGGAAAAGCTCAGATATCTGCTTTGTATTAGAGCACCAAACATGAAGAAGCCGTGCGTAGACCCCACAATGAGGCGCGGTACGTACCATTTAAAAGTACGTCGCGTTGCCCACTATGAAATGGCGAGCTTTTTCGAAGTCTGTACTCCAAGAACTTCTTGGGAAGGAAATGCGCATGCAAATACGTGATGTTGACTTAAAATAACAATTGAATAAATCTTTCTTGATCAGTATCTGCCTTTTTCGACCGTAATTTTTGTACTATAACCACCAGTTTTATTCACGAACAGTCGCTCCCATGTGAGGGAGGCCACGAATTATGGGAGGACTATCACGCCTGTGTGGTTCTCTCCGAAGCTGAGCAAAATTATCAAAAGTTGGAGCGACGCAATATACATTGCCTGAACATAGAAAATCAGTTCTGTGGAAGAGAGCAACATTGAGAAACTTCCTAATGTTACAAGGTATACGATCATAAAGTTGAGCCTCATCATCGTAGTCGTGGCGAAAGGTCCGCAGTTACATTGAATAATAGGCTGTGTTATGAAAGGAACGGTAATAGCAGGTGGTCTCCAACGGAGACGGCAAGCTCGAATATGTCCAGTTGTAAGCGTTATTTGCCTCGTATCGTGAATAACCACCTAGTGGTTCAAATTAGAACTTCGTGTATTGTTAAAGGCAATACGCACGTTTTCCGTACTGCTCTTCTCGTTCAATGTCCTCGGCCAGCACCTGTGCGCGAGGAAGAACAGATGACAAAAATTTCAACTCTCGTCCCACGTTTTCAAGCGACACGTTTATTGCGCTCCATGCTCGAGGTGCTTACCATCGACAGCGATTCTGTCATCAGCAGCACGACCACTACGACAACCAATGCAGAGCGCCGCATGTTGAGGTTATTGATGTGAGTACACCTGTAAAAGTGGAATTATTAAGCGCAAGTGCTTCAATTAATGACCACCGGTGATGTCTATTAAGGTGATCCGACAAATAATACGTAAATAAATCAGTCTGAGTATTCTCCGAATTCGTTCAAATGGCAAAGCGGTAAAAAAATATACCAGCTGTAACGGCAGTTCCAAATATGCCACTACCTCTCTTCGCTCCGCAGAAACTTTTCTTTTGATATCACCTATGGTGGATAGCGAAATTTCTCTTACCAAAGCTGCAAGCGTGTGACCACGGTAAGATGCAAGCACACCCTTGAGATAAACAGAAGGCAACTTTTTGAGGCAGGACATTCTTATTTTCCTGCCATTTGGCTTCAAGCGAATGCACCCTGAGAACCCAAAAAGGCGAATAAACCCAGAACCCCGTTTGAAGCGCATCACAAAACTGATGTGTCTTTTCACCCCACGGGCAGTAAATGCTAGTACTCTGTCTGAAAGGTCAAGTCTCTAAGGTGGCTCTTGATAAACAAATGTGTTTTCGCATTTCCTCCTCTGGTGCAGAAGCAGTCACCGTCTCACGTCACTTGCCTTGAATAAGGCAGGAAGGCTAGAGTTAATCCGGAAATCCTACTCAATTTCCGGATTACTACACGGCAAAGGGTAGAAGTGAAAAGGTCAATATAGAGACGCTCGAAGCCATGTGATAATTGTGGGAGGCCTACCTACTCATGCCAGGATCACTCGTTGCTATTTGACGGCTAGAAATGCGGTCTCAAACGTAATGATGTGTAAATGAATTCAAGCAGTACTAAGTAGAAGTTTTGAGAAGTATCTGCTGCGGGAATAGCGTGTACAGGAAATATGCACTTTTACAAATTTATTTGTAACATTCTCTTCACATTGGTACTTCAAAGTATTTCAGTGACTTCCTAAAATATACAGTCATCAACATGAAAGGTAACATCTATTCTTTCTTTTTTAGCGCGACCGTATGGGCTAAACGCGCATGCTTTCGAAAGATGTGTTCAATGAGACTAAATGTCCAACAGGAAAACTTTTGTGTTTCAAATTTCTATATTTGAACTCAGGCATCACGAGCTATCGTCGTTCTACAAAATTTCGCTATTCCCTTTCATATCTATGGCCACTGTACACCTGTAGGAGGATTTCATTGTTTTGCTCACTACACTGCAATAAATGTTGTAACATTGTCCTGGCAATGAATGCCTGCTGCCAATCTTGTCAAGTTAGTTCAAGTAAGCGGCGAATAACGGCGTTTACCTCTCCCGAAAAATATCCATCATCCTCGCGGGAACAAGATTTCAGTTGCGCTTGAATGTGGGACCATCTTTCGCTTCAATCCATCTATTGATATTTTACTCTCGACCCAATATTCGGAACACTTTAACAAATAAAAGCTACGTTCGTGAACTCTTAAGTTTCCTTTAGCTTAGTCAATACGTTTCATGAAAAAGGAACCTAAAAAGATGGCATGTGCACTAATGTTTACAAGCCGCTTTCTAGCAAAGATTAAAATTTCAGTTTCAGCATCAGGTGCAATGAAGGCCGACAATCGAGAGAACCATCGCCTGAACAAGAAGGGTAGGGACAAGATGACGAGTCTATCCGTATGCTGCTCTTTTCCGCGTTTCTTCAGTAATCCGAGTGGCGCACCACCCACGTTATCATACATGGTGGTTCAATGAAAAAATATGTATATGCTAAAGTTTTGCGTGCCAGAACCCAAGTCTGATTATGAGGCACGTCCTAGTGGGGGGATTCCCGATTACTTTTGACTACCTGGTTTTCTTTAACATGCCGTTCGTGAGTTTCTCGTATTCCAACGGCACAATTTCGGGACGTTTTACCCCACAAAATTAATATTATTATCATGTCCCCCACATTTTTTGATGCTCCTTTCGTGATCCTTCAAAACCTCTTCAAGCTTTTATATCTTTATGCTTGGACATTTACGTTAGTACTGGCACAGAACCGCGATTATGTACTTTCTTGTTCAGTGTCATCATAAGGAGCTGCCGTTCATGGCTTGATCATGTCTACCAAAAGCACTCTAATGTATAAAACGTGTTCATCCAGGCCTTTCTTAACATAATGTACAAAATTCACAACTTAGTGGGTGGACGAACAAGACGTATCCTCCGTTTTTTTTTTCTTGAGAGTTCCTACTCACAAAGAATGAATTCAGAGCATACGATTCCGTGGACAAATGCTCGCATACCTGGTCATAGATATCTCAATTTAAGCACACCGTTCAATGGGATTATCGAAACGTTTTGCCACTTACCCGAACGATCGTAGGAGAGTCGCAGAGCGACCAGATATAAGAATTTTCGATTTTAGCTAGCCCACGTCAGTATCTCTCAAGAGAGACGAGCTACAACGTCGAACTCTTCTCAAGTGCGGTCTTTGTTAGTGGCTCACCCCCTCGCTTCGCTTTCATAAATCTCGGAAGATAAAGCCGTTCTTCGCACACTTCTTTAGCCAACTCATCTCACCCCTCTCTGAGGATAGCAAATGTCAGAGAAGAAGCTCTGGTCAAGAAAAATATACGGCCATACGGACACGCACTTTTCAACTGCTGTTAAGCACACTAACGGCTAAAAAAAAAGAGAGGGACAGCACGTTTCGTGCCAGGTACAACATTCATCGGTTTTACATGTGTTTTGGTCGCCCTTGTGAAGAAAAAAAAACATAACTGAAAGAACACAAGAAGCCACACGTCGCAAAACCGGCCCGCAGCTTTTCTTGGTGTCGCGCTGTCGGCGTTCACACTAAGCGCCCCAGCCCTCAGCCATGGCGGTAAGACGCGTCTTTTAAGTAAGGCAGCCTCTACGACAGGCTGAATAGTTGAAATGCTGAGTTTCTTTCTCGGCTGTCTTATTTTTGTGACGTTCTGTCTTGACGTTAGTGTAAGCCTTTTGCCGGTAGGTTCCATGAACGCTGAAGTTTCTCTTTTTCTCCTTTTCTTTAAGCCGAATATGCAACGATATTTTGGCACCAGGCAACCATCATAGCTTTCCCTTGTCACATGGGCGGAAATTAGGCACACGTAACGCTAATTTGCCAAACTACAAGCCAGTCCGAACGCAAAGCACGTCGCTAGAACTGGATCAAGCCTTATGTACATAGAATAAATTATTCAGCGCCCTCAACAGATAAGATTAGATCAAGTTCTACAATATCTCAAGACAGTCCTCCACATTGTCGCCATCAGTTAACGAAGCGTACAGCGTTAAAAGCAAGAATTATGCATGTTGCAATACACAAACAAGGGGTAGAAATCTTTTAGAAAAGAAAGACAGCATGCAATACCACACGCACCAATATCTTCAAGGAAGAAAAATAAAACGTTTGAGCTAGAAAACTAGCCATTCATGAAATGCATGACATCGCGAAGTTCATAATTTAGGCTAATTTTGGGAATTCATGATGTCCATAATTCCTCAGTGAAGCTTCCGCTGCCCATCACAGCATGGACTAATGGATGCCGCTGGCGTTGCTGACTCTGCGATGAAAGCCATAGTAACAAGAAATAACTATCAGGGTCTGAAGAAAAGTTGGTTGTAAAGCTGATAAGGTCAGTCTGAAAGGAAATAATTAACAATTTCCGGGTGTTTTTATGGCAAAGCTTCACAAAGGGAGACTAAGATTGTCTAAAACTGCACAAGAAGTGATATATCGCCGTACAATTTCATCACGAGAATTTCAGCAGCAGAATTAGACACAAATATTTCAGGAACCTCATAAAGGACTGGTCTAGAGCCATGAACAGACGTTTCGCAGAATCACTTATTTGTGGTCTCTGCTTCACTTTCGTGAGGCCAAGAATATCGGCGATTACGACGATGAAATACCTAAACATGTAGTGTATACCCTCGCACTATATCTGGCACGATGAGCTTTGGTCGGATACAGACCTTGAAGGCACTCAAGAAAGCTTCCCCGAGACAGAGCAAATAAAAAAAAAGTTGAGTCAATACACTGAAATCGGCAAGCCGTACTTCTGGAGAGAGCTATTCATGACACTTACTGAAGGAACGTTGTTCTGAAACAATGATTGCTGAGTGGGACGACTAAAACGTCCGAAAATGCCGGGCCGTGCAACCTGTGCTGAGACAACGAGCCTTTACCTCCCTTCGGCCAAGGTTCAGACTTTCCTCTGAGCTTCTGCGAACATGTACACAGGAGGCTGCCGTTCTTTTCAGTGACATTGAAAGTGCGCATCTCCATCAGGATAGTCTTTCTCTTCTTTTTTCTGCGAAAAGACGGATGCTCAGCCTACTCGCGTGCACCTGAGTACACTGCACCAGTGCCTATAAAGCGCGGATGTCATAGAGAGGTCCGTTTATTCAGAACGTATATTGTTCCGTGATTCATGACAAAAATTAAAAAAAAAGGACCAACTGTACTCAAGGCCTAGCAACTCAAGGTCTAGCAACTTACGCTTTAGTGTCATCTGCGAAGATCATTGATCATGTGGGTTTTTGTGTAGTGTGCCTACAGCTGGCTAGAACAACACTAGAAGCGTACACATAAAATGCTCTCTTGATAGTTAAATATCCAGTATCGGAACTGAAACTTGGAGTACACCTCGAAGAGCCTTGAAAAAAAAAATTGTTGTTCCTGCAGGCAGCTTTGAGACGAGTAGTGTTCTTCAGTGCTTGAACGCAGGAATATAGATCGATACATTTAGCTAGGACATCAAGTGGAGATTTTAGGAGCACGTGTTTCTTGCCACACCATTTCATTTCTATATTGGGGAAAGCGTTAAAAATTGTTCAGAATTGCTAAAAAAAACGCTAATTGACGTGAAAAATATGAACAAATGCTGGATGACGCAACGTCACACTTAAGCACCTACACCTCGTACCTAACATACCAATATGCCCAGCAGCCATAAATCATCATCTCTTAAGAAATATGGCGAAATGAATCCAAAAGTCAAGAACATTCGATAATGCCTTGGTACAGTGTACCAAGGCATTATCATTAACCTCTCATTTCTCATTCTGCTTCATGTACTCGTCAGCGATATCCCTATTTCAATTGTTCAGCCGTGCTCAGCTCGAGATCTGTTCCGGAAAAGGTGGTCTGTTCTCGAATCAAGTGCACTCACCACACGCAAAGATCGGACTTGCAGTCTTGTTATACGTCACCAGATTCTTATAATTTCCTAAAAAGACGAAAGCCATGGTTATTCGAATCAGCTTTGGTAATGATGATTTTGTTGTATTGTTATTGTTCTGCTGCTTATTCCATACTAGAGCTCTCCACAAGAAAATTCGCCAGCCAGTTTGTCTTGGAAAAACACCGAGCCAGTCACCAATATGCACATTACAAGAAGAGCACTTATGAGCCGCCAAACAATGTGGAAGCAAGCGGTAACTAAGCACTGACAGAGTTAGTGAAATAATTATTTATTTCCTGCTTAAGCTGCGCCAGACGTTTTCGAACGCCATTGTGATACATCTTCAAGAAGTGCATTAGCCCAAAGTCCACTACGTCGAATTAGAGAACCGTGAAGTACAGCTAACGTTTTGGCATGTTTTGCAAGAACGTATGCATATCTTAGAATTTGGTTTAATAAATTGGCGCTATTTGGCCATCCCTGACCCTTGCGCCATTAAAATCCATATATTATCATCACTTAAGAAATATGAATCCTAAAGGCAACAACGTTCGGTAATGCCTTTGAATGCCTTCTGTATCGATTATTAACCTCCCATAACCCATTTCCCATTTTGCTACATGTACTCATCAGCGATATCCCTATTTCACTTGTTCAGCAGGGTTCAGCTCGATATCTATGCCGGAAAAGGTCGTCTGTTCTCGAATCAAGTGCACTCACCACACGCAAAGGTCGCACTTGTCGTCTTCTTACACCTCACCAGATTCTTAGAATTTCCTAAAAACACAAAAGTCATGGTTTAAAGAAACACCAAAGTGACATTATTTCCCTATGAATAGCGGGACCCCCTCCCCCCCCCCCAATCCCCGGCCTTCTCACATAATAAAAAAATCAAGAACCTTTGGTTCCTGAATCTTTCCTTAGATTGTCTTTCAGAGAGGCAAAAAAATACAGTAGTTTTGACCTTGCTCAAAGCAATCTGTACAAGCACCAAAACCCGCTCAAGCTTTGCTATTTATTTGTATTTCAAGGTTGGGAAGCATACGCTGCACGCTCTTTTAAATATAGTTAAGCCCTCATCTTTCTGGGGGTTTTGTGCCTGAGAGCACATTTTTTGCTCCCTGCGTCGTTGCACGTCATCAAAGATAATTGAGTTTCCTCGATCGCAATCCTGCCGCAGCGCGATATTACCATGTTTAATTAGGTTAGCTCCCTTTCTCTTGGCCTCGTGCCACAAGCTACTTTGTAATGCGGCCATAGCTGGAATGCAAAGAAGCAGCAACACTCTCGCCGTCCTATAAACATTTCGGTGGCATTGAAACCAAATCACAGGGGTTCTGCTCTATTCAGTTTCCAGAGCAAAGGAATACCAAAGGAGAGGATACGTAACGACGATTGTTCGGCTCATTGTACAGAAGGGCGCGTGTATGCAACACAAGGTCAAAAGAAAAACGAGAGAGAGAGAGAGAGAGACCTTAATTATAAACGGGAAATGTTAGCCTGGCTTATCGCCTCGCACGCTACTCCAGGTGCTGGCTGATGAACACACACACACACACACACACACACACACACACACACACACACACACACACACACACACACACACACACACACACACACACACACACACACACACACACACACACACGCACGCACGCGCACACACACACACACACACACACACGTTAAGGCCTGTGGAAGGTATAAGCACCAGCAGCGCTTTCGCAGTGCGCAACACGCTGGTGGTGCTTTTCCACGATACGAGAGAGTGCCGCCGCTCCAAGTTCGTGTAGCCCTGCGTGTGCAACACGCGGCCTTCATAGATTGTCTGCCTGACAAGTAGCGGCAGCAGTCGCATAGCTACGTGTTGCAAGTCCTCAGGAGCGTTACACACAGAGCGTATTGGCGAATCTGTCCACAAAATTTTCCACTTAACGTAGTGCAGACCACGTTAAGTCTAATGCTTTGAAGGCCTGCTTGACCATACCTGTTGAGCCCTGACGACCTATAAAAGCCACAATACTTTTTTTGTGTATGACGCAAGCCGTCATTGTGTACCCTTTTATAAAATCAATCCGCCTTGTCAGATTTACACCGAGTTTACATGTTGTGGAAAATTTCCAATATTATGACAAAAAATTGGGAGTCATAGGTAAAAGGGTGAGCTTATAATTTTTTTTGCAATGTAAAACATGGGAAATTTTCTTTCGCGAAGTCCAAAATGTTTTGTACCTAGGTTTCACCTGATGGACCCCGAATGGGCCTAGCCAGGTGACGTTGGGTTTGCTTACGTCTATAGTTGACGAAATAAAGTTGCTTCACTCACTCACTCACTCACTCACTCACTCACTCACTCACCTTTCTTGGGGTGCGGAGTACCAACGGCAAAAGTCACGCAGAAACTCCTCGGGGAGTTGTCTAAGTATGCGTAAGCATTGTGCCACTTGCTCATCTCCACGCAGCCTGGTGTCATTATTAATGTTATTAAACTTGATGCTACCAGCATAAACGACAGCACTGCGGCAACACGAACTGCTGTGGATGGCTGAGCAAGGTGAAATGATGACGCAAGCAAACTACTGCAGGTGGTGGCGCCAGGTGAGCTGATGACGTTCCGACCATTATAATCCGTTATCGTTCTTTAGCCTCTTATCCATCTGCGTCGAACCATTATCAATCGTGATCAACCGTACTCCGGCGGCGGCTGCGTGCGGTGAGGTCGCGCGGGCCCCATCTTGAAGGTGATCTGCGATGGCGACAGAGTGCGCAGAGTGGTGATAGCTTCGTGTGCGCTGTGTTCTCGCCGCTTAGTTCGCGTTGAAGCGAGATGCAACGTGAAGGCCAGTTAGCTTGCTGCTGCGAGCCCTACCTTGAAAGTGATCGTCTCACGTGACGGACGAACGGACGGACAGGTTTCCTGCTGGGTAGGCATACGAATGCTTATGCATGTAATAATTGCTTTTGGGATCAGCTAAATGAACTCAAGTCAATATCATGTGCCTAAACCTTCACGTCGGCGGTGTCTTGCACCATTTCAAAATATAAGTATCCTGCTTGCGCCGAGCTTTGGTCGCGCTTGCCATAGCTTGTTACGAGAACCGTTGCAAAAACGGACACTCCTTCAAGCGCACGCGGCAGTCTTTCAGTCAGTTTCGTGACGACTGCAGCGCAGGCTTAGACTATAGGGTTTTACGTGCCAAAACCACTTTCTGATTATGAGGCACGCCGTAGCGGGGACTCCGGAAATTTCGACCACCTGGGGTTCTTTAACGTGCACCTAAATCTAAGTACATGGGTGTTTTCGCATTTTGCCCCCATCGAAATGTGGCCGCCGTGGCCGGGATTCAATCGCGCGACCTCGTGCTTAGCAGCCCAACACCATAGCCACTAAGCAACCACGGCGGGTACTGCAGCGCAGGTGAAGCTAAATGTTGGAAGAAGTTCTAGCAAAGCTGGCTTCGTTAAAGGACTGACTTGCTCCGTTGAAAGGTGAGGACTACCGCAGCTTCATGCGTTTTGTTCCTTTGATATCTTTGTCTTTGGGCTATATTTGTCTTTGCGCTAAGTATGATTGTTGAAACGTACTAATTTGCAGAGTGTGACTGCTCATTTACAGATTACTTGCTGGATTAAGATAATGAAAGGTTAGAAAGAGTCAAAGATGAAAACAGCGCTTTATGTCTCTGGTTTATAAAAGCTTCCTCAATGCACTGCCAAACTTTTTAAACTTTTCTTCAGACTACCACCCACACAAGAGCATATGTGCCCCTCAATTGTGTCTTGGGTGTTCGCTAGTGGAATGTGTCTTAATTTCCTTTTAGGTCAGCTTTGACGGTATCCAGTATAATCGCAAATC
Source organism: Dermacentor albipictus (assembly GCF_038994185.2). NCBI lineage: Eukaryota > Metazoa > Arthropoda > Arachnida > Ixodida > Ixodidae > Dermacentor > Dermacentor albipictus. Next base: position 104,392,206 of record NC_091824.1, on the reverse strand, counting down.
CTCTGCAAGTTACTTTCGTTTAGAAATAAATACAAGATCTAACGACTGTTTTATTGCTTTAAAAGCTTCTTGTGAATAAATTGTAAATAATTTTACCGTTCAGTAAAAAACTCGGAAAAAGAAAATACACGTAGAACTCTGGTAACACAGCTTTGATATACAAACGCCAGGTGAATCCCTGCCAACTGCGGTGAATCCTTACCTTTAATCCGTGTTGGGCGCGAGGACATATGGTGGCGCCATCTTCCAGGAGAACACCGCTAACGTGCGTGCTGTGAGGGATAACAGGACTCAATGCTCATAGTTTGGCTGCGGGCGCTCAAATCAAGCACAGCGAGGGCGTCATCCTAGAGTTTTCTGTAAGTGCCTTGAAAACAAGGAAAGTTGGTAGCTGAAAAAAATAACTCATGATATACAAAAAGGAAACAAAGAACCCATTACATGTGCCGTACAAAGGAATTGTGTACGGTCGTCGCCATGGAGTCCGCCAAGCCGCTTTTTTGTGTGTTAGTGAAATCTCTAATCATGTATATTGGTGTTATACGCTGTCTTTTAAACAGCAGTGAATGTCGTATTAAGGCAGGGATCGCACTGATTATCAACGAGTGTTCGCACGTGCACATGTATTTTAACGCGTGATATTCCATTTTGCAGCGAAGTGTACAGCCTTTTTTCTGTTTCTGTTTTTTCTGTTTTTCTGTTTTTCTCTTTCACTTTCTTTCGTAGGCTTCTTTCACGCTCGGAAAAACACTTCTATATGGCACGTATTCAGCATCAGAAAGCTGTATCGGAAGTATTTCATGTTGCTCTACAATTTTCTCATTCACACGTTTCATCTAATTAGAGCTACTGTGAAGGTGATTAATTATTTCAGAATAATTATCTAATTAAGCGGAACGCGAAAAATAATCTTAATATCTCCAAGCGACGGCAAACAACATTACCATATTTTTAAGGTTTGGCTCAAATTACGTGAAACGCCCTGTATGGCCTCGAAAGCGGTGTCAGTTTAGATATTCTAAGCTAAACTTCTGCGTGCTAAACAATATGTCGCCCTGGAATTGAGTCTCTCAACCGGTTTAGCGCTGCTCTATTGTGTGAGAAATTCTAATTAAGCCCCTTTTCATGCTGCAGGATCTGCAAGCAAACACATAAGAGGTGCTGACGGGCTCCCAGCTCTGTCCTCTAACTCCCTGACATATAAACTCTGCAACGATAGCTCCCCAAGCGTCTCCCTAATCCCGTTCGACTGTGGGTGAGCACCTGCTCAAAAGCTCTCGGAAGTGAGCAAAGTTTATCCGGGAGTGTGAGGCCCCACACTTTCGCGCTCAACCAAGCCAATTGCGGCGCATATATCGTACTCGCAAGGAATGTTTCCCTGCGCGATCTAGTATAAAAAGAAACTTCGTCAAGCCAAAGTCTAGCCACGCAGAATAAGCTTATCAGCTTTGCCTAACTTACGTTAGCCTAAGTATAGCTTCCCAAATGCCTTAGCGCTCTAAGTGCGTTGTCAGCGCACAACAAAGCTTCGGCTTGTGTCAGTTGGTTCTTGTGCTAAGTGAACAATGAAATAGAGGTGCCATTTGATCCTCGATGCTGCCGAAAGATGACCTCCAGATGATAGAACTAATTCAATCAACGTTCTTGCCTCTTTTTCTTTCGCTTTTCTTTCGCCCATCGTGAGCACGTGTCGGATGCTTCCGACTTGCGCCACAACGAAAACTACGCCCGGTATGGCGGCAACCACGACTGCCGGCTCAGGCCGAATCCCAGGGCGACATTCGGTTCCACGCCGGCGCCATCCATATTCCAGTGACACATGCGAAGAGGTACGCGACAGGAGAGAGCACAGTGGGTGGAAGGCGGAATGGATCGGCAGTCTCGCAGTCGTATACTTCCTGCATGCCTAATGAATAGCAACCTTGTCACCGCTCGGTTCGACGCGCGTGAGAATAAATGAGGCTTTGGCGCCCGCCACTGGCGCGGCGGTAGCAAACTTATTGTGGAATTCTAAATTCTCACGCGCACGCGCTATAGGCGTTACCTCTTGACGTATTGGTCGAAGCCACTTCTACAATATTTGGTATAATAAATAGCGTCCCCGCTGCAGTCGTTTGTATCTGTTCATAGATCTTAGTTAACGAGGAAGCACAGAAACTCGCGATATGTAAAACGCTAGCCGCTGCGCAGGAATTATTTTGCCCCTCTGCGTGGTTTCAGAGTTAATATTTAACTGTCACTCTATTTTAGTGACACACGTGAATTTCGCCGTGTGCGGTTCTACATGAACATAATAGATCACGGGACGGACTGCAGTTAATAACGTACACATCATTACGTTGGTTATTATGATTACCACGTGTTGGAGCGTTTAAGTTTGGTGATGTGCTACATATGCCACACGGGCAGGTTCAAAGCACAGAGTTAGCATTGAGCATACAGCCATGGGAATGACCAAAAAAGACTTGAAAATTACGCCGCATGCCAATGGTTGCCAAAAGTTATCGAGAAGACAGGACAGTGTGAAGAAGATTAAGAACCGTGAAGGGCCTCTTTTTTCCCTAAAAGATGATTCAGTACGCATGGAGACACAACTGGTATGTCGAGAATCTTCCCCAACCCCTCCCCTCAAAAGAAACGTTACCAAAAGAGATAGAAAAAGAAAAAAAAACAAGTCAGTAGACTCTGAACTTGTTTACTGCGACAGCACCATTCTACCACCGTGAAGACCAGCATCTTACTTTCATTTGCTTGCTTTTCCTCAAATAATTGCACTCACCCACTACGGGGAACTGGACTAGTGCCCAGCGGCTACAGGGTGGTTTGTAAATAAATATAGGTGTGTAATACTACAGAAAGAATAGGTTGGATTAGATAAACTAGCTCTGAATTTTTCTTCTTTGTGATGTACACGACACTTGCTTTCCACCTGACATAAGAATAATTAAGCGTCAACACAGTAATGAATGTTCTGTATTCCGAACTAGACACATAGACAAACTTTAGCGCTCTCAGGCACCCGCTGTGTGAGTAGGCCAGGTTTATTTAGCTAAAACGTATAGATGTATGGTACCCTTTATTTGCACTTGTTTGACCAAATGGCTTATGCTAATCTTTATTTTCGTTTCTTTTTTGTCTTATCAAGGCGAGGTGGCGTTGCGGTCCAGAGTCAACGAAGATTCTTTCTTTCTTTCTTCCTTTCTTTCTTTCTTTCTTTCTTCCTTTCTTTGTTTCTTTCTTTCTTTCTCTCTTTCTTTCTTTCTTTTCTTATTTCCATCGTTCAGTAGCGCAACGATGAAGAGTCCATCTCTGCGACGTGGCTTCAGTGTGGAACTTAATATGACGTTCAATTTCGAAATCTTCTTACATGATTTTTAGTTTCCGCTTTTGTATAAATCAACATTTATGCCACAGGTGATGTGGCAGTTGCTGTGTTAAGGGCATCGTCCTTTTGAGGTTCGATGAGTCGTTTCAAAGGTCCCGCCTGGGACCTAGAGCTTTGCTCCAACTGATGTCCCCAGCGAAATGACGCTGCGCCCCCTACGAGATTTGAGCGATTTCATTTTCCCGGTACATTTCTGCAGCGTCGCTATAAGGGCGCTTGGTGGCTGTGAATCCCTCTGAGCTACCGTGTAAACTACGTGGCGTCGTCGCTGCGAAGTTGTTGCTGGCATCGACGTTGTCGATGCTTTCAACGTTATTTCCCACCAACCACCTTACTCTATGATGAGTGTGTGCCAGGTTTGACGCCGCAACAACATCACTGTACGCCTCTTTCGTGCCGCCGACGCGGTCTTCACCTGCACGACAACAACGACAACCCCGCCGCCTTGTCAAGAACAATTTTTATTCGATGCACATAATGAAATTCTTGTCCATTACACTGTCTCTTTTTTTCTTTCTAGGGCCTTGACGTTCCCCCGTGGGAAACCTAAGCGCGGGTCGCGTTAAACCTTGCCGGACGTACAAGAAAGTTGTATCCATCCATCCATAAAATTCTTACTTAAAAAAAAGGTGGCCTATAGTCGCTGGGTTCTTGTCTGGTTCCCCGTAGCGGGTGACCACAATCAAAGTGCGGTCAAATGTGCCAGCGATTTCCACAATCTAATACTTGTCCGGTACAGCATTGTTCGCTGTGGTCTCGAAAGTACGTGCACAGATGCCAATGCTCTCAGAGATTGTGTGGAGCGCAAAGCCTTGCCCTAATTGCCCAGCACTGTTGCGGCGTGATAGCTCAGTTTTACGCGGCACAGAGTACAAGTACTCAGATGAAAGCCGCACTGCCAGGAAACTAACCGCGAAGTAAACCTCATGCACGAGCCGCTATACAGACGTTACACAAAGATTTACGGTCCTTGCTTCTTCCTCCTCCCTCTTCCCGGTCACTATACATTGACTAGCCAGGCCACAATGCACTAAAGCGAGTTCGCAAAATGTATATATCTGCTTCATGCAAAGCGTTCTTTCATAAATTTCATATAGAACCATTACCCCTAAAAACATGGCTGCAGAAAAAGGGTGATGTCTTTGTGATACGCCAGAGACAATAACATTATATAATTAGCTGCAAGGACACCACCCTATTTCGAGGTGTCCTCCAGTGGATTCTGAAGCGAGACTTCGAAATCAACCTTCATACATTGCGATAGCCGCTGCCAACCTCTTAACAAATCTTTCGAAATGTTTTTCTTCGTGGCAATGCACAGTTTGGGGAAAGCGCGAATGATGGACCGAAACTCCGAACCGATCATGCCTTCAACGCTTTATTTCATTCACATGGCTGCACACTTAAAACGGGTTCGCGATGAATGTGATCGGACTGGTACTCGATCGGACTGGTATCCCATTTTGGTGAGGCGCTTGTCTTTACCACCTCCTAAAGGGAAAGCTGCATTTCCTCCTAAAGAATGAACAGTGCTTGTAATTCTGCCCACCATTCTGTGACTATGCACAATTGGGAAATATTTTATGGTGTTACATGTTATTGTAATAAATATCATCAATGAAAAGAAATTGCATAAAAAATCAGTGGTTAGCACGCTTGGCCTTCTAAATGCACATCGTTCGCTGAACAAAGAAAAAATGAATTTATCTGCTCAAGATTGCGCTAACGCAGAGGAAAGAGATGGAGCTCAAACGGGGAACTACAGCCCCTGAAGTATTAAAGCCTTAGTCTTGACTTCGCGATCGCCGCTTCCTGCAGAAGACATGTACAATTCTAGAGCCTGAAAGAAGAGTGTAAACCGATGAGACCAATGGAAGAGTTACGGTTCCAGTAAGCCCTCCTTTCTGCTCTGCCTCCCAGTAGCAAGGCTGACCAAGCGAGCTTGAGCTAACTTTATCTCACTCTATTTCTCTTTGTCTTCAACTTTCCGTACACGCCGAGCTTTTTTTTTTTTCTGCATATATGCAGAAGCATTTCGTTTTTCTATTCTGAGATGAGTGTCTCGGAAATCAACTCAAAATCGAAGTCGAGTTAAAATCCGCTAAAGTACTGTACGCTTATATATGCATGCCGCATTCATTCCTCCACTTAAGACATCTTTTTCTTTTCAATCTACAGCTGCCCTACTGCCGGCAATTGTGCGGGATCGACACACGCCCTCTCCCTTTGGAACATGCTCCCCACCGGCGCCGAAAAATGCCTTCTTAGTGGAAAGGGAGACGTTCATATCCTCGTCGGTAGGCATCCGCCCAAAACGAGCTATCCGATTGGCCTGCACCATAGGGAGCTTTCGCACCAGATATTTCGGAAGCCCACACAAAACGCGGAACCCGCACAAAAATACAGAAAGCAGACCGACCTCGTAATTAATTCCAGAGGGAGACTGATGGCACAATGAGCACACGTGCATTGCGCGTTGTTCTCGACGGCAAAGCAGGTATTAACCTCGGAATTATTTCTTTTTTTCGGCAACTGTACGACACCAGCCCGGAACCAGCCAGTGTTGTTCGGATGAAATGATGAACGCCAAGTGTTCCCGCAGATGCATATCTTTTGCCCTCAACGGTGCACAACGACCGTCTTCTTGGACAGCGAAGCAGATATCGATTCTTCGAAATTAGTGTTATAAGGAATATGCGGATGAGGATATTGTTGGCACTCGGAGTTTTCTTCGTGGTATCCGAAGCTTGTAAGTCACTTTATTTTGTCTTTCCTTTGTTAAAAAAAAATGTAACCTCTTGCTTTTGTATTAAACTTGTAATAGATGATAAAAGAAAAGCGCTCCCGTACAACTTTTACACAACTTTTGTAGTGCTAAATAAATGCGACTTTTGCCAAAATTGTGTGTCAGCGAAATATTTACATACGCGCGTAGTATCGTGATTCCTTTTTTTTTCTTCGTTTATATGCAGTTTAAATTCCGTACAAGTGAAGTTATGATTCTATTTCACGGACTACCTGTTAATTGCGGGGTTTAATGATGTGTGCTTATATTTCTTGCGCAGTGATTTCAGGAAAGTGTGCACACAGTTTCGTGACTACGATGCAGGCCGGAGTATACGAGCGAGAACAGTATCACGGTGTTGTACCTCGCTCCCGCGCAATTCACATCGCCATAAACGTTCGATATAGGGTATTACTACTGCGTCTGAGTTCGCTATAATAGGAATTTGGTGTATGTACGCATGAAAACTGCTCAAACGTTTCATATCTATGTTTATGCGCTGCCACTGGAAGACCAACGAAAACGCGCTCCGAAATAAACGCAATGTATACCCGACAAAAAAAACGATAAATTGTACCTTTTATTGCATGCAGTAAGTATCGTGCTAAGTTTGTAGCAGGAGCAGTATTCAGCCCACTGGAAATTGAATGTTATGTTGCTGTTCTTGTTGCTTTTTTCGCTCCACAATTCCTTATGTCGCTTAGCAAGTCGCTTTGTACCCCGCTGTCTCACTACAGGTTCAAAGCGCGGCCAGTGATAATAGAAGGTCGCGCAGGATGCTTTTGACCAAATTGTAAAGCGCCGACGATGTGAATTCACCGCTGTGACGGCCATATTTGCACATCTCATAACTTTCACAACGCTGAATAACGGTTTTTTTTTTTTTAGAAGTCCGCAATCGAACATGAATGACTGTGCTCTTTCGTCATGTTCACGCGAGATGCCAGCTAAAGTTGAATGAGCCCTCGGGTTTTGCGTGCCAAAAGAACGATCTGATTAGGAGGAACGGCAAAGTGGGGTATCCGAATTAATGTCGAGCACCATGGATTTCCTTACTGACCCCATAAATGTAAGTACACGGCGTTGTTGCATTTCGCCCCCCCCCCCTCCCCCTCTGAAAGTGGCTGCCGTGGCTGGGATAGAGCCTGCTACCTCGAGCTCGGCAGCGCAAGCAACAACCGCTAGGCTATACGGGTGTTTGAGCCAACTTCCGGTTTCTAAGGTTGACCGAACCCTCCGGGACTTTGATGACCATGGCCCCTAGCTGCTTTCATTCCGAATTGATCATCATCATGAGTATATTTCAATGTCCGCTGCAGGACGAAGGCTTCTCCCCGCGATCTCCAATTACACCTGGCTTGCGCTAGCTGATTTCAAGTAATGCCTGTAAATTTTCTAATTTGATCATGCAACCTACTTCTCTGCCGGCCTCGAATGCGCTTCACAAATAGCTCATACAGAGAAAACAAAGCAGTTACGTGTCGGACGGTTAGATCGAACACGAGTCTCCCAGCACAGGAGAGAGAGAAAAAGGGGGAAGAAATGAAGGAAGAAATGAGGAGATGTAAACTAGAATTTGTCCAGTTTGCTGCCCTACACGTGGGGATGTGATGTGAAAGAGAGAGAGAGAGAGAGAGAGCAGACACGAGTCCAGATCAATCACACGCATTGCACGGCGTGCAGCGTATACATCTACAGTCGGGGCACTCAAGTATGTCGCCTTCGTGTACTGCAGGAAAGCTCGCACGGCTTTCTGGGCTGCTGGGCTGACAGGCGGGGCTCTCGGGGCCTTAGATTAGGTGAAAAGGCCGATCGTACAGTCTACTCAAGGCAAACCGGATAGTCTGACTTTGTGTGTGCAAACGGGAACAGTGGCAGTGAACATGATGGATAATCTCTTCACAGCTGCACACGCCGCACATGGGTGATTAAGCCTGACGCTTTAACCATTAGGCCACGATCGCGCACTTACTTAGTTCGTGCCAACGTTTATTTGAGATGACTGGTGCGTGCGCCGCGTCGCATACCACGCGCGCGCGGACCAGTTCTCATTAGGCTACAGTCCCAGGAATGGAATGGAAGAATAACAGTCAGCCTTGCCACAGCCTTTTGCGTCGTACTTCTCTCTGCGCGCATCTCTCTGCGCGGTTATTCCTTCGACAAACACCAGGCATCATCTTCGCCCTCTTAAGATGCACTGTGTCCAATTCTCACAGTGCGCATTCTCATGAACTGCTGTTTGCACTTCGGCATAACTTGTTAAAGGGTGTAGCGTATAAACGTAATCATTGCGTGACACAAAAGATTGACTGCACGGTCAACATGCTCCTCAATCGTTTACGCTTAGCTGAAGCCCACACACATCACTTCTTGTGTCGCATCATATGAGGAACGTCTCCACATTGCAGTTGCTGTGAGAACTCCGACACTTCAGTTCAGCATATTATCATAGAATGCACTCAATAGGACTAACAGCGGGTTTCCCTGAGTGACCGTTAGAACGCCATTGACAGACGGCCTCTCATAGATGTGCAAAGTGTTTGGACCATGTTCATGCCCTGACAAGCGGAGCCGTGCAGTCAGCGTCCTTCACGATTTTCTAGTGGACACTAATCTCGTGGACTGCCTGCTAGTGACCCTTGTGTGTTTTGTCACGCAAAAGTTCTTTTTCTCAACTTATTGATGTCGCGGCCGTCTTGCCCTTTCGGCGATCAGGTTGATCTGCAATTATGTTGCTATGTACTTGTACGTATGCGTGGAATGATTTCTGTGGACTCCACTTTTGTTTGATAAGTAACCGTCTCAGGTACTACTAGACTGCACCTTCGGTGCTGGTGACCATAGATACGCTATTTGTATGTTTGTGACGTGTTCGCCTGTGTATAGTGCTTGCTGATATTTTCTTCTTTTTTAACAGTTTCATTTTGATTTTCTTCTTTGCCGAGTAACAGATTTTAAGATATCCGGCTACAATAAAGCCTATGCATTCCCTTTTTACGCATAAAATTTAAAAATCATATGCGCTTCCACAATTGTGGCAAGTGCAAACTCCATCGTGACAAATGAGACGACAATGCTGCGAGTTATGATGATTCGGTGTCGCGCAATTTCTCGCAAATTCTATGCCGCAGCTTTGGTTACGTCGCCGCTGCCGCTGGCGTCGTTCTTCCAGCCGGAAGCCGCGATATCCCTAGCGCACAGATCGAGCCGACTACGACGCTTTATATAACTTTTTTATCCAAAGGAATGAGCAACAGGTGACGGTACACCTGTCGTGTTCACAGATCGATGATGAGTTTTCGGGACGATGCAATCAGCATACAGATACGTACACAGTCGTCAAGTCTCGGTTTCGGGGAATTAAAATTGCGCACGAGGCGTTTGTGAGAGTGCCAGGGTACCCCCTCCTACCTACACGCCAGGTTTCTGCAACAGCCTATGCACTACTGAACACACGGTTCAGACTTTTTTTGGCCGAATCGGTTGACGAATTGTCGGCAGGTGTCGCGCATACGTGTTAACGTCGCAGCGTAAATCTCTCCAAGGGTCGTTGCTCCCCGCGCTCTGCATGCGTACGCGTACGCAAGCACTACGTATCTGTTCACCTCCCTCTCTCCTAATATACTGTGTGTGTATACGGAGGAGAAGAGAGGGGGACGTCGGAAAAATGTGTCTCGTTTCCGGAAGTCGGGGGGGGGGGGGGGCACTCGCGGGAGCCACTTCTGATCCCCGAGGCTCTGACTGAATCAACAGCAACGCATAACGCTTGTCGTCATGCCAGCATCGCACTTCCCTCAGGCAGCTCTGTGTGTTATGCTCTTTTTTGTTTTGTGTGCGCGCGCGCGGTGCGTGTGTGTGTGTGTGTGTGTGTGTGTGTGTGTGTGTGTGTGTGTGTGTGTGTGTGTGTGTGTGTGTGTGTGTGTGTGTGTGTGTGTGTGTGTGTGTGTGTGTGTGTGTGTGTGTGTGTTCTAAGGCACTGTTGGGTGCATCTTTCTCTTTTTCAGCGTATACTGCACTTTTCGCGCGCCATTACGTCCGTGGTTATAGATGCGAAGAATAAGAACGCACGTACATAAGCTCGCGCACGGTGATTTCAGGGATGATATGTGAGACCACGTGCTGGGGAAGGATCTTTCCTCTCTTGCCTTGCAAAGCACGTCGCTTGCGCAGAGGTTAGCATACTGGCTGAAGAATATGCCACGACGAAACAAAAATACGTGATACCTTCGCCTTGGCGCGAAGCAGCTCGTGCAGAGCTACGCATTTGTTATGCAAATAGGTATGGGAAGAGCGGCTTTTATGCGTCTAGCATGGATTCACTTGTGCGCTTACAGAATAAAAATGAAGAAAAGATACCGAGCGAACTATTACGTTACTACTATTGCATCTGACACGATCATCGTGCCTATGAAGCAGTTCTGGCTTCTACATATTGATGGCGCCGTTTGTACCAGAAGAATGGAAGTGGACAGGGGCAGGCAGAAGAGGTGGTAGCTTTCCTTTTTTAGCCATTTAAGCTTTCGCTTTTGCTTATTTTCTTGCTCCTGTTTGCTATTTGTTCATCGCAACTAAGAGTTAGAGATAGCCGGTCCTTCAGTGGTTCAGGACCACCTTTCCACATTTCGCAGTTAACAACCATCACTGTCTTCTTTCTTTCTTTTTTTTTCTTTTTGGCAGTGTAAAGAACTTCGTCTCCTTCTTTACACTCTTTACTATATATTTGAGAGAAACGCTTGGACGTAGTGCGAAACAGTATCAAGCTGCTGTATTCAGTGACAGCGTGAGTGAAGGACAAAGTACACAGCGCCTGTAATGCAGACTCCAAACAGGATGAATTGTTTAGCACAGCAATGTTTAGCACATCCAACAAACCCTTTATTGCCATAGCAATTAGGTGAACATGCCAGGCGAATTTCCGCCGTCGGCGTTGGCGTCGCCGTGAGGTTCCGTATAAAGTCCAAGAGCGACAGAATCCTCGCCGCGTTGTATGCTATATGTGCGAGTGACAGTGTGCCAGGGTGAACCGGCGATCGCGGCTCTGTCTCGCGCACGCAACGGAGGAAAGCGGGGACGAAGCGCGCCGCCTTCTGTCGCGCCCAAGGCTTCAAGAGTATGGGAGGGGGGGGGGGGGGGGTCATCGAGCGAGACGTGTCCAGGTTTGCTTGTGCGCGCGTGACACCATGCTCGTTAATTTAGTTATTATTCCTATGTTTACAAGTTAATACGACTGATAAGACAACTATTCTTATTTCTTGTAGCTGTCCACTGATTTGTTATCACAATCGATGCTTCACCTTTCGGGGGAAAGTGCAACTTTTTCTTGCAGGCGTTATTCTCACTCGCAGCTAAGGCTTTTCCAACTTTTCCGGTAGCAGGAAAGACAACGTCCGTAAGCTACGATGGGCGAGTTCATTCCGCATCGCGCAATCCATACACGCTGTCGCAAATGCACGCATTGCTAGAATATTCTAGAACTGAACATTTAACCATTTATTAGCGGTAATAAATGACTCGCTGCTTCACTGAACGACACGATCTCTGTCGATGGAGTGGAGTAAAACATCATTAGTGGCTCCGGCTATCGCGTGCCATCGATCATTCAGCTCTGTTCGTGGATTCAAACTACTAGAAAAGCTTAAAGGCTATGTGAAACGTACACGTCCACCACTAAATGACAGGTTCAGTGGGAACACTTAGTGCACGAAAGTTCTTACATCAGAACTATTCGTAGCAGCACATGCCAACAATTCGTGATGTTAGACATACCTGATAAGGCGGCCGGCGAATGGCACGCAGCCCCTACGAACGGAAAGCTTTGAGAGTTCGGCCTCAGAATGTCTTTCGACAAAAAAAATGTCGTAAACCTTTCACAAGCGCTCTGGCAACGTCCTTGCCAGGCACGTACCCAGGGGAGGAGGTGGAGCCCATGGTGGGCTGGCAGATCCTCGGAACCATATATACACGGGATATGGGTTAGACCAGGTGGAAAATAAAATCCTGCGAAACAGCGTCCATCGTCAGATCCTGCGATAACCGTTAAACCAACAAGCAATATCAATGTCACCCGTTACCTCGTCTGGTTTTTCTCTAACTGTACGGCACTTTTCGTGCAAAATTGGCAACTAGAAACAAAAGTCGCAAGGAGTTGAGAAATTAAGCGATCTTCTAAGGGAGAGAGCCGAGGTAACAGCCACACAGGAAGAAAAAACGAAAATTAACAAATTTAACCATTGTTTTCGAAAATATTTATAGTCACCATCTTTTTATTTAAGTAGGAAGTACAGCAAATGCCTCCGGAAGTGGAGAATGATTCCGTGTCTTTCGAATGACGCTTCTACAGTTATCAGCAGAGCCTCCTGACGTAGCCACTTCTCTTCTGTGCTTATGTGGGTGTTTTTCTAACCTTCCGCGATGGGCACAGCATGTCTAGAACCACAGCGTTTTGAGCTCTACGCGGCTGTACGGGAGTGGCGGCCACGCACCGTTACGCAACTTTCCAAATAACAATGCGAGTCGGTTTTGGCACCTAACTTTGCAAAGCAGTAAATGAGAGATCTAAAAGAACTGTGAGTGTTTCGCAAATATATATTTCTCTATATTTCTTCCAGAGCTAATTCAAAAAACGCTACTAGTAATCTTTATTTTACACTTTCGCTTGTTTACTTGTACTTGGCAGTGTTCTTCCTGCTTAACTTTCCTGCGCGAGTCCATTTGGTGTGTTTCCTTGTTTGCCACATCTCCCCCTACCGCTCTCTTTCTCTTTTTGTCCCTCTTAACCCCTCCCCTCGTGCATGGTAGCCAAAAAGAACTACCTCTGGTTAACCTCCATGCCTTTCTATGCATCCTCTTCTCTCTCTCTCTCTCTCTCTTGTCAAGAAAAGGAAAAGTGTATCTCACAGGTGCTATTGCGAGGTACACCGTATTTCATTCTTCTTTTGCGGGTTTACTTGTCTTTATCGCGAACGGTGAGCATTAATCACATTTGTACTAATAAACGTACCCCTCCCTTTATTACATAGAAAAGTTACCTTGGGTTGGGCCCCCTGGAAAGAAACCCTGGGTACGTGCCTGTACAACTTGCCCTTAAAACGTTAGTGCAATATATTTCGCATCCGCCAAACCAAGTTCGATGAGGTTAAGAGTCAGGATCAAAAGGACAAGCCACTCATTTTAACTTGCTGTTGGGTTGTTCTGAAGAAAGTCACCTTGCTCGTCTTTCATGAAACTGTTTTAAACGGCGTTAGACCATCTCCATAAGGCTTCGTAAGAGCTTGTCCCCACGCGATTTAGCTGAAACTGTGCGGGTGCCAGTTCGCGCTCGTTAATGCCTTGTTTGGATAAAACCGTGTGCTGTGTTATCATTCCCTGTTTTACACGCAGCCGCATTTGTCATTTTGATCGATGAGCGACCACAATTCTAACTGGAACTCTAAAACATTGCTCCAACGTTTTTCTCATTGCTTTGCCGTCACTCTCATTACACGAAGTCGGCACCAAATGGAGTACATGATATTTGAAGAAATAAACAAACAGACGACTCTAAGGGCGCTGTTGACCCGCCGATAAAGAAGCAGAAAGCAATGGAGGCTGTGCACTTTACTTAGAAATACAGAAGACATAATCCATGGGTAATTTGAATGTTTGCTCTGTGGCCAGCAGTGAAAGCAGCAGCTACGTACGCAATCTACTTCGAACTGAAAGAAAAACAACCTATCGCGATATATCATTGCGTACACTCGAGGCCTTTAGGCAAACACTGACGCTTACTGATTGGAGTGAGGTAACGGCTCTTACAGATGTGAACGCTGCCTGCGATAAGTTCTTGTAAGTATTTAAACATTGTCATTGCGCGTACTTTTCAGATAACATCCATTATGGCTACAAGAAAGCTCGCAAACCGTGCATCGCTCGAGATTTAGTCAACCTTATCAACCTGAAGAACAGGATGTTTGAGGCCCCCCTTAAGACTCACGACAACGAGATGTTGCGATAATTCAAATCATTTAGGAAAAAAATTAAGCAAAGATATTTCTAAATCAAAGGACAAATATTTTAGACGAATTTTTGACGGTGACTGCCTTAGTAAAAGTGACATCATCTCGAAAAAATAAATAACATATAGATTACAAAGCCAGTGTCAGACGCTGTCAACTACGTGGTAATAACGTTTTACTAAGCGGAGAAAAGCTTGTGAACAGTTTTAAGGACTTCTTTATACAGATATGAAGCACTGCTACAACCTTGGTTACTTACATCGATATCCCAAGATTACCACAGTATTCGTTTTTTTTTTAGCTTACTTCTATTTCTAACGTTACAACTCTTTTTGCTATCCTTAAATACAGCCATGGTATAGCAACGTGGACGGAATTGTAATAAAGCCTATTAAGTATGCACTAGATTTGATCGACCCTGTGATTACACACATATTTAAGAGATCTATTTCAACTGGTATTTATACAACTAATATGCAAGTAGCTTGAGTAACAGTAATACATAAAGGAGGGGACAAGAACAACTTTTTTAACAACCGCCGCCTTCTCAATTATGCCAGTTTTTTCGAAAGGCCTTGAGAATGTTGAGAATGTTGAGAACCCGCACCTAAAATTTCAGTTAAAAATTTAACCTCCTAACTAACCGTAAGTTTGGATTCAGGAAAAATCGCTCCTCAGAAGATGCGTTCTAGCTTCAGAAAACCTTATATTCGAAAACATCGAAAATAAGTCGTTGATGCTAGGAGTGTATCTCAATTTTAGCAAATCCTTCGATCGTGTCAATCACGCGATATTTCTAGAAAAAAAAATGGAACTATGTGGATTTCGGGGAGTTGCGTTGCAGCTTATTCGCTCTTACCTTGACGAAAGACTTCAATATACCGAAAAAAGCATATGCAACTCAAGTTTGAGACGAATTGCTGCGGAGTGCCACAAGGGAGCCTTTTAGGGCCTATTCTTTTCCTTCTTTATATAAATGACGTAATGAAAATAAACGCCAACTATCACTTTATCATTTACGCCGATGACTGCACAGTCTTCTTTAATTGTAAAAGTTGGTCAAGCATTCCAACCGAAGCCAGTGCGTTTTGGTTGAATCTTGATGAGCGGTGCAAAGCGAACAGCCTGATATTGAACGAAACAAAAATTAAGCGTATTGTATATCGTGCACC
Source organism: Dermacentor albipictus (assembly GCF_038994185.2). NCBI lineage: Eukaryota > Metazoa > Arthropoda > Arachnida > Ixodida > Ixodidae > Dermacentor > Dermacentor albipictus. The sequence continues at coordinate 104,376,870 of NC_091824.1, read as the reverse complement.
TGGAACACTGTCTGCGGTACCACAGAACCTTACCCTTGGTCCATACACTGTCCGTATTGAAAAATGCGTTCCATACTTGGCATCATCTTCAATGAATTCTTGTCATGGAATGACCAAGTAAGCATGATAACGTCAAAATTAGGTAAGTGTGCAGGATTAATGAACCGTCATCAACATACGCTGCAGTTTCAATAAATAGATTACTATACATTGCCTTTTTAACTCTTATGTTACTGCCTGCTGGTACGGGGTAAAATAGCGGAAGTTAATATATCCGCACTGAGCACGTTACCGAAAAAAATGGCTCGGGTAAGTTCAAATGCTTCCTTTCTACAACACCCTGCCACTGCACAAAAAAAAAACATAGGCTCGTTTAAATATCAGAGACGTATAATTACAGATTACTACGCTTTGACAAAAACGGCAGCCCTCGGCAAATCAAATACTTTTCTTAAACCTTTAGCGAAACGGCGCTCCCTATCGTTTCCGATATCAACCTTCTGGGCACGTTCCATTTTCACGCACGCAGTACGGAGTGCTCCGGATCCGACCTGTCTTGCCAATGACATTAAATTATTATTATTATTATTTGTTTTGAACACATGTACACATATACACAGGTATTAGGAAAGGGAAAGCGAGGAGCAGGCTGGCAACTACTATGACTCACTACAAGCAGATAATTAATTCCTCACAAAAAAAAAGAATTAAGGGCATTGTTTCTGAAAAGTTTTAAACATGTCTTCTTTTATACTAGTGTTTCGTCACGCTTTGTATCTTATTTTGTAAATTATTCTTATGTTACACGCATGTCTTGAAGTGAATTTCTGCATTGCACCGTGAACAATACATTTTTCCGAGGAGTACATGTGTCGTAATCGTCAAATTACTTTTACGCAATGCGTCCACTCTAGTACAAATCTGCGATTGTGTGAAAATTGTTTCAGATTACAGTCTATGTTTGCTTATTTTTATTATAATTTCTTATGCTCAATATTATCAGTGCTGGACCTTGTCTTCACTGCCGATGGGTGGCTGGGGCTCTGTCAAGCTGTCATTAGGCAGGCTTTTCCCCGGTCATTTTTTTCGCTAGGTTTTCTGTTTTGGTAAAAATAAAGTTATTTGATTGATTGATTGATTGATTGATTGATTGATTGATTGATTGATTGATTGATTGATTGATTGATTGATTGATTGATTGATTGATTGATTGATTGATTACTGGGCACCTACTCCTCCCCCTCCCCTCCTTTGTCCCTCCGCTCCGTACATCGACAAAGACTTTGAAAGGCGCCGGGTACTGACATGAAAAATCCTTTTCTGACATGTGTTCAAAGTATTCGTGAATATCTCACGTTTGCTTGCTTATCCCTTTACTTGTTCATACATTCATGGACAAATTGTAGTTTTCCAAGATGATTGTGCCGTGGTGTATTTGTTTCCTCTTGAAACGTTTTCTCTTGAAAAGATCATGCTTCATACACCATCATCTACGACAGCCTTATTTAAGCCTACCTATCTCGACTAAGTTGCATTTCTGGCGGAGCGCAATGGGTGGTTTCCGAAAAACAGCGGCCATGTCATGTTTCTAGCTCCTGCCAATCGCTACCAACGCCTGCAGTACACGAAAGCATGGCGTTCGAGATTGCCTTCTGTTACTTCGATGGAGCCGTGTCTGTGGGTGCAATTTGGACACCGCTTATAAAGCAACCACTCTGTCGTCAAGCGTTTAGTCCAGTGTTCAGAACGCGTCAAGCCACACGTGGTATTGGGGTTCCAGAAACATATCTTTCCGACTTATTGCATTGACGGCGATTACAACACACCGAGAGGCCAGCTTCAAGTAACCAAAGCAAGTTAGCAGGAGAAGTTTGTTAATGAGAAATGTTGCGAACGTCTAATAATATTGCATCATGCTCGACTATTCGCAAAGTTATTCGTGTAATTCTGAGCAAGAAATGCTAAATATCGGACCTTCTACATCACTACCAGCGCCACTGCCAGCACCACAAAGATTTCACATGTAAGCATAAAATGTGTGGCGTCGTAGAATGATTGTTCCTCCTCCTAGAATAATAATACACACAGCTATTCTCACCAAATAGCGGCACACGTTAGTCGTATATTTGAGCTTCGGAGCAACTTCGTACCGTGGCCTTGACCTAGACCTATTGGATTGGGGTTGTTGACGTGCTGCACATAGCTGCGAGAGAGAGAGAGAGAGAGAGAGTGGTTGTGAAGTTGAGGACGGGCTATTTTTTGCAGCCCTTTAGGTATTACGACTCAGTGCCTTGGGTAAGGGGACATAAAGCAGAGAGAAAGAAAGAAGTTTTCGGATGCACCTACGTGCATCCACGTGCCACGTGCCAAGTGGGGTCCCGTATCGGCGGCACTAATCTCGGTGGTTGACATACGCTAGAGTGTTTTGCTGACCAGATGGCACGGACGACGTGTGTACAAACGACGCGCATGGAACACCGCCAAGTAAACCGTCGCTGCGTTCCCAATATCTGCTTCGCTGTAATGCGCACCGCGTTGGGCGCTCGGTGAAGCTCCGGCCACGTATGCTAAATGTGCTCGCTAAGCTCTTAACCAGCGACTGTCAATATGTTTCGCATTTATGAGTGCCCTCCATGGTCGCAAAAGGTAAAGAGAGAGAGATAGTCAGACATTTATTTTTAGAGCAGAGCGGTCTGTGGCTAGGATCAGGAAAAACAATGTGTGCCTCGGTACGTTGACAAAAACAAATCATCATGTGGGTCGATCCTGGTGATAGTGCAGAAAGGTTCCAAGCTCAATGGCACGTACTCCTGTGGTCTCGCTAGTCTGTGACGATTCGAGTCAGAACATCAGTGTATATGTGTAAAGTAAATAGTAATAATTAAGCAAACAAATGAAAAATAAGATAGATGAAACATAAAGGAAAATAAAAAATATATGAGGAAACATAAAAATAAAAAATAGAGACGAAAGAAACAAGGAATTTATGGGTTTTTGCCTTTATTCAACCAATATAGCATAGCCACCATAAAGAACTTAATATAGCTATTGAACAAAACAGCTTCTTTGGTCTTCCATCTTCACATAGTTGAAAGGCTCTGAATCTTTTTTCATCAGAGCACTTTTCCAGTCAGGGCTAACGGATGGGTACAGGTGGCGGGTTTCCTGAAAACAGGAGAGGTTGGTCTCCCACAGAACCTACATGTTACTCCACATGAAAAAATAGTCGGTGAAAGTTATGGCCATTTACACTTTACTTAAGTGCACTAGAAGTAGATGAAGACATCTACACGTGCACCGTGCGCACTTGTGTTAGCCGTGCGCGCGGTGTTAGCAGTATTGCAGCCCACCTAGAAAAGAAGTATTCGCATGGTGCAAATAACTATACCAGAATTTTATTTGCCTACAATCATTATAAACAATGGTCGTCTTTTTTTGACGGTCATATAAACTCGATTGTAATTGGTTCTAACAACTCTGCCGCACTGCGCGCTTTCCTTTACCGACACTTAAATGCAAGCAACGCCTTGGGACTCACTGAGTGCGCTCATTCAAGAGAGAGAGAGAGAGAATAATGCAGAGAAAGGCAGGGAGGTTAACCAGAGGCAGTTCCGGTTGGCTACCCTGCGCAGGAGGTTGGGTTAAGGGGGATAAAAAGAGAAACAGAGTGGAAGGGGGAGATAGAAAGAAAGGGAGACAAGCACGAACAAAGCGCGTACACTACAGAGCAGGAAGGGGGCGGCATTCTTAGAGTCTGTTGTGAAGCCCCGCGGACCGCAAGTTCAGGATTTCTATAACATAAGCCAAAAGACGCGGACCGTCAGTGCATGGTCAGTACAACTTATTCTGTTAATAATACCGACGTGAAAACAAAGTGGCTCGTCGTTTCCGTGCAGGGTTTCCATTCCCAAGGCCTCTCTACGAATGTGGACGCCGGCTGGTGCGAAACCGCGTCGAGACCAGCACCAGGATCGTGGGTGGACGAGACGCAGCGCTTGCCGAGTTTCCTTTCCAGGTAAGACCGGCGACAATTCACAGTGGATACAAAAATGCATTCTTTGTGTAACCATATTTTCACAGGTAACGTTTCACTGTGTAACTTAAATTTATTTAAAAAAGACTAGAGAATATAGAACGGTAAAGGAGATGTGGGAAAATCATTCATATAAAATCTTTATAGAGTTGTTTTCTTTACGCTGTGTAGAAATGCTCAGTAGAAAACTGAACCAAAAGGAACGGCACAGTGAAGTACGTTTCATACATAAAGCCCCACAAATAATGTCGTTCAGAATATTAGGATGAAACTACCAGGTTCGGCAAAGCACTGACTAAGTTAACTTGTATGAAAAACTGTACTATTGCCAATGAAATATCTCGAGAAAATAAGAAACGACAAACTATTTCTCGCACAAATAGATGCACCTGACCAAGCCCATCAGCACATACGGGCCTAAAGATGTTATCTTAGACACATAAGTAGAAGACCACACGAAAGTAGCGAATATTCTATGAAAACATTGAATGTGCAGGCGCTCTGAAGTATCTGTAGTACATACAATATTTTTTTGTAGCCAGGGATAACTTATAAGCCGCCTCCCTGTCAAATATAGTAAGGTGATGTGGCGTAGAGGTATCCGCATGTCATTGGAGTGCCGGTACACGTTCGCGGCAGAAATGTGCACTAAGCTTATACGCATCAAAAGGAACACCACGGTATTTGGGTGACACGGCTGTCCATTCTATATCAGCATAGTGAGTCGGCGTACATCCCCACAAACCAAACCAAAGGCCTGAGCATTTTGACCAATTTATCTGTGCACTAGAAGCCATACCAAATTTCATAACTCAATGATAGAACTTTGGCAATGCTTCGTGTGTCATGAGCAGAAAAAGGCAAGATCATGTGCGTAAGCTAATACTTTGTTGCCCAAAGTGTTAAAACCATGAATGTCACTACACTTGAGAATGTTTATACACAATGTCTCTAAATAAAGGGCAAATAGAAGTGGCGATAACGGACAACCCTGTTTTACAGAGGAAGGAATATATAGATACCGGCTCGGACAGATTACCGTTAACAATAATATTGGTAGAACAGTTTGTGTAGCACATGTGAACACCTTTATGAACAAGGGCGCCAACATTAACGTTTTCTTTAAGTTTGAAAAGGAAGGCGTGGTTGACTCGGTCAAATGATTTTGCTAAATCAATCTGAAGCAGTGCAAATTGGCCACAATGGGATGAGCGATACTGAAGAACTGTTCGGACTAGGTGTAAATCTGTTTGTATGAAACGGCCTTTTAATCCCCAAGTCCGATGAAGTCGTTTCTCTCGTGATTGCGTTTATTGGTCAATTGAAGTTAAAAAGTAACACGATGCTAATGGCATAATACAAATGCAAGTACAGCATATTTTTAGAGCATAAAGCAGAACTCGCTCCACCACCGAGACGACTGAACACAGCGTTGACGGTGCGTCCACTTGGTTTCATAGTCATTGCAGTGAAGCACAGTACGCGCATCAAGAAACACTGTAATCTTCTGCGCGCAAACCACGCATGTGTCGTCAGCTGGACAGCACTGCAATGCCGGCGGCTACAGCGACCGTGTGAATGTGCCTCTAGCGTCTCTGTCACTCTATTTCATTCGATTGGGTAACAATTTCAAGATTATTCATTTAATTTTAATGTGCCAATTTCTGTCGGCACAAAGAGTTCAAGCGCCAAAATTTGCGGCTTCCTCGAAAGCTTTAGCACGCCGCGTAGGGCCTTTAATGGCATCGCACAAGCTCCTCTGCCCTGCCCGTATAAAAAGCACTAACTGCATGCGCCAGTGAAATAACATCACCTTCAGGTTGTGAACCCTAATATTTGCAAATTATGGCTCAGAGGATATAAGGTAAAAGGCATTCGCTGTGAAGTAAACTTCTTATGACTGTTGTTTGCCACCTGCAATTATCAAAAGTTTTGGGGAAGAATTTAGTCAGAAGCATAAAACCAAATCAGAGAAGCTTTGGCATTTCAATAATATAGCATATATTCAAGTATACCGATGCATCCATATGAACACGCCAATGCCAACGACGACGATGAAAATTCGCTTGGAATGTACAAATAATTGCTATCGCAATAATTCGGCAGCATTTTACACTCCTGAAACATTCCTGTAACACGTGAAGGTGAAAGCCTGCTGCACACAGGCTAATGCATTGAGTTATACGATCATAGGGGCGAGACTTCTTGCAAGACATAACGAGAGGCAGTGTGAAATAAACGTATGTCACTGTAGTCGACCTCCTCAATGACACATGCGAGCACTTAACGCCCTACGTGTAGGTTTTTTCGTTCGTTCTTTCTTTCATTCCTTCTTTCGTTATTTCTTTCTTTCCATCGTTCTTACTTTCAATCGTCCCTTCATTCATACTCAGCGATTGCATCTTTGCTTGCTTACGAGGGTATGAGCCATTCCTGATGATCATACTTTTTGCATCACTGCACTAGACGCCGCTTTTTTCGGGTATGAGCGATTGCAGCGAGTCGCTCAAGGCTGTCGCCTTAATAAACAGCGAGCGAGCGCTCATAGCTGACGATGACGAAAAATTACAGAACGCGTTCGTCCCAGAATTTGGTTTAGCGTCCATCATTGTACTGTGTCGCTGTGGCGCGCTTCTTCAAGGTCAAGCCAGTCATATACGGCTACTGAACAAGTTTTATAGCTGTATAAAAGTACAGCTTACTCTGTGCATCACATTGCAACAATTTACTTATACAAAATTGCGCAGCTAATAGCTGACGATGAAGCAAATACAACTTACGCGTTCCAACGCGTCACACCTGATTGAAGAGGAATCAGAAGAAAGTTATACGGAAGAAAAGGAAGACATGGACATTTAATAAAGGCTATTGCGACAACCAACAAACGTTTACATATATAACACGTAAATATATGTTCGTATGTTTGTGGTACTACATAGCACGATATGCCAGGGGACGGTTACCAAGATATCAACGCAAGGTTGGTTCTACGCGCATTTTTTCTGCGTTCTCATTCCATATATTGCGAGCATGAGCCCTGGTTTTACTATCGAATGGAACGGAATAGGATAGACCAAGTTTATTTACAACATCTACAGAGTACACTTTTGAAGACCACCCTGGCAATGCGCTGTAACAGTCCATGGTTCTGACACCAGGGGGCCACCAGAGCCCACCTAAGATTAAATTGAATGGAATATTGCCCTGTTGTGGTGACGCTTAAGAGACACGATGACAAAATCCTAAGTACAATGCAAAATGCCTAAATAATCTACGCACGATAGTACGACAAAACACAACAGGACGGGAGGGCTTAAAACGATGGACGACCACCCGCTCATCAATTCGTATATCAATGAGTATATCAGTGTATGAATTTGCAATACAATACCTGTATTATCGGATTGATTGATTGATTGATTGATTGATTGATTGATTGATTGATTGATTGATTGATTGATTGATTGATTGATTGATTGATTGATTGATTGATTGATTGATTGATTGTGTATGTGGCATTGCTGTACACAAGAGTCATGGTGTAGGGCGTGTTACGAACGGCCTGCAAGGGTACCGACCTACAAAATTTTTTCAGCCAGCCGCACATGCAGGAGTGGCGATATTCGGAGAACGAGACCTTGGAACGCACCCGGCTAGCTGCGATGACTCGCTCTGGGAAAAAAAAACAATACGCCGCGTCCCGAAGCGAGCGCCGCCGCTATGACTAAACGCGGTCGGCGGACCAAGTATTGTTAGTGAATTTGCCGTGGCCGTCACAGCTTGCTTGAAGCGGTGCAACTCCTGGGAGGTGTCTTGCGGCCGTCTCACGGGGCTTAGAAGTCATGGACAGACGCGGCGGCGGCCATTGTCTGCGGAGTCAACACTGGAATGAAGAGGCGCCTGCTCGGGGCAAGACCCGTGTCTGCGAAAACCCTCTCACCTTGGTGTGGTCAGTAAAACCTGTGCAGAAGTGAGCGTGTAAACTCTCCCCCTCAAAGCCGGGTCGGCTACGATGACTTTGATCGCTCCGAATTGGTAGCAGGTTGAGCGGTTGTTTTCCCTCCCCTAAGGATCTAGGAAGGATATAGTGTATTTAAGGAGCCGTTGGCGGCTCCTCAGTGTGCATTCCTCTTTCAGTCATGTTAGACTGGTGAGCCGTAACGTTCTCATGTGAATACTGTAAATAAATCCCACATTCCTCGTTCTCGATGAGAACAAGTCTCTCCCTTATATAACGTCCCCAGCGTGCATAAGTTCGACGATGGCATGGGCCAGCTACCATCTATTTCATGCCCGACTCCAACCATCACAGGCGATGGCATCAAACATTTATTCGTTATAACCGCTTATAGAACCTCCCCACCACAAAGACAAGCGAGTATTCCGAAAGCTCTCGGTGTCAATCAGCGCATTCTTGCCTTGAAATCAGATTTACGTTCTCAGATTGGCGCTCGCGTTACTGCGAGTGCCTTAACTGCTACCCCTGGGCAGCCGTCGGAAATTTGACATTTTCGTTGCTTTAGCATTATTCGTGGTTATTACCCACATTCAACGAGAGTTTCAGATCAGGTAGCGCATAGTGTGGCATATCTTTCGTGTCTTCAAGTTTATATGAGACTCGCCAGCCTCGTCAGAGCTTCCGAGTTACTTCCTTCGCCCTTCGCACCCGACCTTTGAACTTTTCTCTGGCGCGAGCAATCGATCTAGATAAATCTCGTGAAACTTTACCGCATTCTTTCCGTTATAGTATACGCTGCGGTTATGGAAAATCAACTCTCTTCGGTATCAGCTCTGCTGCTGACGTTTCCCTTTTCCTTTTTCTTTACTTTTCCTTTTTCTTTTCTTTTCTACAAGTTCCTTCCACGGCTTCCCGCAGGGCACATGAGATCCGCCTACATCAACGCTCCAAAGCAAATCTGTTATCTGGCGATCTCCCGTTTCTCGGCTAGGGCTTTATCAACAACGCAAGACTGAACGCCGAGAGCCGCCCACATGTTGCGAGCAGAAAATGGCCTTTCCCATTGCCTGCGCCCACCTGTACAAAGATGCAAAAAAGAGGAATAAATGAACTAAGATGGAGAATAGCAGGGCTATGTAATTTAGAAGCCAGCGCACTCTCGAAAACAAGAACAGCTAATGGCAAAGGGCGATAATCTAATAACGCTCACTACGTTAGCGCGCATAAGCCTTTACTTCGCGCACCCCGCCTCATGCTTATCAGTGTGGCTTAGTTCCTTCGGGTGGGAGTCATAATTCAATACCAACGCTTTCAATTGGATTCCACCCAATGAAGCTGGCTAAAATGGCGGGATAAATAATAAGTTAGCAAAAGGATTCACAAGATTTTCAACGTGACGGCCTTCGCACGTGTCCGGGCCACATAAGTTCGCGTTGTAATTTGCGCCTATAGCCTACTGCCATATTTGTTCGTTCGTTCGTTAAAATGTTGAAGCCCACGACCTTTAAATTTGGTTGAGTGAAGGCTGTACCACGTGAGCTAAACACTGAATGTACTGCGTTATCGGTGGATCACATGAAAATAATTGAAAATATATATTTTGCGCCAAATGGAATGAGATTGCGCATGGAAAAATACGGAAGCGAGGCTTGGACTAAAGCTTACGGTTGAATATAATAATGCTACTGACAAAAGCTTATTACCAAAGTTCCTGGGTGTCTTCTGCTAATCCTACTTTCCTAATTGCTTCTGTCAGCTTTATGCTAGAGCGTTCTTGTGTTGCTGGATGTTATTGCACCGAGTGATCCAGAAATTAATCCTGTGATACTGACCTATTTCTTGTTTTTCATTTGTTATAGCGGAAGTACCTGAAGAAGTCAGTTATATCATGTCACCTTATATCATGTCACCTTGTGTAAAAGCTATTACGTTTTAGAAGTATCGCTGAAAGGCTTTATTTAAAGAGACGTTAATGTGCTTCTGTGCCTGCAAGCACATTGCAAGACTGCCCACTAATAGCATTCAAGAAATTTCTTCAGAACGTTTGCCCTGTTCGGTAGCATTGATGGATGCGCAGTGGCTATACGATTTTCTCTACGAAGATCTAAGCCAAGTGTTTTGTTTTCCATATCGTTGTTTTTTCATTTGTACTGCCTGTTTTTATGTTTTGGCCTATTGTCTCCAAAAAATTGTACAAATGCTCGCACAGTTGCTTTATCATTTCAACGATAAACACGTCTAAATATAACTCAACGGGCTTTATATCTGCCTTAACCTAATGTATAGTATAGGACTGCTGTAGCAGGCTTTACTATTCACGAACTTCTCCAAGCGTTGTTACGTGCTAACCAAGCGCATTTATGCAGGCGGCTCTCATTCGGAGAAAGGATGGCAGAAACGTCTTCTTCGGTGGCGGAAGCCTCATCACGGACAAGTTTGTACTGACCTGCGGTCACTGTCTCGCAAGGTACGTCAAATGCAATGGCAGGGCTACAAATAGGTACTATACGTTGTCGTCGCTTTCAACACACCTGAAACGAAGGCGAGTTCACTCTTAACACAAATTACTGCTAAAAATCTAGGAAGTAGAGGTAACTTTGCAAAGAAAAAGAAAATGAGAGATGTGTTTCGTATTGTCTTGCACAGGTTTAAGTACAGCAGAGTTCTTGCGTTTGACCTTCATTGAAACGCGACTACCGCGGTCGGTATCGAACCCGCGTCCTCGAGTTGAGCAGGACGACGCTATAGCCACTAAGGTACCACAGCGGGTCCAGTGCACGCCTAGATTACCTTAAGGCGTGCTGAAAAATCTAGAATCCTTCACAAAATTTACTGAGATCATCTATAGAAAGTCTACAGATGCTTTCCAGCGAAGCCAGAGTGACTGTGGCTTTACATTTTTCATCGACTGATGTCTACATTTTCTGCAAATAGCTCATCCCCAAAGATTCTGGGCCAACAGCACACTGAATGCAGTAGACTTGTTAATGAATGTTATCTAGTAAGATATCTCTTCAAGTAAATGAAGGTGTACATAAGAAGGCGAAGAAGTTTACAATAACGATCTAGACGCTTTACGAATACTGTCTAAATCCGTTTCACCCGAATCTGGCGCACACCTTGTGCGTTCAGCTGCGTTGATGTTGACATCTAGAATGGTCAGAAGCGTTCTTTTTCTTTGTGGCTATGTTATGCAGGAATCGGTTTATATTTGAAAAGGTACTTAACACGAGGGGCAATGTGAGGGATGGAGACAGAATAAATACTACACCAACTACAACTGAGGGCTTAATGTAAAAAAAAAGGAAACGTGCAAAGATAGCGCGCATGCCCCACCTGGACATCCATCTCACTCCCTCCACCTCACACGTTAGATAACATAAGGCAAAAACAACCAAAACTGTTCAATCCCTACGTAGCTGTCGCGTAGTACTATGCGGGCATGGCTGACGCACAAATTATCTCCTCGTTCAATATAAAAGGCCTCAGCAACATTTTTATCCCCTTCTGGTCACAATTACTTCAAATTACCCGCGTCTCCGACAACTTTGGGGTACACTTGCACTTTTTGCAATGCAAGGCCAAGATAAGAGCCTGTAAAATATTTCACACTGTTGCTGTGCTCGCACAAGGACGGAAGGAAGGAAAAAGTGGAGAAGGAAAGGCAGGGAGGTTAACCAGTTTAGCTTAACCGGTTTGCTACCCTGCACATGGGAGAGGGATGGGGGAGATGAAAGATGGGGAAGGGGGAGAGGGAGAGAGAGCACATAGCACAGCACACACACATTAGGCTTGTGCTCGTACAAGCCTAATGTTGAGACACCGACCTGCTCGACCTACGTGAGTACTGTCACATAATGCGATACAACAACACAGGCCACGCAAGGCACCAATATTTCGTAATTTTTAGTGTTACACAAGCCTGTCGGTCCTTTCGTTTGCGTTTACGTTTCGTTTCGTTTTTTTGTGTGTCGAATGGAGCGAGCGGGGTTTATTTCGCTCCATTCAACGCGATGCGATTTAAAACACAGCCGCATCTCGCTCGTCGCGCGCTCCCGGTGCAGGGAGTCGATGCAAAACGTCACCGTGTGGCTGGGCCTGCACCGGATGTCGTTCCCGTCGCTCTTCCAGTGGCGCTCGCGGCCGTGCGCCTTCTTCATCCACCCGCAGTTCGACGAGGCGACGCTGGTGAACGACATCGCGCTGCTGCGCCTCAAGGACCGCGTGCCCTTCTGGAGGCTGGGCGGATACGTGAACACCATCTGCCTGCCGCCGCGGGGATTCCGACCGGAAGGGTTCGCCCTGGTCAGCGGCTGGGGCTACACGTCTGAAAGTAAGCGTGTAATGTAAGCGTTCGTATTGCTCGACAACCATGCGTCTGGCGCCGTCGAATTGGGGGAAAGGATAAGGAGGGGTCAAAGATGACAGCGAAGCGCCGACCGCTGAATGAAGACCAGGTTTATATGAACGCTGGCAACGTTTGCCCTGTACGCCAATTACAACTAGCCCTGGTAATGAAAGGCATGATTGCTCAGGGCGTAAGAGGATTTAATGGGGTGGCGAGATGAGAAAATCCGAGCCCATTTTCCAAAATAGTTACTTTTGGTCCGTGGCCAAAAATATTTTGTCAGGTAACGAACGCTCCCAGGGATTTACATATAAAAGAGTGTAGTCGATGTGCGGTATACAGAGAAATTCCAGTAATTTATATGCATAAGGGACTTTTCTGTCATAATAGGCACCAGCGTTATTCTCCACCTTATGCTTCGTTTGCCCCTGACCTAATGCCGCCTAGCTGGCTAGAGAACCCTGGTTAAGGCCTTACCTTCTCCTCCTTTCAAAAAGCAAACTACATACTCGAGTGTTATTCAACAGAGTACGTATGTACTGCTCATTCCCACGCAAAGTGGAAGTACTCCATCTGGAAGTACAAGAGCTGTCAAAAATGAAATTCGCTATTAGACGGGAACTTACCTCATGAAAAAAAAAACTGCCAGCACTTTATTTGTTCCTACAGTGTGGTGAGTTCTCAACTGAAAATTGCAGTTAAACGCGCCTGAGAAATTTCGAGAAGCCCGAAGCATCAGCGCGCTATACGTTAGAGGAGACGACAACAATAATAATCCGCTCAGTGCCAATTAGAGGCGTGATTAAAAGTTATAAAATAAGGAGCGCGTACCGCTATATCCCCGCATACATTTCCCGTTGCTACCCATGTGCTACGTGTATAGCACCCTCCTATGACTCCTTGTTACGGTGTGCTATAAATCTGGAGCGCATTTCCATTAACAAGTTGAAAAATCATTTAAAATCGCCCGCTTAGCGATAGCTGAGCTCAGCTGTGTTATGGTTTACGACCCGAAAATCTCGCCAAATGAAAACGGACAATCGAATGAAGCTTGATATTGAATTTCACAAGCTTCTTGACTTCGTGGTGATAGGTAGAGAAGACGCGTCGTGCCTCTTCCGTCTGTCGAAAATTTAGGAACACCGCATGATCAGCAAAGGAGGGGGCAAGAAAGTGAAGGGAGATAGGAGTTTTAGTGAGCTGAAAGAAGGAGAAGTGGGTTGGACCTTCCCCTAGCTCCTCACTAGACCGATAGGAAAGGCAGAGAGGCATGGAACGAAAAAGGAAGATCGCAGGTGACCACGCATGAAAGCTAAAAAGACTTGAGGCCGACTTCCAAAAGCTATTCGTTCCTCCGAATTCTTCGGTCAACGGTCTGTCATCTTGGCTTATATTAGGCTTGCTATCACCATCAGATGGCGTGTTTAAAGTTTGAAAGTTATTGTTTAAAGTAATGCAATCATATCTGTTCTTATGAACCGTTCTATACCTGTAGTTCTGAGGTTATTTCCAATGATGCACTCCTTGATGCGTTCACGTGTCATTTTCACACCACTTTTGACATGTTCTTCACGAAAAAGGATGCTAGAAAGAAAAGGGAGGAGGGGGGATAAGAGCTAGGGCCGCAACCTCATTGACACAATTCATTGATGTCGCGATTATGTTTAAGGTTCCGACATTTACGCTTTCGCAGTTTGCGGTCAACGAGAAAGGGGACGTCGAAGGACTGAAACGAAGGTGATACACCGATTTCGATTAATGTATACCGCATAAGTCCGAACTTCAGATCAGCATCATATATGTTACTGATTGATTTGTTTGTTTGGGTTAATGTGGAAAAATATACCAGCTGCACTCAGAGGTGCCCATCGCAAGCGCGTCATTTTACTTCTCTCTTACTTCAATAGACTATTCTCATTCTTTCTGCCCATTCCCCATCCCCCTGTGCAGAGTAGCCAATCGGACACTTGATGTGGTTAACTTCTCTGTCTTTCAACTCTTGTTTTCTCTCTTTCTCTCGTCAATAGCATCTCGCCACAGTGCTCCCCGCGGATTATTGCGAACCTTTTTTGCAGTCTCCTTGGTAGTATAGGTTTTTCTTGGCAGTGCGAACGTACATAACGTATTTGCTCGCATAGTGCTCGCACTTTTTTTTTTCGACGGAAATGAATGCTAAGTTGGTGGGTGCAATACTTAAGTGAGGAAAACTGTCGGATAGAACGTTCTTTGTGCTACATAGAAAAACAATGAAAAATGATGTAGCTGTAAATTGGGGTTCTCACACCAGCCACCGTAAACTCAAGCGAAATATTAAACGTACGTTATGGGGTAGTTATGGGGTTTTAAGTGCCAAAACCACGATCTGATTATGAGGCACGCTGTAGTGGGGGCCTCCGTAATAATTTGGACCACCTGGTGTTCTTTAACGTGCACCTAAATCTAAGTACTCGGGTGTTTTCGCATTTCACCTCCATCAAAATGCTACCCCGTGGTCGGCATTGGATCCCACGACAAGCAAACAAAAAATATGACTTCCAAACAGCACCTGCTTTGCAATATGAGCACTCGTTCTACGCCAGCAGGAACTGCAAATGCACAAGCTGAAATATACTAGCTAAAACAGAAGCTCAAATTAATAAAGTTACCTTCGCCCGACCTATTCAAAGTCGCTTTTAACAGTGATGTCGGAGCAAGAAGAAGACTATCGCTGCAGCAATTTTCGGTGGTGCATTGAAAACTTGAAAAAAAAGAATCACAATTTTGATTGCCAATGTGGAGTCCGAGCGTTCTGCGAGAAAATACGCTTTGATTACTTCTATACGTGCTTATGCTCATTTCATCCTGCTTATCGTTATCTGCGAAGAGCAGTTATTAGGGATATTCGCTTGGTTGTTCGCCAAAGTTTTTTGTCACTCAAACCATGACGCCAGAGATTATTTCCGAACCTTGGCCTGAAGAATGTTGTGTTTTCAAGCCTCGCTCTCTAACTGCGACGCCACAGGTGCTTTACGCAAGGTAACGCATAATATTTGCATTAGGCGCTACAAGTACAATATAGTCTATCACTACACAAAAGTTGAGCATGTGTTGGTTGAGCATATCGACCCTCCACGTCGCTCTCAGCAAAGCTGTTGGGGTATACGTCTAAAGCCAACTTATGATCGTCTGTGTCATGTCTGCTGTTTTCTGTCGGACTCGTGCCCTGCGGTGCGGCGCCCTGCCATGCCCAACCGGCGCGTTGATCGAGACCCGGTGATTTCATTTTATCTGATCTGATCTGAGTGGTACTCAGTATCATATGTGCTATTTTATAAACGTACCAAGGGGTCACGTGGCTCCCCATTTCTGTTCGCTGTAATCGGGTTCTGCCCGATTACTGCAAACAACAGTAATCGGGTGCCACGCCAACAGAGTGCCTCCACTCTCTCCAAATACCCAGGCAAGGTGCTTCATCTGCCGATCTACTAAATTTGATTATCGATAGCTGTTATACACTCGTGGCAGGGTTTCTGAAGCATTGGTAAACCTTTGAGCCTCACATTTCTTTCTCCTTCGTCGTTGACAGATGGTCCCACCTCCGACGTGCTGCAGGTCGTGGAGCTGCCACTGGTAAACCTAACCCTGTGTAAGCAGCTCATCAGGTTCCTCGTGGAAGACACAAATATCTGCGCTGGATTCCTTGAAGGCGGGAAGGACGCCTGCACGGTACGCAGCACTGATCAGCGCAACTGCGGAAACTAAGCCTTTCAGAGAATATAGGTGGCATTGTTGCTCGCGATGTAGTTTTCACTCTTTTTTTTTCTCTACTTTTAATGGCAGGCTCTGGAGAAGACTAGCTAGATATCTCGACTACCCCATTTATGTCAGTTCCATAACCGTCACCACACACAACATTACATAACTGCCCTCTTACTACTCCCCCCCAAAAATGTAGTACCCACTTTACTATCAGTCGATCAACCAAACAGTTTCGCTGCAACACTCAGGAGTACAAACAAGCGTGTCATAATTATGTTGCCACAGGAAACCCTTATTAGGCATATTTATGTCTCCTTATTATGAAATGGCTGGCGAAATTATTACAGCAATTCAGTAAAAATTCTAAAGTTATCTGTGAGCATTTGGCCATACTATGAACGTAGTAATTGAAACAGTATGAAAGATTACTGGAATACGCGGGTGGGGACAGCAGCGTTGGTGGCGGCATCTTCTGACTCCGGCTTGAACAACAGCGCTTTAGGAACACTCCGGTGTCGCTCCGCTCTACTCGACGAAAAAAAAAAGGAGAACAAAAAAAAATCATATGATTGCGTCGGTGCTGAAATATGTACTCTAGCAGATAAGTACAATATAGTCTATCACTACACAAAAGTTGAGCATATTGACCCTCCACGACGCTCTCAGCAAAGCTGTTGGTGTATACGTCTAAAGCCAACTTATGATCGTCCGTGTCATGCTCAAACACTGTAAGCAGGTTCTCCTCGGCAGTCGAGAAGACTGGAGCACGGATGGATGGATGGATGGATGGATGGATGGATGGATGGATGGATGGATGGATGGATGGATGGATGGATGGATGGATGGATGGATGGATGGATGGATGGATGGATGGATGGATGGATGGATGGATGGATGGATGGATGGATGGATGGATGGATGGATGGATGGATGGATGGATGGATGGATGGATGGATGGATGGATGGATGGATGGATGGATGGATGGATGGATGGATGGATGGATGGATGGATGGATGGATGGATGGATGGATGGATGGATGGATGGATGGATGGATGGATGGATGGATGGATGGATGGATGGATGGATGGATGGATGGATGGATGGATGGATGGATGGATGGATGGATGGATGGATGGATGGATGGATGGATGGATGGATGGATGGATGGATGGATGGATGGATGGATGGATGGATGGATGGATGGATGGATGGATGGATGGATGGATGGATGGATGGATGGATGGATGGATGGATGGATGGATGGATGGATGGATGGATGGATGGATGGATGGATGGATGGATGGATGGATGGATGGATGGATGGATGGATGGATGGATGGATGGATGGATGGATGGATGGATGGATGGATGGATGGATGGATGGATGGATGGATGGATGGATGGATGGATGGATGGATGGATGGATGGATGGATGGATGGATGGATGGATGGATGGATGGATGGATGGATGGATGGATGGATGGATGGATGGATGGATGGATGGATGGATGGATGGATGGATGGATGGATGGATGGATGGATGGATGGATGGATGGATGGATGGATGGATGGATGGATGGATGGATGGATGGATGGATGGATGGATGGATGGATGGATGGATGGATGGATGGATGGATGGATGGATGGATGGATGGATGGATGGATGGATGGATGGATGGATGGATGGATGGATGGATGGATGGATGGATGGATGGATGGATGGATGGATGGATGGATGGATGGATGGATGGATGGATGGATGGATGGATGGATGGATGGATGGATGGATGGATGGATGGATGGATGGATGGATGGATGGATGGATGGATGGATGGATGGATGGATGGATGGATGGATGGATGGATGGATGGATGGATGGATGGATGGATGGATGGATGGATGGATGGATGGATGGATGGATGGATGGATGGATGGATGGATGGATGGATGGATGGATGGATGGATGGATGGATGGATGGATGGATGGATGGATGGATGGATGGATGGATGGATGGATGGATGGATGGATGGATGGATGGATGGATGGATGGATGGATGGATGGATGGATGGATGGATGGATGGATGGATGGATGGATGGATGGATGGATGGATGGATGGATGGATGGATGGATGGATGGATGGATGGATGGATGGATGGATGGATGGATGGATGGATGGATGGATGGATGGATGGATGGATGGATGGATGGATGGATGGATGGATGGATGGATGGATGGATGGATGGATGGATGGATGGATGGATGGATGGATGGATGGATGGATGGATGGATGGATGGATGGATGGATGGATGGATGGATGGATGGATGGATGGATGGATGGATGGATGGATGGATGGATGGATGGATGGATGGATGGATGGATGGATGGATGGATGGATGGATGGATGGATGGATGGATGGATGGATGGATGGATGGATGGATGGATGGATGGATGGATGGATGGATGGATGGATGGATGGATGGATGGATGGATGGATGGATGGATGGACGGACGGACGGACGGACGGACGGACGGACGGACGGACGGACGGACGGACGGACGGACGGACGGACGGACGGACGGACGGACGGACGGACGGACGGACGGATGGACGGATGGATGGATGGATGGATGGATGGATGGATGGATGGATGGATGGATGGATGGATGGATGGATGGAAAACATCGTCTAGTGTCCGGAAAATAAATAGCTTTAAAGTGCGGCCCATCATTCGGGGTTACTTCATTCGTAGGCTTTATTCGGCTTCATGATGTGTTTCTTCGTGTATTTGTGACTAATAAAAAATCGAGCTCCTTGGACCCCTTGTTTCTCTCGCAGATCTTTACCTTTCTCGCTTTTTTTCCGGCGTGTTTCTGCAGGGCGACTCCGGTGGACCGTTGTTCCAGGTCATCAATGACGTTGCCGTGCAGATCGGCGTTGTGTCCTGGGGCCGAAGCTGTGCAGTGCCAAACTCGCCAGGCGTCTACACCGACGTTCAACCGTACCTGCCGTGGATCGAGCGCGTCCTTCAATACAACAGCACAGCGCTGCCCAGTCGTCGACCTCGCACACGGACAACCACGTTCGCTGCCCGACGCCGCGGATCGTGGAACCGCAGGACTCCGGCCGTAAGGCGACGGCTTCCAGTGAGCGGGCGTCCGTCGCCTCCACGATTCGGCGTCACTAGCGTCGCTGCATCGAATGCCATTATTCACCGGACGCACCACACTACTGTGTGATGCGCCATGGTCTCAGCCCACGCTCACGCATAATTTCGTACCGGGGAACAATGGACGCAATTTGGCACGTCTTTTAGGATTGATTAGGCTCCATTATAGCGCTTCGACCGTCCATTGACTGATGACACGGTCACAGGCCATACGCACGGCCCCCAAGACACTTATCTTGAGAACAGGAACGGTGCGTTGCAGCGTGCGTGTGTGCCATCAAGGGGCGGAAGTTTATGGGTATGAACACTTTGGTCCTGAGTGAACGACGCCAGACTAATAAGCCATTGCTAGTCGTACCGTCGCACTTTCTGACTTTTAAAACACCGAAAACGGTCGCTATAGTGAGCGACAACCCATAAGAGGGCATAAAGCACGGCTATGCTTTTTAGCTTGCCGATTTCCCAATATCACCTTGAGTATCGCGAAGTAGTTTTAAAAAAGGTAGTCGTGAATGTCGATTGCAGCCTGGTAAAAAGAACTATAATAGCTACGGTCAGCTCACCTGGCGATGCATGCTCAATAGAAGTTGCTTGTAACAATAGTGGCCCCAGGTAGACGGTGCAATCGAACTTCTGAATTTCCTAAAAAAGTGTGCTTCGCAGTTTACAGTCGCCTACATGTAAAGTTAATAAAGTGCTCAACGATTCAAACTTGATACTCGGAGTGCATGGCTTCCACCGCTTATTTGCGTCACTAGTGCACGGGCACTAGAGACACCGAGCTGACGCATTGTAGTATACGATGATAATGAGGGCCTTTGGGAAGTATGGTGACTTCCCACACCACAGATGATTTTGATTCAGGAAAGCAAAACCAGAAGACAGTGCGGTATATATTTTTGTTGTTTTCAACTCTGTCACGCTCTTCGAAAAAGTCTGTCGTCATCACTGGAAAAACGTTTCCTCGTTCATGGTGATCATAGATATGAGCTCGTATATCCCGAAATAAAGAAATAAAAACGCCATTCGCAGGTGGTTTCTTGCTAGTGTGATATAATATCGGCCGCTTGGTTTGACGCAAAACATTCAAGTTGACCAAGTCTTGGCGAACTTTTGTAGACTCGGTGCGAACCTTTAAACGTGCGCGAAACTGTGATCTCTCTCTCTCTTCATCCCTACACCCCCTTCCCTCGGTGCAGGGTAGCAAACCAGACGTGCGTCTGGTTAATCTCCCTGTGTTTGCTCTCTTCTATTTTCCCCTCTCCTTTTCTTCCTTGTGTAGCTCAATTTCTTGATACGTGAGTGACACCAATGTCATATCTGGACATGTCGGAGCATGAAGACAGGTTGTGTTTTAATTAAGCTTATTCGTATTTCTTTTCTTTTTTTTATTATCTGTAAGTTTTATAATTCAGCTAATGTTCACCGGGAGATGTTTTAGTTGTTTCAATGGTGCTCAGGACGAACACGCGAGTTTGGCCCACTCGCATGTCTGGCCCAAGTTCACGTTGGCGTAGTTTACGTAAACTTCCTAATCAGATCCCCTTAAAGAGCGCACTCTACGTGCGTAAGTTCACTGGCGTGCACAGTAATGAAAGCGCTTTGAGAGAGTTCAGCGCCGCCATTGTAAACCACTATCAATGCTGCATGGCAGTCACACTATTTGTTCATCGGTCACGTCAGTTAGACCGTATTAACCGCCTATATGCGAGGTTGATGTTTAGGCAGTTGAACTTACGGGACACCAGGACTCGGATTTTGTGTCTTAGTATCATTAGTTAATTCAGCTGAAGGTGTTTCCGAAGTTTAGAAGATTCCCGGTTTCGCCAAACTCAGGACTTTCGGCATGACGTGCCCAGACGTAACCAACATTTCACCCCTTTTCAACGCTGTTGCTGATGTAGTTCAGGCTGCTTTTTTGTAACCTTTCAGGGCGAAGGTATACCTTCGTTGAACGTATACGGAATAGCCTTGTACAGGAATTGCAGGTACTCAACAGGCGCCGCTGGAGGTAACACCTGTGGCATCACACAACATTTGCTCATGTTATTAACCCAATGCCTCCTCTGGTGTGACACTTTGTGTAGGGGTTCTGAAGAATTATATGGCCATGCAATTTTTTGGTCATTCCACGTGCAAGTTATCTGCAAACAGAGATTGGATCCAACAGACATGAAAACGTGCAAAATTGTCTTTATTAAACATGTTCAATGTTAAACCACTGAAAACAGTATAACGTTTGGACACATTTACCATTGTGACTGACATGAAGATCTAACCAGACATTACGCACACGCTCTAAAACATCACCTGCACAATACACAACCGAACAGTTCAGATCTGTACAATTATTTACAGTGAAGATATATTACAATGAAGTTGTTTGTGAGGAATGATGTGTTAATGTGTTCAGGTGACAAGGTAAAGATGGTTACAGACTAACGTTTTTACCAGTTTACAGCTGTATATGTCGTTGGAGAAAAAATACACTAAAAGCCTGACAATTGCTTGTAGCAACGCCTTCGCATCGGCAGGGTATATGAAGCCGCTACTTTCTTCTAACATCTGTTTGAGCGAAATAGTGAAAGAGTCAATGCCAATAGTCAAGACTGCAAAGACACTTAAATTGTGCAAACGTATAAGTTTACCTCAGAGTATGCTTACTCCGTTATTTCTCTATGGGTTCAAGTTGATCTGCTCCAAACCGGTAATTCTACAATGCTTGATTCTGTCTCAATCTGGGACAAGTTTGATGTAAAATGCAGAAATTGCTCATGATTGATAATGACTGTGATGAAATGGTTATCACGACTGAGTGTTCCATGAGACGTACTGTATGCTCGATGAGGATTGGTACAGTGTCAATGAAAGCATGAGGAACTTTTCACGGCCTTCGCGCATGGTCTGTATGATTTTCCAGAAAGTGAAAAAAAGAATACATTCACCCAATTAGGTACCATGAAATGCACTGTGCATTATCAGGCTACAGCTGGGAAGCTGTGTAACCGTATAGCATACTTGCTCTTCATGAATTTGTCATTTTTAGTGGAGTGTGATTTTCGGACCAGCATGACAAACCCTGCGCAGAGACGGTGCATTGTCCCTATCCCGAACCTGCGGTTTCGTGGTTCCAGGTAGGGACGCTTTGGCAACAATTTGTTAAAAATACCTAAGGGAACTAGGGGAGGTATGGGACAGAAATTTGTTCAAGCAAGGGACGCCGAGGACAAGCAGCGCCGTCCTCAGACTACCCTGCCTACGACGACTTTGCCTTTCCCGAAGGCCGGCGACGGCTTCCCGCTAAAGACGCCACCGCGTAGGGCACAAAGCCGAACATGACCGCTGCCAGGAGAGCGTTGAAGAGGAATGCCGAGGCATAAAAGACGGCCACGTTGTTCTTGGGCAGCGAGACCCACTCAGAAGCCTTGCCGGCGCCGACGGCCAAGATAGCGGCCAGCACTCGCATGGACCAAGTGAACTCGGTCGACTTGACGCGCTGGTAGAAGTCAGAAGTCATGGCGAGGCCCATGCCAAATGGGAAGGCGCAGTAGCGCATCATGCTGAAGAAAGGCGTGGTGTCGACGTGGATGTACTCCTGCTTGACGCACCATTTGACAGCCCGGTCGACGGACCACATAGGGTCGACGCCCATGAGACGAAGAACGCCGTAAGTAGACAACGCACTGGCGCACAGACCCACGCTGATCAGGACGTACTGCTGGCGGGTCACGTGGTCGGTGTCGAGCTTGCACATGAACTTGGCCAGAAAGCAGCCTGAATGACGGGAAAAACAAACCGAATGTCATTAAAGGTTGGTTCGCCAGGTCATGCACGTTAGTTACATGCAGCGTTTGTGAGAAGTATGAAATCCACTGCGCCAGTGTCAAGATCCGTCAACAGGCAGTGCTCATTTCAGAGCTGCATTATGACGTCTGGCATTCAATCCCCTTCTCTTGTTATTGGCCAAGCCACACCATCACAGTCTACGAACACTTCAATTATGTACTAAGGCACGCTACTTCTACGCTTTTCTTTTTTAGACCGCGAAGCACATGCCCATATGCTACTCCGTTCTTATGCTGATATATTAACGACTGGGTCCTGCCAAGAGAACATCCCGTCCACGGTAAAGCCATCTTTGTCAGCTTGTAGCCTCTACAAGATAAATATCATTCGCACGATTTAGGGAGCATGTACCTAAACAGCGCAGCCTTCTCAATGACTTTCCTTTCAAAGTATGCCCAACGCTTCTCTCTGCGGGCCACATTAGACCGACTGGACGCGAGACCGTTCACCGAGTCAAAGATACTCTGACCATGGCCACAACCGTCACTGGCTCGAAAAGCGATTCTTGCACTAGTGCAATAGTACCGGCTTAAGAGACCGTTTATAGTGTCGTTGTGTACAGTGTCCCTCCCACACGCACTCAGTGCTTACTCTCTCTCTTTTCTCTACTTTCTATTCCCCTTTGCCCCCCAGTGTAGGGTAGCAAACCGGATGCTCTTCTGGTTGAACTCCCTGCTTTCCTATCCTTGTTCTCCCTCTCTTCTGCCACCTCACACAAGTTCTTTCTTCTTACTTTCTAACCGTTTCACTAAAATATCGTTGCTCGAACACTGAACACCAGTGAAAGGACAGGAGAGACGCACTCACCGATGACCATGCCCATCAGGCACTGGTGGGGGAAGTGGGCAGCGATGTAGACCCGCGACAGGCTGACGATGCTCAGGAGAGCCGCGTAGGCGCACCAGTGGAAGGAGGAGGTCCATGCCTTGCCCATCTGCTGGGCGATTCCAGTGCGACGCAGCAAAAAGTCCAGGATGATGTACCAGATGGCCGCCGACACCATGGCGTGGCCGGAAGGCGATCCGGGCCCGGTTTCGCACGTCAACGAGTACTGCCGGATGGCGGGCGTACCGGTGCCCGTGCGGTTGTACATCTCTGTTTCGTGCACCCACCAGTAAGGACGCTCGCCATGCAGCATCCTGCGTGCACCAAACAAAGAAGGGCGCGTGTGTGAACACTCAGTACCCAGCCATGGTATTAACTTTCCTTAGCTTATGCACGAACTAGAATCTCCAGAAAAAGTACCGGACCTTTGTTTCACTCTCTCTCTCTCTCTCTCTTCGTAACCACGATACCATTTATTTCGAGTTTATCGAGCCTATGCTAAACCATCACGCTTTCAAAAGATTAGGGCCCACGTGAGAAAACCACCCTCGCCATTGGATGATATCAAAATAGCACCCGTATTTTTTATCACACCTCATTTATACGCTCAAATTAAAACTTCGTATGGTGATTTTAAGCGCGACGTTTCCTTTTTGAATGCAGTGAAAGGGCGACCATTCGATCGTGCTTTAGTCCTACTCCATATGCCTAATTACACTCTTTAAATGCATTTATAGGCAGCCAACTTCTCAAGACTTTTCACCCGGCGCGTCAATGCAGCCCATTACATTTGCTGACGAAACACGGTTTCCCAGATGTTTCCTTCCACGGCGCGTGGCCTGTAACGACATAGTTCAGCAGAGCATTCGGTGGTGACTTAATCTACACCCTCGCCTCAATGTCGGCCAGCAACGGTTTGCTACTCCTGGAAATGAAGTGTATAGAGGCTTACCCCTACCTCCATAAGCAACCCAAGATTTTTATCTGGCACGACATGTCATGGTCTCGGAATACTATCAGTCGTTGCTGTTCCGCGTCCTGCTTATAGAGGCACTGAAGTTGATATCTACGAGATATGCAGTAAACGCATTACGAATGTACAGAACATTCCAGATTTCGTAAAAGTGCAAAGCGATTGCACATGCTTCTTCTTGCGTTTCACTAATTACGAACTAATCAAAGGTAATCAAAGTGTCTATATATAAAAGAAAGAAGTAAAACACGCCACCGTATATGAGAAATGTAATTGTCTTTTCTTCAGTGGAAGGCGAAAATATGCATTGTTTCATTATTACTGTTGCTAAAGAAATTGTCAGATAGTGACGACGTAGGCCTAAGGGCAATAAGATATGCTGCTAGAGTATTGTGCCACGTATGCCGTTAAGCTTTCCAGTGCTGTTAACAACTGAAATCAAAGCGCATTGTTTCTCTGGCTAGGCATATCCTTTCAGAATCCCTTTCTAAAGAACCTTTCTAACGTCATAACAAAGGTTTTACGACCCAACCATGGAAAGATAAAGGCGGGTTCTTAACACAGATGGGGCGTTTACACGCTAATATGCTGCAGCAGAAGAAACCATAGCGCGCTGCAGAAACAATAAAAAGTGTTATTCGACGAGCTCTGTTCGTATGAAGAAATACAAGCGAAACCAATAAGTTATATTTCGCTTTGCAAAATGTCCCGCAGTTGAGCTCCCAGAAAAGCAGCCGATTTCAATTTAATGCCTTATCTGCACTTCAGTATTGCAATTTTTTTTAGGAGTTTTCATGTATCCTGCAATGTTTCTTCAGTTAAGACGCGAAATTTAGTACTTTCTGACTTCCATACAACAAGGACGCAGACCTGTCGGTAGAAAATTTAATTGTACAGGACAAGTCTTAAAAAATTATGCTCATTATAAAATAATGTAACGCGTCCGTATATCCCGGTTTCGGGCTTTCTGTCATTATCTGCCATCCTTGCGAGAAGAACAGGTTATTCCAATGAAATAGGTTGAGCTGACAGCATGGAACAAGCACGTTTCCAATATGCGTTTCTAACGTGCACACGTCTTTATGCAGTGCTTCTGCGCCCCATTGTGGATTTTGGTTATCCTGTTTTCCGCAGAATACGCCGATTATAGGCAGAAACTCTTTCTTTATTCCATTTCCTGTCATCACTGCTTGAAAAAGAACGAAGCAGGATTACTTTTCGAATGTGGACGCCATAAGAGGAGATCGTCATTATGATTATCATCATCATTCTATTTAAGACCGCCACAGTTTGAAGGCTCCAAGATACCCCCAGTGGCTCTCCTTGCTTCAAGCGAACCCACACTATGTTGGCAGGTTTCTTATTCTCGCCGTTCAACGCAATCTTCTGCAGCCCTCGACTGCTTACAGGAAAATCACTAGTGCGCAACAGCACTCACCATTTGAGCACCTGGTTGGACCACTCGGCGATGATGGTGACCCACATCAGTCGGCGTCCCACCGTCCAGTCGAGACAGTATATGAGCGGCGCGAAGATGAGGAAGGCGTACCGAGGATCTCCGAAGTTGGAGATAGCGAAGAACAGACCATGCTGGTGCTGAAACCTGCGTTGCAATAAAAATGACGCATGAATTTTTTGTGAGGAATGACTACCACCTATTTCAAATGGGAAAAATGCATTTGTATCATTTCTTATTAGTGACTATTACATGTAATTCAATCCGCCAGTTGTGCCTTGGAAGATTCTCTCCGCTTGAAATTCTCTCCGCTAAACGGAGAGAATTTGCAGTGTTTGCCCGTCAGCTTTGATGCCGACGATATAAACCTTGAGTCGACCAAATGGATGGGTAATGCAGCAGCGTTCGCACCTGGGATAGTATGCTACGTATCACTACAGAAAGCCGGTATTAACAAGACGAAAACAGACGTACTGTCCAGATAGAGTAAAGACAGGGTCACCGTCTAGACGAACATAAAGTGAGTAGATATCCTGCCTGTTCAGAATGCAAGCTGTATTCTGACGTGTCTTTTGTGCGTGCCCGTGCGTACATTTAGTCATTCTTTCATGTTCGAAATCGCGGTCGGGCTGCATTCCTGCAGCAGCATAAGAAGCATACCTCGGTCTTTTACAATTTTTTTACTAGTTTGAGTAGCGTATATTTAGGGGAATATGGAGCGCCCTTCAGCTTCCATATCCTCAGATCAAAATTCGAGACCCAGCGGTACCGTAGAATGTCCCCAAATTCTAGCTAAACAGCAAATTCTGCAAAATTTGCCGGTACGCAGTCAAAATTTATCGAACAGGAAACGCACTGCACCACCGTCACCTGAAAGCAGTATCAACAGCAGTTCAAAAGGGCGATAAAAGGGTCTAGTTAGAGGCTGTTCCTACTTTCTTCTTGCACTATGTAGTACGAAGAAACTGGGACAGAAAATAACCGACAGAGGATTGGCGCGCATCATTAGTCTGTCCGTTCTTTTCTGTCCCGCCCTCTGCGTACTACACATAGCGCAAGGAGAAAGTGCGATCGGTAGCAGGATCGACTAAGGCGATGAAGTGCACTTCGTCCGAGAAACTGAAAGCTTAACCCTTTCAGCACTGGTCTGCGTTCCTTCGTTTTATGTTTTTACACGCTGGTCAACGCAATGCAGAACTAGCCCATCAGCTACTGAGTTCGTTCTGCCTGATTCCAGACAGCATTTCAAAAGTTGCGCGCTTATGGGAAGTGGCAGTTCTCTTTACGAATTTAAACAGTGCGCAATGAGGAAAGTACGAGCAAAACCCACCTGGTCTGCAGTGACTGGATGGCGAACATGCCATTATCGTAGAGCGTATCCATCAGGATCATTTCTTGCGGCCGGCGATGAGCAAGGCACCTACGATTGGCACATCCTGGAATGAACAGTGAGAGAACAGAGATGAGTATTTACGCAATATAGCCTGTAACGATCGTTGAGGGGTACGCTCAGTTTTTCCTGTTTCGTAAGCACTGAATATCAGCGTAGGTAGATTTCGCTCGAGTGCTCTCGCTGTTGCCATGCGAATTGGAGACTGCAGCATGAGTTAGCAGTTCGGGGCCTACCGTGTGTGTTCCAATGTTTCCAAAGACTTATCAGACTGCAACCGTCGGCGTCTGTTTGCCGGATGTTTTCTGTTTTGTAGCTTGCACTGGCATTATATTAACTCGCGCGCAGGCGTTCAGTACTGCACAGCGAGAAATTAGAAGTTAGCACCCTAGCGAAATTGCAAACGGCGCTTCAGATAGCGCAGCTTTCGACATGTTGAAGCGTACGTGAGCTAGCTACCCTCCTCCAAAGAATGCACATATGCATAAAATGAAAGAAATGCAAGGAATCGCCTGTCATGCAAATATTGCGCGAAATGCGATCAACTTCATCCCGAGTTTCTAGCAACACCAAAATAAAGGTAACAAGTAGCGAAGCGTACGCTTACCAAGAACGCTGGAGCGGTGATTCCGAAGGTGAGAGAATGCTCAAGTACGCTGCAGCGCTAAGGACAAGCACGTGTCCACGAAAGAGCAGAGTAATAGGAAGGCACTCGAGAAGCGGCTTCTTCGGTAACACTCGAATCCGGAAGACAGAACAACCTGATCGTCAGTAACGGAGGGCCGCGGTCTCTGTGCGGGTTCGACGTGACAGTGAGTTTCTTAAATACGCCTTCCAGGCGACTTCGCGGTGCCCCGCCAATTATCAGGTGCGGAGAAGAACGAGCGACGACGTCACGCCCCATCAAAGCCCTATAGCCCAGACGGTGCGTGAGATCGTGGGCGAGGGAGAAGCGTGAGGTGGAAAAAAAAAAAACCTCGACGCGCCACGCGAAATCACGCTCGTGGGGCGCACGCGTTAGGGCGCGCTTAGGTGCCTTCTATCTTCTCTTCCTCCGATCACCTCCTCTCCCTCGCAACGCTTGTCGCCGGGATGGCGAAGCTTTGGAGGCCGGACGGAGAGGGAGACACGTGCTACCGGCGTGGCGGCGTCATGTGCCGCTACGTAATTATGACGATACGGACGCGTTGTTCCCGGGGGCTTCCGTCACGTGTCCCCGTGTTTGCTGCTGGGCTGCGGCGGCGAGTCGCAGACGCTCCGGCGCCCTTGGCAAGGAGGAGCTTTCTTGGCTTGTCTGGCGAGGAAAAAGTTAGGAAAAAAATAAGAAAAGAAGAAGCCGCGAAGGGATTCTTCCGAACACTGCTGGGAAATCACCTCTTCGCTTTCTCTTCCCTCCACTATGTCAGCCCACCCTCTAGCTATGGCAAACCTCGGCTGTCAAAACGGAGTGCTCACGCGTTCAACGGCTGATCGTGTGGGACGTGTGTTGGACTTTTTATTACGTGGACGCAACTGCTGCTGCTATGCCAGATGGAAAAGAGAAAGAAAATAAAAAGCGGGGGAACCAGTCGCTGCTCTGCTCTTCTACCAACTCTAACAGCATCCATGCAGCAGCAAGACCGACAGCGATGTACGACGTATTGGCTCAACGCCTCCGCGATTCGCCTTCCTGCCTCGGCCGCCAGCGTATGACGAAGAGCGTACGATATTCGGCTAGCAACAGAGAATTTCCTGCCTTAGCGCCGAGGTTCTGCGTCGTTACTTCGTTTGCTCGCTGCAACCGGGTGTCCCCGCCGGCATGCAGCGATCTGTTTTGCCTTTCGTTCTATCGTGACTCAACGCTTTCACTTTTGTCTTCTTGTTTCATTTCTTTCTCGCATTACTACCGCTTTCTTCCGGCGTCGACAGAGAGCACCCGGAAAAATATGTCCATTGAAAAACAAGCGGAGCAGGGTCGCAGACGACGGCCTCGCGTTGTTGTCTGTTCTTCCTGCGAGTTTTTGGCCGCCCCTCTGAATCAGCCGCTGGGCACGCGCGGTGCAAGTGACGTGAGCTAGATTCCGACGCCCTCTGAGCGCTCGCACAGTCCCAAACAGGCCAGCTAAGCGGCAAGCCAAGTCAGCCTACCCTTTGGTTAAAGTCATAGGGCACAACAGAGTATTCACAACGTGCACTGTCTTCGCACAACAGTAGAAGCTGAGCGGGCCGGCAGCAGTATTCCGAACGATTGCGCTGTGGCTTATCTCTGTTTGCCTTGTGTGACATACTGTGGTGACCTCCTTCGAGGCAACTCAGCAGTTGCGTACTTCTTTTTTTCAGTGTGCGTGTGCGTGTGTGTGTGTGTGTGTGTGTGTGTGTGTGTGTGTGTGTGTGTGTGTGTGTGTGTGTGTGTGTGTGTGTGTGTGTGTGTGTGTGTGTGTGTGTGTGTGTGTGTGTGTGTGTGTGTGTGCGCGCGCGCGTGCGCGCGTCTAACGTGCATAAGATATGTGCCACACTTAACAGAAGAGCGCTCGACTATGCAAGGTCGTTCAGACATCGTGCTGAAACAGGCAACAACTGTAGGTGACGTACTCAAACGACGCTGAGGGCATTGTCTGAAGGTGCTGGGAAAGGTTAACACCAGCGCTGAAAACAGCGATGACTGCCTTGTAAATATTGCGAAACCGAGCCTGTATCATGTACGAGGTCGATGACGAGAGTGCGACAGGCATGCAAAGGACTCCTGAGAGCGTCGATAGCCAGTCGTCCTTCGACGCGACCAAACAAAAATTAAACCTGCCCATTGAAGTAGCGATGGCTTGAAATTTCTTTAACTTGAGAAACAAAACGTTTCGATGATGTCCAAGGTGATGACATGTGCCATCGGAAAGACCACGGTGAAGCGTAAGATGTCACAGTGCCCACACTGCTTAAAATTTGGAAACGTCGGAGTCGCACCTCAAAACAGATTTTAAAAACTAGCATGAGGAATATCTTTGACGAGCACCACACACCATTAAAAACGGGAAACTTCGATTCCCTATACCGTAAATCACTATTCGTTCAGTCATCGCCACGGCCATTCAAGCTATGAGCAAATAACACTGATAGTGGAGCAAATGTTATCGGTAATATTGATTTTCTTTTAGTGGAGAAGAAAAATAAAGAACGAAGGTTTGATTAAAAGTGCCCTCTCCAATGCACAGACGAAGCAGAAGCATCTCAGAGAGCTTTGTCGTACCATGTGATATCTGGGGCACTCCTCTCCGATAAGGAAGCGGTTCATCCGGCTGTTCCACGGCGTCCTTCAAATCGGGCCCCCGTGCGGCCATACGGGCGTCAAAGGAACGAAGTCCAGTGAGATACCGACGGGCACGATTATTCCCATGTGGAGAGAGAAAGTCGAGCGCGGCCGAATCGGCCAGCCGGGACGCTTATTCGTCAAAAAAGCGGCGCTCCCTTCAAAGCTCACGCATGTCCGTGAATGATCAGTCAGTGACGCGTCGGTTATGCGCGTATCGCCGCCTATCTCGTAAAGAACTGCGCGCCGTTAGTCAGCAGATTAGGAGGCGACCGTTTGGGCGCGACGGGCGTGTAGAAGGGGGTCAGTGGCACGCGAGGTGCGGATCAACTCGATGTTGGCGTTGCGGTGATGTTTGCTTTCGTTCATCGATGCGGCTTCATTGAAGGCCCCGACGAAGGCATTTGCCGCGAGATTCGCAGCGAGTGGCAGCACCGTCGCTGCGTTGCTGTGGGTAGGTGGTCGGCGTCACGCATTGAAATCAGCCTTTGCACACGTTACAAAAACAAAAAGTGACCAATTGCAGTTACTTCTTTCAAAAATGTAATTGATTATAGTGATCAAATACTGCTCGAAAAAGTAACTGCGCAATTAACAAAGAAAAGTAATAAATTGCGTTTACACTACCTTCCTCCCAACTGTTAATAATATTGCACCAATTCAGTAAATTGAACGAGTCCGCCATGGTCCTTTAGGAGCGACCCGCGCAACATTTGACACGTTCTTTATTTTCACTAACAACTACTTTTCAAAATTTGCCGTCGGTCATTTTCGCTCGTTTTCTTTTTAAGACATCTGCAGAGACACTGAAAACTCGCTCTTTAAGCGCGCTGGAGAGAAGGGCGGCGTTAATATAAGTACGAACATCTTGAGCACAAGATGCGGTTACTCAATTACCGATGCAAGCGTCCGTGTTCTCCAAGAATTAAGCGCGGTGCCTCATTGTTGGTGGGGCTCAGAGAAAAAAAAAATTATGGGAGTTTACGTGCCAAAACCACTTTCTGATTATGAGGCACGCCGTAGTGGAGGACTCCGGAAATTTCGACCACCTGGGGTTCTTTAACGTGCACCTAAATCTAAGTACACGGGTGTTTTCGGGGCTCAGAGAAGGTCTTCCCGCTAAAACCAATAAGAAACCTGGAAAAATCGGGACCCTATAGGCTATTTCACGGGCACCAACTTCCGAAGTGGTCCATGAATTTCGAGCTATAGCAGCGCCAGTTACGTTCGTCGATGTTAAGTGTTAAGTGTTAAGTGATGTTATGTGTTAAGATGAGGAGATAAATACTGAGAAACCGGGCTTTCATATATGAACAAGGCGCATTCGCGAAGCTGGTGTGCGGCATGAGCGCGGACGAAAACTATACTGCAGTTTCCGCTAAATGGGATTACTCAGTCTAAGCTGTGTAGCCTGTTGCAGCTTTTTTCGTAAATAGAATAACTGGTTGCCTGTAATTGATTACTGAAACAAGCAAGTTATTTACCGTGATCGTTACCGACTTAAAGAGTAATCGATCGTCTATAAAAGTATATAAACTGTAATTGATTACAAGTACGTGACATAAAGTTATCTAGTGAGGCGAGTCTAGCAGTATTATTGGAGGAATTAGAGGGCAGTAAATGGGATATAGTAAGGCTCAGTGAAGTTAGGAGGACAAAAGAAGCATATACAATGCTAAAAAGCGGGTACGTCCTGTGCTACCGGGGCTTAGCGGAGAGACGAGAACTAGGAGTCAGATTCCTGATTATAAGGATATAGCTGGCAACATACAGGAATTCTATAGCATTAACGAGGGGGTGGCAAGTCTTGTTGTGAAACTTAATAAGAGGTACAAATTGAAGGTCGCACAAGTCTACACCCCTACATCCAGTCATGATGACCACGAAGTCGAAAGCTTCTATGAAAACGTGGAATCGGCGATGGGTAAAGTCAAAACAAAATACACTATACTGATGGGCGACTTCCATGCCATGGTAGGCAAAAAGCAGGTTGGAGACAAGTCAGTGGGGGAATATGGCATAGGTTCTAGGAATAGCAGGGGAGAGTTATTAGCAGAGTTTGCAGAACAGAATAATATGCGGACAATGAATACCTTCTTCCGCAAGTGGGATAGCCGAAAGTGGACGACGAGGAGCCCCAATGGCGAGACTAGAAATGAAATAGACTTTATACTCTGCGCTAACCCTTGCATCACACAAGATGTGGACGTGCTCGGCAAGGTGCGCTGCAGTGACCATAGGATGGTAAGAACTCGAACTAGCCTAGACTTGAGGAGGGAACGGAAGAAACTGGTACCTAAGAAGCCGATCAATGAGTTAGCGGTAAGAGGGAAAATAGAGGGATTCCGGATCAAGCAACAGTACAGGTACCCGGCTTTAACTCTGGAAGAGGACATTAGTGTTGAACCAATGAACTACAATCTTACGGGCATCATTAAGAAGAGTGCAATAGAAGTCGGTGGTAACTCCATTAGACAGGATACCAGTAAGCTATCGCAGGAGACGAAAGATCTGATCAAGAAACGCCAACGTATGAACGCCTCTAACCCTACAGTTAAAATATAACTGGCAGAACTTTTTAAGTTAATCAACAAGCGTAAGACAGCTAACATAATTAAGTGTAATATGGATAGAACTGAACATGCTCTCAGGAACGGAGGAAGCTTAAAAACAGTGAAGAAGAAACTATGAATTGGCAAGAATCAGATGTATGCGTTAAGAGACAAAGCCGGCAATATCATTACTAATATGGATGAGATAGTTCAAGTGGCTGAGGAGTTCTATAGCGATTTATACAGTACCAGTGGCACCCACGACGATAATGGAAGAGAAAATAGTCTAGAGGAATTCGAAATCCCACAGGTAACGCCGGAAGAAGTTAAGAAAGCCTTGGGAAATATGCAAAGGGGGAAGGCAGCTGGGGAGGATCAGTTAACAGCAGATTTAATGAAGGATGGTGGGCAGATTGTTCTAGAGAAACTGGCCACCCTGTATACGCAATGCCTCATGACCTCGAGCGTACCGGAATCTTGGAAGAACGCTAACATAATCATAATCCATAAGAAAGGGGACGCCAAAGACTTGAAGAATTATAGACCAATCAGCTTGCTGTCCGTTGCCTACAAAGTATTTACGAAGGTAATCGCAAACAGAATCAGGAACACATTAGACTTCTGTCAACGAAAGGACCAGGCAGGATTCCGTAAAGGCTACTCAACAATATACCATATTCACACTATCAATCAGGTGATAGAGAAATGTGCGGAATATAACCAACCCTTATATATAGCTTTCATTGATTACGAGAAAGCGTTTGATTCAGTCGAAACCTCAGCAGTCATGGATGCATTACGGAATCAGGGTGTAGACGAGCCGTATGTAAGAATACTGAAATATATCTACAGCGGCTCCACAGCCACCGTAGTCCTCCATAAAGAAAGCAACAAAATCCCAAAAAAGAAAGGCGTCAGGCAGGGAGATAGGATTTCTCCAATGCTATTCACAGCGTGTTTACAGTAGGTATCCAGAGACCTGCATTGGGAAGAATTGGGGATAAGAGTTAATGGAGAATACCTTAGTAACTTGCGATTCGCTGGTGATATTGCCTTGCTTAGTAACTCAGGCGACCAATTGCAATGCATGCTCACTGACCTGGAGAGGCAAATCAGAAAGGTAGGTCTAAAAATTAATCTGCAGAATACTAAAGTAATGTTTAACAGTCTCGGAAGAGAACAAGAGTTTACGATAGGTAGCGAGGCACTGGAAGTGGTAAGGGAATACATCTACTTAGTGCAGGTAGTGACCGCGGATCCGGATCATGAGACTAAAATAATCAGAAGAATAAGAGTGGGCTGGGGTGCGTTTGGCAGGCATTCCCAGATCATGAACAGCAGGTTGTCATTATCCCTCAAGAGAAAAGTGTATAACAGCTGTGTCTTACCTGTACTCACGTACGGTGCAGAAACCCGGGGGCTTATGAAAAGGGGTCTACTTAAATTGAGGACGACGCAACGAGCTATGGAAAGAAGAATGATGGGTTTAACGTTCAGGGATAAGAAAAGAGCAGATTGGGTGAGGGAACAAACGCGAGTTATTGACATCTTAGTTGAAATCAAGAAAAAAAATGGGCCTGGGCAGGACATGTAATGAGGAGGGAAGATAACCGATGGTCATTAAGGGTTACGAACTGGATTCCAAGAGAAGGAAAACGTAGCAGGGGACGGCAGAAAGTTAGGTGGGCGGATGAGATCAAGAAGTTTGCAGGGACAACATGGCTACAATTAGCACATGGCCGGGGTAGTTGGAGAAGTATGGGAGAGGCCTCTATCCTGCAGTGAGCGTCACCCCAGGCTTATTATTATTATTATTATTATTATTATTATTATTATTATTATTATTATTATTATTATTATTATTATTATTATTATTATTATTATTATTATTATTATTATAGCAGTTAATATGTTGCAGGAAAAAGTGAACCATGTAATGAAATGGTTCGCTGAAAACGGAATTTCAGCGAACACACAGAAAACCAAAATATTATGTTCTAGAAATCCGCTAAAGACAGCCCTTATAGGCAAACAAGTATTTTTACATGATCACGATTCTTTCTCTTGTCGTTGCGAAACCGCTGAATATGTAAATTCGTACAAATATCTCTGTGTGGTTTTCGATAGCAGTTTATCATGGCATGTCCACTTGGCTTACGTTTGTACGAGGCCACGAAAGGTTTCATGGTTACTCTTTATTATCAGATCTTTGGCTCCAGTGTATGTGAAGAAAACTATAATTTATGCATTTCCGTATAGTGTTCTTAGATACGGAATCACCTTATTTGCGTCATGTCCTTCCCATTGGCATTGCCGAATTGATAGCATCTTTAAAAAACATGTTAAAGAGCATTGCGTATAATTATCATATCCCATCCGGGGCGTACATTTTCCGCTTCTTACGTCTTCCTTCATTCCATTCTCTTTTCGTACAAGCAGTTGTTCATCGCCACTTTTGGAATTCAGACTTTTTAATTAAATATGATCCTAACCGGAAGTTGCGAAAAACTATTCAATATTATGTACCACGGAGCGTAACAAGGTATGGAAAGGCAAGACGGTGTGCTTATGTGCCGGACATTTTTAATGGGTTACCAAAAGAACTTCTTGCTGTAAATTCTATGCGGAACCTAAAAACGCATTTGAGAACATTGTGTTGACTGTTGTATTATTTTACAGTTGTGCTTAGAACTATGAGATTATTTATTTTAAGTTTTGTTTCCTTGGAGTTAGCATTGATGTCTTTGGTACTTGTTTGTGATTACCTTGTTTTTCTATTTCTTCAGCTGAACCTATCGTTCCTTTCAATTATTGTTCTGTTTGTTGTTGCCATTTTGTTACCTCTGCCGTAAACTGCCGGGCCCAGTCCTTCAAGCCTCCTGTTGGCTTTGACGGGCCTGAAACTCTCTGTATCCTCTACAAAGTTGCAATTATTATATTTATTATTATTATTATTATTATTATTATTATTATTATTATTATTATTATTATTATTATTATTATTATTATTATTATTATTATTATTATTATTATTATTATTATTATTATTATTATTATTATTGCATAATGACATGTTAATTCGTAATGTACTGGTCTGATTGAAATGTACGCGGTGGCGCTTCGCCGTGAGCGATTTGGGCCGATCGTCTGGTAATGAAACGCGCGCACTGCAGTGAACTGACGATGGATTATCCACAAGTGCCATGGTTCTTCGAAGAAACGCTCATAACGTTCCTATTATACTGCATACACGTCAAACAAGCGCAGACTGCCTTCAACGAGAAACTGACTGACGCTCGCACAGTCGGTGTTCAGGCCATTCCTTAGAGCTTTTGCAAGTGTTCGGCTTACGCTCCGCCAACTCGTTTAGCAAATTTCTTGCGCAACGCAGCTCATATAACGCAGTATTTTATGGTTGAGCTGTTTATTTTTTTTATGTGTGGTATTGTAATATGGAGTTAAAGTAAGAAGTTAATAAGCCCTCTTTATAGGCCTACTAGATCGCTGGTACGCATATGCAGAGTGTTTCGTTTTTCTCGGGGTTTTTTTTTTTTTGCTGTTCCAAATTTCTTAAGCATTGCCTATGGCAGATAGCACAATTTCAACCCTTAATCTAAATTACTCGATGAGTCGGCCATTACATTTACAAGCAATCAAAATGTGCAATTGGGTAATTAACGTAATTACGCTAATTAACTTTCTTATTATTCACTTTACGCCACATATTTCGATCTACGAATTATAGCCATTGAGTTCGCACGGCGTATCCACTTGGGACGAATTCTCTGAACAGCACCAGCTCCAATATATTCATTTTCAATGTGTCCGACGAAATGTATTGGCGTTCCAGTTACTCCAGTTACATAAATTACATTATTTATCATTATTTAAATTACATTATTACACCAGTTACTTAAATTACAATTCCAGTTGCTTAAATTACATACTTTGCCCCTCCCTTTTGACAGGGGGGGGGGGGGGGGGCAGGTCATTTACGCTTTGTCAAGCGTTCAAAGTCTACCCGGCGACGAAGTGGGGGGGTACTATCGCAAATCCAGTAGAGTGCCTGAAGGGGTGATTTCCGAAAGCTCCGTTTCTGTACCAGAGTTGTTTTCCTGGAAGCCGGAGGTTGTATAGGAGGATCGGCGAGACCCCGAAGCTGGAGGATTGTACGGTCGCCGAGATGTCACTGCTCACGCCACCCTCTCATAAGATGCGGAACCGGCGCACTCGACAGATACTGCGCTTATCGCCCCAATGAAGCTGGGAAAGGGATCGCCTGGAGTACTCGTACTTCGTATTCCTTCCACTGGCTTTTTTTTCTGAAGACATTCAGGACTCGCGAACACTGTGCATTCGTCCGAGGAACCTCCCTCTTTCACCACTTTGCTTTGGCAAACGAAAGCGTTTACATTGTCTACGGCCTGTATTCGCAAGCGAGTGCCGTGGTAGCGAAGCAACTACCCCATCGATGGCCAATCACGGAGGCAATTACTAAAGCTAAATTTTGTGAATTTGTGTACAGAGCAAATAATTTACACCTTTAAAGATGAAAATGGTGTAATCGGTTTAGAGCTCCTACCTGCGCGTGCGTGCGTGTGTGTGTGTGTGTGTGTGTGTGTGTGTGTGTGTGTGTGTGTGTGTGCGTGCGTGCGTGCATGCGTGCGTGCGTGCGTGCGTGCGTGTGCGTGTGTGTGTGCGTGTGTGTGTGTGTGTGCGTGTGTGCGTGCGTGCATGCGTGTGTGTGTGTGTGTGTGTGTGTGTGTGTGTGTGTGTGTGTGTGCGCGCGCGTGTGTGTGTTTGTGTGTGTGTGTGTGTGTGTGTGTACGCCGTTCAATGAAGAAGCGCTCTTACGCAAAAGTGCTCTATTGTCATTCTGCGATCGGACACCCACCACTCCTATTAGCGATAAAAGTAATTATGTAACGGCCGTCATATCAACGACGGGCCGTTCACGCGCCGCAGCTACGTAAGAATATATTTTTTTTATACCAGGGCTGGTAATCGCACGACTTCTCTTGTAGATAAGTTCCCTTCGCGATTTGCCACCGTAGCAGTGATCGTCTCGCTCCCACGCTGATCATCAGTG
Organism: Dermacentor albipictus; assembly: GCF_038994185.2. Taxonomy (NCBI): domain Eukaryota; kingdom Metazoa; phylum Arthropoda; class Arachnida; order Ixodida; family Ixodidae; genus Dermacentor; species Dermacentor albipictus. The sequence continues at coordinate 104,338,205 of NC_091824.1, read as the reverse complement.
GCATGTGCCTGAATGCTGGCCAATGAGTAAACGCTCCCACCCGTATGCCTTGCAAACACGGGCGCACTGCCCACATCAGTGGCGTTTCCTCTGCTCAACTCTGATGTGACGTGTCACCGTAGCTCGTGATCGTAGCCGTTGTCGAAGAAATAGCACGGCAGTTCGCTTGTCCTGTGACAGGAAACGTGTCGTGGCCCTAATTGTTCCGGTGAAACTCTAGCCTTCTTCTTAGGGGGCTTCCGGCTTCTTCCGATATTTGCCTGTGGCGCGCGCGGAAGCAAGAAAGAGCCGGCGCACTTTTAGTTCTCGCGATAAACAAGTTGTGCCTAATTATCTTCTTACAATTCAGCTGCCACTCATTAAGTGAACATTTGCGAAGCGCGCATAGTGCCTCTTCTGGGAGTGATCCTCTCATTGGGTTGACCAAAGTGCTGCTCGTCATAAGTTTTTTTTTTTTTTCAGGCAATCCAGTCGCAGTGAAACCGCGTTTCACCCTTTTGCTGGAAACTCCCTGCGTAGTAAGCCTTCTAGTCCGGCGGAAGAAAATGTATTGTAATATCATCTGGGGCAATCTATTGACACTGAAGTGGGATTTATTTATCGATTGGTAAGTTGTTATTCACAGACCAAAACTGCACAGTGGATTATTAAGGACGGCGTAGAAAAAAAAAATTAGAATAACTTTGACCAAGCGCCGTTATTTAAAGTGCACCTTAGTCTATAAATACCCCAGCGTTTTTTTTTTTTTGCATGCCACTCCGTCAGAGCGTGAGTGCCGAAGAGGAGGGCGCGTGAACATGGACCGTAAACAGATAGATGGCAAGAAATGCGCGGCAGGCAAAGTTAGGTTTCTCAGCGAGAAAACGGGCCGAGTATTTTCACCGCCTAGTACGAGCTGAAGCTCCAGCCGCAAGAAGAAAACCAACAATCCCAGCAAGAAGCGCCGTTCTTCCTGAGGGGGGGGGGGGGGGGGACCTCCCGAGTCATGCAGCCAGCGCCGACCTGCCTCCGCTATTTCACGATCTCGGACAAGTCCGTGAGGCGCGCGGGCAATGTATACGCGTGCTCCCGGGAGGAGAATTGTCGGCTCCGACGCATAAACACTCCGCCAAAGGAGCAAAGGCACGACTCCTTCCGCTATCGCTATATATACTACAATGGCATTGCCAGGGCTATGCAAGCGTGGCGCGAGACTCCCGATCACGCGTGCGCGAAGCTACATTCTGGTCCGCACCGCTGTTCTGCCGGCCGGCCTCTCCATAGCTTACTACAGCACGTAAACCGTTCATTTACAGGGGGCCGTTTGCTTTTTCTTATTTCGCACGCACGCAGAACAACACGAGAGGCATCTATAGTGCATTGCGCTCCGGTCTGTCGAAACGTGCACGATGTGGCTGAATGGACGCGTATGTGTTGGAGGCATTACGCCTGAATGCACTGCGTTACCGATTTTTCGCGCGCTCTGACAGCCGCCTCCACCCACCCGCGAACTCGCGAATGCGATCAATCGATGGGCCGGTCATCCCGTCAATCGGTCGTTCAACCAAGCTCTCTGTCGGTCCTTTAAATCTACAATCGTTGAAGCAAAAAAAAGTTGGCTTCGTATACCATCTTGTTCGCCTTGCTTATCGTTCGTAGGAGCTGGGGCGGCATAACGTATATGGATTCCTTTCGCTCGAAGCTATTTCATTATCAGTATCCACCGTTCACGGCCGTTCACCGTTCCCTGTGATAACGTGGACTGAGGGCCACTCCGATCACTGGCGATGCATTGAAATCATATCCTTACGTTATTCCTGCCTTATTTGTCATAAGCAGGCCACCTTCGCTAAAGTGTCCGAGATTCCGATCGGCCGGCTTGTTTCTTATGCGAACAGTTCTAGCGCAAAAACTTCTTTTTAGCTGAATGCGGGTCCTGATGCACTTATCATGCATAGACGGTTCATTCACGCTGCAATTTTAAGCAAACGTGGACTTTGCGTGGAAATTTGCGTTTTGCACCATTTGTGGTAGCTACATACGGTTAGCGAAAACCAATAAAAAATATTTCGGTTGCTAGCAAGCGTGGACATAAGAGCGGCTGGGGGTAGATCGGCGTGTATGGCATTTATGCTACTCGTTATTAGTTATTTGCCAGCAAGCTTGCCTCGACCAAAAAGTACGAAATGAAGCGCATGTAGCTGCTGAAATTAGGTAACTGATCGGCTAAGACATTTCCTATGTGTTCAACCACAATGCAAGGTTTTAATGAGACGAAACTCAATTATAATGACGCCACACAGAGATAATTAGGAGGATCATGCTGTCATAATGCGCTAATACCCGAAATAGTATGGAACCGGTAGGTTCAAGCTTATCTTAGCTTAACGCCCAACCTAAATTTTACAGGACTGCTCGTCAATACGCTTTAACTTATTGCGCTACGGTTAGCATTGATTAGTATAACTGGGCTTGTTTCACAAACCATCCTCACACAAGAATTGTGTGACCGGTGACGGTGGCACCACGGCCGGAAGACGTCGGTCAAGCAGCCGGGGTCGGAGCCGGAGCCGCAGCGGCCGGTCGAGATCGCGGAGCGCCCCGAGGCAGCAGCCGGGGAGCCAAGCCAACCGTGGAGGCTGGGGCCAACAGCAGCATCAGCAACGAAACCAACAAGGAGCCCAATCACAGGTGACGTCCCAAAGAAACTGGGCCAGCGTAGTGGCAGGGAGGGGGAGCGAGGTGCATCCCGAAATAGTTACACTTGACACAGTTAAGAGTCTACAGCAAACCATCCAAAACATGCAGACAAAGATCGCACAACAGGATACAAAGATCCGCGCCTACGAGAGGGGTTGCTTCCCACAACCAGTGGACAGGGACCGACACCCTAGCACGGCAACTAGCGCCCTATCAGTTCCCTCACCGACTTCGGTGCCTATTAGCATACCAACAACTACCGAAAGTGAAGAGTCCGATATGGACTCCCAGGGTCCACCGAACAAACGAAAAGCCAGCCTCATTCACAGGACTCCCACTACAGCCCCAATTGAGGACGCAGACCTAATGAAACGCGTAGAGCAACACGTTGAACGCGCGGTAAAGGCGGCCATGGACGCCATCCTTCCTGCGATTTTTGAACGCTTCCAGCAGTTAGAGAACCGCATGACGGCACTCGAACAGAACCACAACACGCTAGCCGCACAGGTCGCACAAATCGCACAATACATCCCAAAATTAGCGCCCGTCCAGCCGGAGCAGACTCTCCCTCACCCCGCGGTCGTTCCTCAGGTGGCACCCGTCAGCGCAGCGGCGGTCCTCCGCCCATCCCGCCTGGACCTGGCCGTCTACACACTCCCCAACAATCAACATGGCTGTAACAACCAATAGCACCTATCACGTTTGGCAGTGGAACTGCCGCGGATTCAAAAAGAAGAAGGCTAACCTTCACCAGCATGTTAATAACACGGCACAGCAAGAATCATACAAACCTGATATCATAGCGCTACAAGAAGTCAACATGGAAGCCGGCCTCTCCTCTTACAGGGCTTTCCATTGCCGTAACAACTCCAAGAAAGTCACTACGCTCGTTCGCCGAGAACAGGTGACGGCGATCCACGACATCGAAACTTCTCCCCCCTCGGGCATCCCCCACGTTTTCGTGGAGATCATCCCAACGCGCACGTCAGATCCCAGCCTATTCATCCTCAACGTATACGTCGCCCCGCATGCAGACCCGAAGCTCGATGCGATTTTTCGCTCGGCCCTCAAAGTCAGCCGCGACTGCCCCCTGCTCATCGTTGGGGACTTCAACGCCGGTCATACTCTGTGGGGATACCTGGGCGACACCCGCAAGGGTAGACATCTAGCAGAAGCCGCGCAAGAGCTGGGCCTCACGCTAATCAACGATACTACCACCCGCACCAGAATCGGCAGCCGAGGTCAGGTAGACACTAACCCTGACCTGACGTTCGTCGTCCACTCGCAAGACTACGCATGGACGAACACCGGCGAAACTCTGGGAAGCGACCACTGCATCCTTCACACGGAAATCTATGCACGCGGCAAGCGTCGGCGGCAGCATCGCTTCTCGGTTACTAACTGGGACAAATTCCGCGAGTCCAGAAGAATGCGAGCCAATGAGGGGTCCATCGCCAATATCTCATCCTGGACGAGCCAACTGCTGGCCGACGTGGAAGAGCATACGGAACATCTTGACCCGGAGGACGCCCCGGAAACCACCAACGTCGACAGCAGGCTGCTCCACATGTGGCAGGCAAGATCGAGCATGCTCCGGCGTTGGCAAAAGCAGGGGAAAGATAACCAAGCCCTAAAAGAAAGAATCACTCGACTCGACGCAGAGATCTCCGATCACGCGACCGAGGTCACCCGGCAGCAATGGTACCAAATATGTGATCGCATGAGGGGACGCCTCAGCTCAGCCCGGACGTGGCACCTCCTACGCCACCTCCTGGATCCGGACACCACCAGGGTCGAAGGCAGAAGAAACATGGCCAAGTTAATCCACAGGCATGCTCAGGACCCGGGGACGTTCCTGGCAGAGATGCGAGACAAGTACATCGGCCCGCAACTCAAGACACCGTTACCAAGACACGTTACCGGGCCTGACGTGCTCACCGGAAAAATCCGAATACCTCCTGATCAAGCCCAGCAGGAGTAGCTGTCCCAGGGGATTACCACGGAGAAGGCGCTTCCTTGAGCTTAAAGTCGGAGAACTTACCATCCCGGAGCGCCCCAGTATCAAAATATTGGGGCTAGACTTTCAGAACACGCTGCGCTGCGGGCTCATGTTAAAGAAACTCCAGAGGGCGACCAACTACACACTACAGCTCATTCGCCGGGTGGCTAATCGGCACCACGGCATGGGCGAGGGCGATCTGCTTCGACTTGTGCAGGCATACATAACCAGCAGAACCATGTACTCGACACCATATGTCAAACTCGCAGTCACAGATTTAGCCAAATTAAACACCATGATCCGACGAAGCACAAAGGCAGCCTTGGGCCTTCCGGACCACGCGGCCACCGCAAGGCTAGAGGCTTTAGGCATGCATAACACGATCGAGGAGCTCTTGGACGCTCACCACACAGCCCAAGTCCGTCGTCTCTCGCTAACCCCGGCTGGCCGCACAGTCCTCCGGAAGCTCAGTCTCGAGGCTATCCCCGAAATTACAGAGTACGTTACGATTCCGCGAAAGGTGAGGGGGCATATTTATGCCCCACCTCTACCCCGCAACATGGACCCCGAGTTCCATCAGGGCCGTCGGCAGGCCCGTAGTGAAGCCATTTGGCGACGCTATGGCTCGCAAGATGGAGTGGTCTACACAGACGCAGCCAGACACCCTCGCGGCGACCTCATGACTGCGGTGGTAGCTGATCACAACGGAGGACTGCTAGAACATACAACAATCACGGCTGGCCGAGTGGTGGAAGCGGAGGAAACCGCGATTGCCATGGCCATGCATGCGGACGCAAATACCGTCATCAGCGACAGCAAGCAGGCCATCGGCAATTTCGTCCGTGGTAGAATTTGCAAACAGGCGTACCATGTCCTCACACGACGCCCCCTAAGCGGCTTGAAAACCCTCGTGTGGACCCCCGCTCACGCGGCTGTGCCCGGCAACGCGTCGGCTCACAGTTTGGCTCGAGATCTCGCGCGCCGAGCCTCGTCCGCGGATGCGGACGGCGTGAATGAGGAGGAGACACACGAGGAACCCTGCGAGACTTATTATGAAATAGCCCATCGGTATCGCTTGAGGCGTCGCGCGCTCCCACCACCGGCCAAGCAACTCGACAAAACGCAAGCGGTCGTGTTTCGGCGACTTCAGACAAATACATACCCACACCCAAAATACATTAACAAAATCACAGGGGGCAGGGAAAGCGACAAATGTAGGCTCTGTTCAGAAACAGGAACACTCACACACATAATGTGGGAATGCACCTCGCTCCCGTTCTCTCATCCCCCCGTCAGCAGCGAGACTGACTGGACAGCCTGGCTCAGTTCCGGGGACGTCGACCGACAATTGGAACTGGTGGACTGGGCGGAAAAGGCCAAGCAGGCCCAGGGCCTTACTTGAGCCCTAACGCTCAGCCACGTCCCTCTTTACCCTTCCCCCTTTCAATAAAGTTTATCACCACCACCACCACCACAAGAATTGTTCGTACGATGTTCGTACAAACAAATCAAAATGCAGGACATATTGTTGTTAGAGAAAACAGTGATTCAATGGCAAACAGCACTTATAAACAAAATTTTGGTGAATTAAGCCCCTGGTTCCTTGGAATTCAGCAGGGTGCCTTACGCGGCTATTACTGACCTTTTTGAATATATGATTGCTAACAAAACTAGCACAAAAGTGAACATTTCCATGCCAGCCGTATAGAATTCGTAGAGGTTTCGTAGAGACGCTCGTTACGCCAGTGGCCTGTTATCGACGAAGGTACTGCTACGATTGTTAAGGAGAACAAACCTACAAAAATGGCTTTTGTCTTTTTGAGCCCAAGCTTTAGTGGGCGTTCATTGTTCTGCGCGTGATCTTGTGCTGTGGAAGAGTGTGGTAATCATGACTGGCCGTTATCGTGTGTCTACGCTCTCTGTCTCGCTTTCTTTTCTTTTTCGTATGTATATACCCCTTTTCACCCATTCTCCCGTGTAGGGCAACAAACCTGTCTTTCGTCCATGTCTTTCTCTCATCGATCGTCTCTATATCTCTCCCTTCGTACAGAGTAACACACGAGGAAAAGCGGTATGCCGGCAGCTTTCTGCTCTTCTGGGCCATATTTCGGCGGCAGGCGTGGGCAATGACCGGTCGGTCAGCGCTGTTTACAACTCTCAGCCTAAGAACAACCTCTCGTTGCTTGTCTGTTTGCCGCCCTGGTGGGTGCCCGCGTCCCGCATTCGCCACCTAAGCTCAGGACCTCGCAGTGCGATAACGCTGTTTGTGTATGTGCTCGCGGGCGCGTGCGCCAGCGCCCTTTTGTTTTCCGAAGACGCTGGGCAGAATCTCCGTAGATAAAGTCCCGAGGAAACGTTCGACGGCTACTGTGAGCGGTGCCATGGTCGACTCCACCTATACAGGGCTGTCGCTGTTTAGTAGACAAGAGCTCGCGCGTTGTGACCTGTGAACAGAGGAAGAGGAGTGCTGGCTTTGTTGAGAAGCTGGAGATGTTCACCTGGTGCATTGCCGGCCAGGCTCCTCCAGGTTCTGGGAGAGAATTATTGTATATGCAGTGCTTGCGCAAACCTGCAAACACCCTCACAGACCCGCAAGTACGCATCAAAGGTTTTCGCAAATATTCAATAAGGCCCGCCACTTCTAGCTTCATATCGATGGCCAACGCTTTCGTGCAGTCCGAATCTCTTCTGGTGCTTTTGAAGTGAAGCTTAATGTATGCACTAATCTCTGAAAACAAGTATGAGCCGTTGTGACGCACCAAATAGAAAAGCCTTAAATGCATTTAGATTTGCGTCGTACTTCTTTACGCATACACCCTTCCTCGCCACATCCTTATCTTGACAAAGCATCATACATAACTTTTGTCTTTATGGCATCGCTGCACCGACGCCTGTTCTGGTGCTCGCACCTCGGCAGAAGTTGTGAACAGCGTGATGCACGAAGATAAAATTTCATGCCCTCGGGCCATCGATACCGCAGCGAACATTACGCGCTCTCCCGCGTCTTCCTTATCGCAACTGCACTCAATTCAAGCACTTGGAAACCCTTCCGGCTGATATGGTGAAGCTCTCCCACAGCTTTGAGAGCTCTCCTTAACGTTTGGGCTAGACCCGCTAAATCTAAGAGAAAGCGTGGCTTGCGATCGGCAGCGCTTGTAGAGGCCTTCATGGCACGCATATGCCATGGCGAAGACTTTTCGTTAACTGTTGATCGTATACCCAACAAGAGAAGAGGGAAATTTACTTGTGGAAAAGCCGAGAGGTCGGCACGCGGTAAATGTACTCTAGCCTGATAGTCTGCTCATAGTACCAAGCAAAGAAACAAGGTAGAGAAGGTGAGAGAAAACCTAGCGCTTCAGCATCACTTTAAAAGTTTGAAGAGTATAAAGCGGGGCGAAAAAGCCGAATGTTACCGAGTAACCTTCAAACACGGGTGTAACCAGAGGCTCCCATATGTCCACGCTTGTCGCATTTAAGCGCAACTGCTCAAACATAGTGCCATTCCTAAAGCAAATTTATTACATGCACCTCGAAAACTAAACGGTTGTTAGCATAAAACTGATTATTAGCCATTCGACAGAGATGTAGGCTTCCTCATGTTCTGTATATCAGTGAGGTGAGCACAGCTTCCACCAAATATATTAATCTGCAGGGGCTGTTTGGTTTCCATTTTAGCAACTGTTTATTTAATACAGCAGACATATGGACTACCTGCAATCATATAATTTATTGGGGGGAGGGGGGGTAGTTTCTTGGGGTACACAAAAGTACCAGGGTCGAAATGACGTACCTTCGTACCCACAAGGGCCCTATCAACTATAAGGTTTCTTCATTTCTGAAGTTCTAGAGACAGTTCCACCATAACGACTTCAATAGTTCTGTATTTGCATAAAGATAGATGAGGCGCACGTCAAACCGGATGTGTACAGGGCTCTCGTACCCACCTTCCCCACGCCTCACATTTATCTGGTCCTTGTGGCAAAACGATATCCTAACCAAACATTTGCCTTTCCACCGTCCTTTAGGGAAGAATAAAAGCGCTGCATTTCATCCCGGAGCAATAAGAAGTTGGGAAATTCTTCGACGATACCTTTCACGTTCTGTTTCACGCAACCTCAGCTCCTGTTGCAGGAAGAGCGCAGATGGCACTTTTTCCGTCGCCTTCCAGCCCCATCAGCCAACGCGGCTGTCGCGCTTATCAACTTTCCGCTTCTCCTCATGGTTCCCTTTCTTTTTTTCTGTGTCTTCTTCCGTTTGTTTACTCTTGGCGAATGCGCAGAACGTGCAGTGCGGCGCGTACGTTTCTACGAAGATCTAAATACATTCGCGCGTCTAGAACGGCCCCCGTCGTCTCGCCTGTTTTCACATCGCATGTATATTTAAATTAAAAATTAAATAATAGGGTTTTACGTGCCAAAACCACTTTCTGATTATGAGCCACGCCGTGGTGGAGGACTCCGGAAATTTTATGTTACGAAGAATCGTATCATAAGAAGTTTTTCTGTGTATACGGGCCCGGGAGAATAAAGAATTGCGTGAGAGGAAAATCAGACGCTTTGTTTGGTTAATTTTTTTCTTTTTTTTCTTTTCTTTCGCGCAGTAGACATGACATATGTCTACTGCGCAACATACCGCAATCCTAGCCGTTGATATACCATTACCAAATCATATCTTTGTGATAATATGTGCCTGTGTAGCGTATAACAGCGAATGAGCTCGAAGGCATCGTCTAAACGTACGAAAGCAGTGCCGAAGGACAAATCCCCCTACACATTTGGACACTCTGCGTTCACGTGCACCCATCTTATATTGGAGTAATGGAGACATTGAAGGTCAAAAACCGCTGTCAAGTATTAAGTGCTCCTTCTTATCTACACCCTTTATCAGGCAGTGCATACCCTTCGCCAGCCATTACAGTCATCTCCTCCCCACAGATACCTTCTCACTCCCTTTTTCAAATGACTTCATCACTTTTAACGTGAACTCCGGAAATTTTATTTATTTATTTATTTATTTATTTATTTATTTATTTATTTATTTATTTGATTGATTGATTGATTGATTGATTGATTGATTGATTGATTGATTGATTGATTGATTGATTGATTGATTGATTGATTGATTGATTGATTGATTTATTTATTTTGCACAGTGGTCATACTGAAGCGCTCCCCATTAACTTAGACCAAATGGGATTCCACTATTATTTCTTTCTTTCTTTAAACATATATACAATGGAAAGCGAAAAGGTAAGTAAGAAGCAGCTTAGCAACAATAACTGGGAGGGTGACAACGCCTTCCTACTCTTAGAAAAGAGGGCGAGAGACATAGGTTGGCAGAGATGAGGAAAGCCTGCTGACCACACAGTTACTGTCTAACTCGCGGCTTACACCTGAACATCGGTCAGCAAGTGTGTGTGTTTGCTTGTGTGTGTATGGGGGGGGGAGGTAAGACAGAAGCGGAGAAATGAACAATTTGAAAGCGTGCACATGACTATGCACATGAGCTTCCTTGCATTTCACCAGCATAATAATGTGGCTGCTGCGTCTGACAGTCGAGCGCCCAACCGTCTTGAACGCCTTAGCCAACGAGTCATAGCTACAGGTAAACAAAGAAAACATATTTACGTTAACATCTTTCTGGCATATTGGACAGCACCAAACTGTGGAAACTACTGAAAGTGTAACCGTCAGCCAAATGGTTTGAACAGTTTTCGGTTCTGTGAAATCACGCAACGCGTTAACCATCTCACCTTTATCCGCTGCTTTCCTAACATTTATTACTAAACCGGCCAGCTAAAGGCAACATTAATCAAATTTACTTTCGAAGCAATACCCACGTGCCTGTTGAGCGTCGTTCGACACCAATTTTGTAGTTACGGCTGAATAACAGTTTACGTCTTGCCACTGAACTGGTCACCTTAAAGCGCTTCATTCGTGATTATATCGAGTGGACATCGTGCGGTGAGCAACACACGCCCCAACGCGGACTTTTCGTCAGAGGTATGCCAGGAACAGGCCTAATGTGGCTACCGTTTAAGACTGTAACGAACAAATTCGTTCGCGTGCTTGAGTCGTACGTAAGATGAGGCGCTGGCCAATCACTATTCGCTATAGCAAACCTATAGCGAAGTTGAACGATCAATGACAAACTATCCTATACGTACGCAAGGCTTTGCGAATTCGGCTTCTAATTTCCGGACTGCTGAAAATGAAGCAAAGGAGCATTGCCGTTGAAGTTGTGGCTAGTTCCTGAACCTGTTGTTTATATAACTTGCGAACTAGTCTTCTTTAAATATTCACGGGTGCAACAGCTTCCGTAAAAGTTACGGCAACTGACAGGGGCAATACAACTTCGGGTTACGCTGGTCCATGTATTTCGATTTCTGGGTCGGTTCAACGTAAGGATACTTTTCACTGGACTCTATTCCTTTCTTATCACCTATCGTTCACGGCCGGGCGATCCCTGTGATAGCTAGGGCGGAGCACCATTAGGACAACTCACGAAAGCAGAAAAGGAATAGCATTGGAGTAAACTTAACATAACATTACCCCCGGCCCCGTATTACACAAGGGCTAACATTTATATCATTAAAATTTTTGCTCGAAGTATCGAATTACTTTTACCATTTTTATTTTTTTATTCGTTTTATTTCACAAGTTTCATTAATATTATCGCCATTGTTTGGAGAACTGGTGCACAGGGACAGAGTAAAATGAAAGAACACTTGTTATTAAAGTCTGATAGAGTTTTATCGCAGTCCTACCGGGTGGTTAATTTAGTTATGCAACTTGTTCTTGGTCGCGGAAACTTCGTGCAAGCCTAACACGCCACACCGTTCAAGGCTTCGACAGTACAGCATTGCTTACGTTAGCAAAATGAGGTCTCTTTAACACCGAAGAGATTATCAGTATTTACACATATTCCATTGTTAGCCGAAAGCCTCTTCCATTAGGCGTTGCTTGCCCCCTTGTTAACCTCGACAAGCAGCGAAGTGGACAGGCGAACAACCTTGAGAACGCGCAGCCTTTGGTTGCGTGATTGGATGAAACCCATCATTAAACGTCAGCCTGAACGCAGAAGGCGATGCACCATCCTCCATACGTTCTTAGACCCATGGCCGCGGATGTGACGCATTTTTCGACGTCATTGTTCTTCGCAGGTATCGTGTTTCACACTTGAGTCTCTGCGCATCCTTATTCCTCGATGTTAAAAGGGCGTATGACAACGTTACGCATGAAGCCATCCTCTCTGCTCTCGCAGAGGTAGGAGTGGGTGGTCGGATGTTTCAATGGATACGGAGCTATCTATCCATGCGATCCTTCTTTGTAAGCACCGAGGAAGGCAATACTTCTCTACATTATAGCTACCGCGGCGTCCCCCAGGGCGGTGTACTTAGCCCCGTGTTATTTAATCTAACACTAATTGCTCTCCTTGAGCACGTGCCAACCACAGTCAGGCTATCAATGTACGCGGATGACATCTGCATATGGACATCTGCAGTAACACGCCTACAGCTGCGAGCGAGAATTCAGAAAGCCGCGACACAAACTGCTATCTACCTCCGTAATCGAGGCCTGGAAATTTCCTCCGAGAAATGCGCACTAGTGCCATTTACGCGCAAACCCATGGCAAACTACAGTGTAACGATAAATGGCCAAATAATACGACGGGTCCGATCGTACAAGTTTCTAGGTGTCATAATCGACAGGGACTTGCCATGGAGACCACACATATCTTACGTGAAAAAACGGTTGACAGGCATCTGTTTTTCGCTGGCAAGACCTGAGGAATGTCGCCTAGTGCCATGTTACAACTGTACAGGGTGCTTTTTCTGGGATTTCTGCGATACAGCTTGCCAGCAATAAACAACACAGGCAAAACGAATCTACGCACAATACAAAGTCTTCAGGGTCAAGTGCTCCGGATCTGTCTAGGCCTGCCTCAGAGTGCTTCAACAGTGGCTACGATAGCAATCGCTAAAGACCACCTTGTCAAGACCCACACTGAAATTGAAGTACTCAGGACCCATATAAGGCATCTAGCCAGGACTCCTCGTCACCATTTAGCCTCTCTACCAGCGGACAGGCCACACAAATCTTTCAGCCAAACGATAACTGCATATGATGAATCATTGCCAGCTTGTTTCACTCCGGCTTCGAGACCTTCGATTCCTCCATGGTGCCTCGCTCAGCCAAAAATCAACCTCGCAATACCTGGTATCTCGAGAGAAGCTGATCTGTCATCACCAGCCCTTAGACAGCTCACGCTACTATATTTGTACGAGAACTACCATGACTCTACGCTTATTTACACTGATGGATCTGTCCTTCCAAGCAGCTCCGCGGCGGCAATCGTCATACCAGCGAAAGCTACAACAATCAAATTTAAGACTACCCACGCGACAACATCGATGGCAGCAGAGCTCGCAGCGCTCTTTACTACTCTTCATCACATTGGTGATGAACCACCACACAAATGGACAATATTCTGGGATTCGAAGGCGGCACTGCAGTCTCTACTGTCACCTTTACGACGCAGACCGCATGAACAACTAATATTCCATATTACAGAGACATTACACCATATAAGTGATGCAGGGCACGAAATAACCTTTCAGTGGCTTCCAAGTCACTGCGGGATTATCAGCAATGAACGGGCGGATCACGCTGCCCGCTCAGCCCATACTGAGGAGCGCCACGTCCCAATTCCTCTTTCTAGAACTGACGCGGCACGGAAGCTCCGCCTACTTGCTCGGCAGTGCACCGCGTCGCAATGAAATGAGCCACATTTAAGAAATCCGCGACTGTACTCACTTGATCCCACATTGTCTTCGAGCGCCATCACAGCTTTGCCGTAGAGACGCCACGCTTTTATATCGACTTTGGTTGGGCGTTGCCTTTAATAAAGCCTATGCCTTCCGCATAGGGATGACCGACACCCCAACCTGTGACCACTGCGGCCATGAAGAATCAATTGGCCATATTTTGTGCACCTGCCCGCAGTACAGTCCACAGAGGGCATGCCTTAGCCACGAACTTGACCAACTGGACGACCAACCGCTATCCGAAAAAAGAATTCTGCAACATCGAAAGGACCTACCGTCACAGAAGAAGGCCGTGCAAGCGCTTTTGCGCTTCTTGCGATCTACCGGCCTGTGTGAACGACTTTAACTGGAACGCCTTTTGTGTGTGTGTCTCCATGTGTGCGCGTTCGTTCTTTTTTCGCGTTTTCCTCTCTGTCATCTTTCTAACCCCTATCCCCCATCCCCATTGTAGGGTAGCAAACCGGAGACTCATATCTGGTTAACCTCCCTGCCTTTCCTCTTCATTCTCTCTCTCTCTCTCTCTCTGAGTCTGGGCATGTCGTGCGCTCTCTTCGCCCGACCACTCGGCACACTGTTGGCCTCCAAACAGTAATTTACAGTAAAAACAGTAATTGGCCTCCAAACAGTAATTTAGAGTATATATCAAAATTTTCTCACTTGTGAGTACACAAAGGTCATCGCGAAGACCTTCTCGAAGCACTTCCAGAGCAAGCACCTTGTGGGTCTCAGTAGCGTGCGTGCTTGGGCTAGTCGGTGATCCAAGCGAGCGCCAATTACAAAGGACACAGGAACGAAGCTACAAACAAGCACTATCGTGCTCTTCGTCATTCGTTCGCGCTGCAGTTCAAGAATGAATCACGGCCAAATCTCCCAGCTTTCAGTTGTATAGAAATTTGCCTCGTCGTTCCCTTTTCAATCCCCCACATCAGGAACAAGCCAACCAGCCCCCATTTCGATCGTCATTTGCAATGACTTAACTGTAACAGCGTGCAGCACGCCCAGCCCAAGGACATGGGTTCAACTTCCCGTACGTGGCGGCTGTATTCCGAAGGGATGGAAATGCGAAATCGAGCTCGTGTTGGTGGTATTTCCGTCAGCAAATAGTGATATTGCAAAGTTAGCTATCCTGCTTCACTACGTTCCTCATCACTTAATGATTGATGTCAACCGGTGTCAAAGTGTTCGATCAGTACGCTTCGCGCGACTCCCTTCATTCCAAGTATCGCTTTCCCTGTGTTGCAGCAGGAAAAGCTCAATGCCCACAATGAACATCCATCTTCTTGACAGAACAAACGAGCGCTCGACGGATGGGGCAATCCGAGCGGCGACGTTGTTGTCCACGTGAGCCGATGGGCGCAACCGGTCGGGACAGCGTGCGTGACGCCCATAAAACCGCCCTCTCGTATGCATACTCAGAAGGTGGCGTCTCCCCGCAGGGGGACCTCGCGGCGGCAACGGGATCGGAGAAGACGCCGCTGGTGTGACCTGCAATCGCGGAAGTCGGAGCCATGCGAAACTGGAAGCCGCTCACTGAGGCATGCAGCGCGACGGCGTGCCTGCCTGCCGCGGCACGCGGTCTTGGCACACGCCAGTGTGACGACAGCTGATAGGCGCACGCTCCGGTTGGCCGCGCCGCGCGGCGGCGTCGGCCGGCCACTTGAGCAGCATCCGAACGCCCTCGACATTGGCCGCGTGCCCGCCGCCGGCACCGCAAGAAAAACACGAGCCTTCAACTAAAGTGTCGTTTCCCAGCGCACGGTGGTTCTCTGCGGATGGCCGTGGTGGCTGTAGTAGCAGCAGTATAAGAACGAGGGGGCTCACTTCACAAATATTTTCGTTCGTAAGTGCCTCTGGCTACATGCAGGCCGCCTTTGCTAATAACATTTCCAACGTCACGATTGGTTGCCATTTGGTCTTACGAACAATTCTAGTGCATGAGAGTTTTGTCAATACGAGCCAGACTTACAGGTTGCACGTAACGGATCACTTGTAAATAATTGCATTTCAGATAGCTTCGTAGTTGTTCTATCACATTGATCGCTGGGTAGCGCACGTTCACTGCATTCTAATTGCTTTTTCGGCAACCAATTACATGTAGCCAATTACGTTAATGACGAGACACGCTGTAACGGGCGACGAAACTTGAATTTGGCAGGAACTACGATAGAACGCCTGCAGTCGTGCCTCGTAGCAGCCTCGCGGATGCGCACGCATCTTCAGACAGGTACACCCGTACGCACCTTACTTGCATCCTCATCTTAACACCTTTCCAGCTCTGGTTCATTTCTGTGAAAATCTAAGTGCATCCGCTGGACCTCTCTCCCTGATCGGTCGTGATGGAAGTGGACCACCCCGTACGCCCGCCGGCGACGACGGCGTCAGCGGCGGCCGCCACCAGGAAGCAAATCGGTCAGCAGAACGTCAGCGACAGCGAAGACACCCATGCTTACTCTCTCAGCAGTGAGGACCCTTCCGATGACGACTTCCAGCTTGTGCGGAGCCGCAGAGCGAAGAGAAGCAACACCGGGACGTCTTCATCATCAAGCACGCAAACAGTAAGACACATGAGGCCGGACGCCAATACCATCATATTTGTGCCCGTTCTTCCTACCGTCAGCATGAAGCTACTTAACAGGCAATCTGTTTCGATGTCACTGGAAGCCCTGGCACCAAACTAAATATCGGACATTCGAGCAAACACCTGAAAAATATCTACTGGCGGTTCATGTCCAACATGCGGCTGCTATGACTACTCTTTGCAGCGTAACAGAAATCGATGGCATTCAGGTGCGCTCTTACATCCCTCTGGGACCTGATGTAGTCACCGGCGTTATCTACGACGTAGACGTGGCCATCCTTAATAAAGACTTGCCGATTCTTGCCAAGCCTTCAAATGATCAGGTCATTGTTGATGTTACTCGGCTAGGCAGTTAACGCTGCGCGAAAATTGCATTCAAGGGTATATACCTTCGCATGTTAAGGTGGCAGACTTCAGACCATGCTATGCGGCCTTTCATTCCGAAACCTCTTCAATGTCGCAAATGCATGAAACTGGGATAAGTGAGCAGTGTCTGCGAAAACCACGCAGCCTGCCCCCGCTGTGACGAGTCCCACGCTACAGATAAACATGGCGCGACTGTAATGAAGTGTTCGAACTGTGGCGGGTCACATGAAGCTGCATCGAAGAATTGCCCACATATTCAGAAGGAAATGGCCATCTTGAAAGAGATGGTGCGAGAACATTGATCTCATCGAGAAGCCGTCGATAAGATCAGAAAGCGACGTTCCCGTCGCCGACGCTCCTCAAGGAAGGCTGTTGCCTCTACGACGCCACTCCCTACACCACCACATCCTTCTCTGCCACCTAGGCTGGGCAATGTGGAAAGGACCACGAAGAACAAAGCCACTGAAAAGACCACATCTGCCGAATCTTGGCCGGCCCTAGCAAAACGACAGCAATCACCAACGTAATCACAGCAAACGTTTGATGGACAACCCCCGGAGTCTACTGTCAGGTGATTTGTGCGACCCGACAAGCAGATGTAAGGCAGGCTGTAATAGTGTAATCGCTAATTGATACAATCCGCATGATACTGGACGCATTGCAACGCATGGCAACGCACATTGGCGCATTGCCAAATTGCCACAAGTTCATAAGTTCGGTCCTCGGTGGAGGGCAAAGTTTTGCTTCCCTTCACTACATGGCAAAGTTGATGATGAGGTTGAGGCCTGGCGATGGCAAAATATTGATGACGACGTAACGAAAATCCTGGACGGACACCCAAACACAGTTGTGAGGCTTAAATTGCTTTATAGCAGTAAAGCTATGCAGTTTCCTCATCAGTTGAAGCTTGTGTGATAAGCTTAAAACAATGCCGGTGTACGAAAGCGCGTGAGCCGATATAATGTACGGATTCTTGTCGCTCTTTTCTGTTGCTTCGTTATCGTCCACCGTTCACCATCAGCCGATCATCACGTTGGCAGGGCGCCACTCGAACCACTGACGAAGCGCGAGAATAGCGGCGGAATTGAATCGTAACATTACCCCAGTCATCTCTCCGACAACGGTTCTCTGTAGTATGAGAATGTCCATATAGTCGAATTCAGTAATGTTAGTTTGTAGGAATACCTATATATACAGTTTAAAGAACTCGGAAGAATAACATGAATGTAGCTTGTAACTGTAGTAAGTGCAGGCAATTAGTACGTCCAAGTTAAGCCCTGGCCAAAAAAAAATCATACGTTGACCGTCCAAAACTATTCCAGTTATGTCGTAAAAGAGTACAGTTTGGGCGTCGTAACTGAAGTTTGAGAAAGTCAGCACAATATCAAAGCTATTCCCTTGCCCGCGACCTCCTGTCCTTTGACGTGCCATAACATTAGTTGTGATAATAAGTAAATAAACATCCCAGCGCTTCAAGAAATTACGCAAGCAACCTCGAAACAGAGTTTGACATATTGTGGTTACTGAACTTCAAGGCGAACGAACTGCATGTGGAAAGAACGATCGCTATGGCGCGACACTGACAGGAAACGCGTAATTAAGATATTACGCGCAGTGAACTTGACCCATGCACGTATACTGCTTATCGCAGCTTCTTGATGTTGTGCAAGGTGAAATTACTCCTATTCTCTTAGATAAACGCAAAGCGGGAGAATGAAATCTCAGTGTGAAAAGCGCGTCTCAAAGCTGCGTGAATGAAACTACCCAAGTCCTATTTAATTTTACTGCTTTAAATCACATCGTTACTGCCGCGGAAGGGGCACATTACAGGCAGCAGATCTCGAGCGATTAACACGGTTATGTCTGAGTGTTTCATGAAACAACGACTGGCCATCGTGTTCCTTTGAGCACCCAACGGTTACTATGATACTATTGAAGACAAGGACTCCAAGCACATATTTCTTTATTGCTTTTCTTATCATTCGCAAGCCTAATAATCTTGGTCTAAAGAAGCATATCCACCATTTATGGCGTCATCGTGGCGCCTAGCACAAGTCAGTGGTACTTAAAGCCATTGCAGCGCGAAATGGGACATGCGGCAAGCGACGAAAGATGTGGGAGCTGAGCCAGACTTCCAATTAAAATTAAATTAGGGGTTTTTACGTGCGAAAAAACACGATCTCATTATGAGACACGCCGCAGTGGAGGACTCCGGAATAATTTTGACCATCTAGGTTTCTTTAACGTGCACCTAACTCTAAGGGCAGAAGATTTGAAAAGCCAGCGAGTTGGAACCTATCCAATATTGGGCAGTGCACACACTTGTCCTGTCTTCTATCTCGTGTTTCGTTTCTGTGTGCGCTGCCCAAGAATTTATCTTAGTACACGGTGTTTTTTTTTGCATTTTGACCTCATCGAAATGCGGCCGCCATGGCCGGGATCGAGTTAGACTTCCAAGCAAGTGTTATGTCCATCTGTCTTGCGTCATCGATGGTAACCGACTCGCCAGCGGTGCTCAACAATGCGTCCATGTCAGAGCGCTAAATCTCCTCACAGCTCTTTTTGAAAAGCATTGTGAAGAATGTGCGCTGTAAGAGAGGTTTGGCCAGCTGCCGCGTAATATCGCGTTGGCTCGTCGTAACCCTTCGGATAACTCCAACCCCCTTTCATCCTATTGTTGCAATCACAATTTTCAGCCAATCTCTCACAATGCGACGAAACATTGCTGTATCGGCCGTGACTCTGTATCTAGCCTTCACTAATTTATATCCTTGCCTCACTGAAAAGACCTATAGTGTGAAAGACCTGAATAGTGGCCTATTAGAAAGACTATAATGACCCCATTCCGTCCTTCTTCATATTTTTTTCTCGCGCTTTTATTTTTGTCACGCACTTCTTTCCGTCTTGACTTCCCCTTTCCCTTTCCCTTCCCCTAGTGCAGGGTAGCAAACCGGAGATGTTAACTCTAGTTAACCTCCCTGCATTTCTCTCATTTGCATCTCTCTCCCTCCCACTGAAAAGACTGACATGCCGACGTTTTGCCAAGTGCAGGGACATTGCCAAGTGAGGACGCTATGTGAGACACCATGATAGGAGTTGTACACGCCCGACTCTACCAAAGTTCATATCGCGGGAACAAGG
Organism: Dermacentor albipictus; assembly: GCF_038994185.2. Classification (NCBI taxonomy): domain Eukaryota; kingdom Metazoa; phylum Arthropoda; class Arachnida; order Ixodida; family Ixodidae; genus Dermacentor; species Dermacentor albipictus. The sequence continues at coordinate 104,318,615 of NC_091824.1, read as the reverse complement.
CCTCGCTTCGCGCGACCCTGGAATCCACTCTATTGATACTTCGACGCTTGAAGTCAACGCATTCGAGCGGCCCGAATATAGTCGGGCTAACACTGGGTACTGTGTTAACGCCCGTACATTTCCTGATCTCTTGCTTGAAATACTTTCGCTCCGCAATTTCCCTTCCCACATGTCGGGTCGCAAAGTTGACGTAATCCTAGTTAAGCTCTGCGTCTTTCCTTTCACTCTTGGCTTTTTTTCTTCTGTGTGCACACTACGACCAGACAAGCGCGCTTTCTAATATGCTTAATTTTTTGTTATTTAATGTAAAGCGACATCACTGGCGATGACGGAAACCAAAGGTGACAAGAGAGCAGCGACAAGCTACACGAAATAACAGGGACACGTTCAGAACCTCTTAAAACATCTGCATACTTTTAAGGAAGCAAACAGGAACGAATGCTCAAGCGTTCACGCCAGTTAAATAGTAGAGCTAACAATAAAACACAAGAAGCCGGGGTTTGTAGCTCTTCTAGAGCTGCTGACAAGCACACTACTACTCCGTCAATGGTTGTAACGCAGTGATCATTGCCAATTGTTTCAGCTTTTTACTCTTTTACATTCGCCTCTTCGCCAATACACGCCCTTTCATATATTCTGCTAATCTGTAGATCATGTGTTGTTTATTTTAAAGTGACACCCACGCGTTGCTCACAATGCCTTGATAAGACCCCAGCTGCGTTGTCGCGCAGTGATGGAGTGGACATCGTAGCTTTATCACTGAAATACTGAGCTGTTTGTCCAGCGTTCCGACTGTCACAGCCTAACGAAATATGATAAGCGACGCTGTACGTCCGTTCTGCAAACTTTGGCGCGCGCCTTTATCGCCTTTTCAGGTCTTCAGCCTTCGTCGTGGAACAGACATACAGTCAAATGCATACACATAAAGTGAAACACTATCTGAACATTACTGTTGGCGACACTGCGTTCTCTTGCATTGCAGGATAGGAGTCAATCGGTCGTTGTCGGCCGCATCAGCTCTTCCTTGCACTAAGATCTGACATAGCGTCAAAAAGAAATATCGAAATCCTCGACCAGTCATTGGGCGATCAGTACAGGCATAGGCCTGCACATGGTGTTGTTTGTTGTTAAATAACTGCACACAGGCGGAAAGGTGCGCATATACGCTGACACTACAAAGCTAGAACACGACAAGTTCAGTTCAATGTACCGTTTTGGTATTATATGGTGAAGTTTTAAAGACTTCATTGAAGGCTTTCCATTTAGCTAAATAATTTGTACGTATGCTGTAAGACCTGTGTTCTGTGTGAAATCAATGTGTCATTTGCGGTAACTGTTCTCCTGCGGTACTCTAGTGGAGGCTTGCTTATTGACGGACACGGGAGCCGTACTGCGCTTAAGATCGGACATTTTAATATTAAGCGAGTGCGAGCATCTGCTTCTGTCACTTGAAGGAGACAATTTGGACATGTTGCATCAAAAGGAAAGTCCGCCTAGTTCTAGGTAAAGGTAACAGCCCGTGTAAAGGTCACCCCGTGGCTCACAGCCTCTTAAGCACATCCTCCTCCCCCCTATTAAGGCGAAGTGCGAGAGTGAACAAGCACATGGTGAGATAAGAGCGCGTATGTCCTACCGAGGGGAATTTTTTACGAGTTGTGGAGCAGAGTGAGGAATGAAGGCGACAATGGGGTGGAATGGAGCATCCGGACCAAGTGGAGCGTGTGTAATCGCCAATGATGTAAAGGTCAGGCTCTCTACCGGCTGGACTGTAGATCATTCTCTGAGTCAAAGATACTCGCACCGTGGCCACATCTATCACTGGCGCAAAGAGTTATTCGTGCTCTAGGACAGCTGTTGAAGGGTACCAGCCCGAGCGACCGTTTTAGTCTTCTTGTACATTCTACTGAGTGCATTCAGTTTTCACTCTCTCCCTCCTTTCATCTTTCTATTCCCACTTTACCTCTCCCCCCTTGTTGTGTAGAAAACCAGATGCTCGCCCGGCTGACTTTCCTGCCTTTCCTCTCCTTGCTTTCTTTGTCTCTCCCATACTCTTTCTCATGGATATGCAGCACAGAAGCGAAGCGAGGTTGTGCAACGTATGGAACCGGCTGAGGACAGTCCGATTGAAGATTCACTAGGCATGCGTCAGGAGAACGTCCAATAGGCATGCATCATATTAGCCCAGAGAAAACAGGCCAATATGAAGCCTGTATTTCTTTGTGCGCCTATGTAGTTTTATAAAGACGTGGTTATCACACTAATCACAGAGGGAGTGCGAGCATCTGTTTCTTTTTTTCTTTAGCCTAATGTGCTCTCTAGGGGCCCTTTATACGAACTGTCCATCGACTTCAAGGGACCCAGAAAACTGGAAAAATGCCAACATTATACTAATCCACAAAAAGGGAGAGGTTAAAGAATTGAAAAATTATAGCTTACTTCCAGTATTATATAAAATATTCACCAAGATAATCTCCAATAGAATAAAAGCAGCGCATAAACAGGCAGGTTTCAGGAAGGGATACTCTACAATGGATCAGATATATCTCATCAATCAAGTAATAGAGAAATCCGCAGAGTACAATCAGCCTCTCTATAGGGCTTTCATAGATTACGAAAAGGCACTTGATGCAGTAGAGATACTAGCAGTCACAGAGGCATTACGTAATCAAGGAGTACAGGACGCGTCCGCAAATATATTGGAAAGTATCCACAGATATTCCATAACTACCTTAATACTCTACAAGAAAAGTAGGAAGATACCTATAAAGAAAGGCGTCACACAAGGAGACAGAATCTTTTTAATGCTATTCACTGCGTGCTTGGAAGAAGTACTCAAGCTATTAAACTAGAAAGGCTTAGGAGTAAAGATCAATAGCGAATATCTCAGCAACCTTCGATTTGCAGATGACATTGCCCTGTTCAACAACACTGGGGACGAGTTACAACAAATGACTGAGGACCTTAACAGATAGAGTATAAGAGTGGGGTTGAAGATTATTGTGCAGAAGACAAAGACAGTTATCAATAGCCGGGCAATGGAACGAGAGTTCGGGATCGCCAGTCAGCTTCTAGAGTCTGTGAAGGAGTATGTTTACCTAGGTCAATTACCCACAGGGGGCCCTGATCATGAGAAGGAAATTTACAGAAGAATAAAAATTTGTTGGAGCACATTCGGCAGACATTGTCAGATCCTGAGTGGAAGCTTACCATTATCATTAAAAAGAAAAGTGTACGATCAATTCATTCTACCGGTGCTTACATATGGGGCAGAAACTTGGAGACTAACAAAAAAGCTCGATAACAAGTTAAGGACCGCGCAGAGAACGATGGAACGAAGAACGTTAGGCGTAACGTTAAGAGACAGGAAGAGAGCGGTGTGGATCAGAGAGCAAAAAGGGACAGCCGATATTCTAATTGACATTAATAGAAATAAATGGAGCTCGACAGGTCATGTAATGCGTATAGGTTAGATAACCGGTGGACCATTAGGGTTACATAATGGGTACCAAGAGAAGGGAATCGCATTCGAAGAAGGCAGAAAAGTGGTGAGGGTGATGATAGAATTGTTACGGGAAAGTGGCGAGCACTTTATTTATTGGGCGGCCTACATGCAGCTCTCAGAAGTCAAGGTGCCGTGTCGATTGGACGAACGCTCAAGAATGAATACGCTTACAGAACGAATAAGCTTACTGCCACATTTTAACTTGTTCCTGCATGGAACGCACCACCCATGCTCAAGGAAATGCATGGCGATATCCGCCCCTCGACTGAAACTGCCAGTGCACATCAATGCCCCTCCACAGCAATTTCCCTTTTGTAACCAAGTGCTTTCGGCGTCTTTACTCGAAGGAACTGTCGTGAAGGTGCAATTCTATAGCCTCTTTTACGTGTTGGAATCACCAAAGAGAGGTAGACAGATAGATATAGCAAAGAGAGGAAAGGCGGGGAGGTCAACCGGGCGAGTGTCCAGTTTTCTACCCTACACTGGGGCTAAGGGAAATGGGAAATAGAAAGAAGAGGAAGGAAGTGATCATTTCGTGTGCAGTGAAGCAGCCGGGACGCCAAAGTGGAGTTCCGATCTGCGTTGATTACATCTGGGACGACTAAAGGGCCAGTGGTCGTTGCACAAATAGAAGGCTGCGGGTGAGCCATGGGGCTCACCCGCAGTTTATCTTCCCTCACACCTTGACGTGTGAGGGAAGATATTCGCCCTTCAAAATTACCTTTACACAGAGTGATGCGCAGAGTCGGGACACGTGACTTATGGGGAAACTATTAACGGCTGGCTTCACTAATATAGGCAAGTCAGCGCTGGAGATGGAGACGTCCACGTCGTAGATGGCATCAGTAGTGGTGTCACTGTCCAGAGGAATATACGAGCGGACATTCATGCCGCCAAGCACCGCAAGTTGGATCAAAGTGCTCAGCGCAGTCTCATGTACAACGTCAATAGCCAAGACATTTATTTCGAAGGTTGACTCTCACGTCTGTGACTTGATTTGGCGTCACCGCTTCAAGGAGCACCGAGATAGATTGTCTGTTGAGCCGCCTCAGGTTGTCGGTAGCGAATTCTAGTACAAATAGAATCGTACTGACTGCAGAATTCCGAATTGGTTCGACGTGCTTGCAGATAGGTATGCTCTGGTGTTTCTTCGTTTCACCCTGCGGCTCCTTACAAGCTGAAAGTCGTCATTGGAGAAGTCCTCACTTCTTAGCGAGAAGGCACTGGTGTCTTCGCAGTCGGTGTCGTTATGGATACCGGTCCGCTTCCTAGACGTAGCCACCACTGAAGTCGCCATCCCAGGCAGAGGCGCGGGGACGTCAACTTGCCTCCGTGCAACAACCCATTGCGGTTCCCCCGTGACATACACAGGAATCAGGCGAAAATAACTGAGCTATAGAGAAATCACCAAAGAGTGTTATTGAAGCTCAGTGTCTAGTTCAGTCGGGTGGCAGCGCTCTGCTCCCTGCGTGGTCTTTCTTTAGCGCTTTCAGGAGACAAGCAAAATAGGCTGCTAGCTGGGTTCTTCTTTTACATCTGAAAGTGTAGCCACGTCACTCCCTGCTCCGTATGCTACAGTTGCAGCTTCCTGGCAACTGCAGTTTATGCAACCGCAATCTTTACCGGGAACCGCTATGCGTGAAGGGGAGCTTTCTAGTTCTTTTTTATTCTTCCCCCCACACGGTCAGCGCCGCGGATGCGCGGAGGCAAGCGCCATCTGGTGGTGCTGCAAGGAACTCAGCGGCGCACGCGGCGCGCTCCTCCCGGTGTGACTGGTTGAGTCTTTGACCACAGACATGACAAATGCATTGCGTATTATAGAGGTACACACCTCTGTTGTAAAACTTTATCGCAGATTAAACCACCTTTTTGTTCGCAATTTCACATGTTACTTCATAGGCGGTAAGAATCGTAATGTGTCCGTCTTCGTTATGCCAGTATTCAAGAGCGAAATTCGTATTGGCATCTTCGTTACCATAAATAAAGGTCGTATCCACTCAATTGGCCTCGAAAAGCTTTGAATGAGAGCTCCTTCGGTGGGAACCATAAAACGTTGAACCCAGTCACGTGTCCTATAAATGTAATCTTTAGGGTCGGGAAAAGCACCATGAATGCCTGCAAACAAGAAACGCGTATCTCAGCAGCTATGATAACGGACGCATCGCGCGGTTTTATGGCGCAAGGGCGAGAAAGCGCGAAGCAGACGACAGATGATAAGGCAAATTACCATGCTTTCGTTTTTGTTTTTAAGGCGAAAGCCTTAAGTGGCTTGTTGCAATGGCTCCTACCCGAAAAGAATTGCGTCTAGTCCAGTGATGCAAAACACATGATGCAAAAGATATCGTCAGTGGCTCGTACCCCCGTAAACAAGCAAAGATGCAATGGCTGAATATGAATGAAGAAATGAAAGACGGAAAGAATGAAAGAAAGAACGGAAGAACCTTTAGGTAGTGCATTAGGCGCTCGCATGTGTCGTTGAGGAGGTCGATCAACAGCGCCGTACATTTACTTTTCAATGTGGCTCGTTATAAGAAGTCTGGTCCCTCCGGTAGTATAGCTTAATGCATTCCAATTTCCCACTTGTGCAGCAAGATTTCGCCTTCACGTATTTACAGGTGTGTAACATGCTGCCGAAGTTTTTACTCAGCAGCGTTCAAAGAAGAAAAGGAAGGTAGCTGAAATTCATATGTGATGGCGGACTTCTAATAAACGCGTGCAAACCTCGAAAGAAGAATCGTTGGGTTCCACATATGTAAATATTGAGATAAAGATAAAAACAATGTAGCTGCATGTCCAGTGGGGAAAACAACGATCTACAGAAGCGCTATTTCCAAAAGAATTACTGTCATCGTAAACTGCCTATTACTAAAGAAAACTCTCCCGTGGTGCTGTTTACTGAAACAAACAGGAGCTTGCTGATAGAGAGGAAGCTAATAAATATGAAGCCTCGTTTACCTTCGTTACATGGCGTTCATACGTTACTGTCTCCTCTGTTGTCACCGCTGATTCCTCGTGAGGCTAAATCTACGATATAGTACTGAAAAAAAAACTTTCCAGAGTCACCTTTCAGCATACCATTACTACCCTTTTTTTACATGTTCTGACACACTCTACTATGTGGTATATGTCCCTTACGTTAAATATCTTGAATTTTCTTCTTTATGGTGTTATGAGTTGTCTCATTATAAATTCAAGTTCGGGCTTTTTTTTTCTTTAAACATTTTCGTACTTAAATACTCTTTGCCACCCCTTTCTTCCCGACGTGCGCTCAGAATAAACAAATAATTAAGAAAGCTAAGGTATCGCAGTCATCTGCGTCAACGAAGATTAGCTAGCGGTAAGTACGGGCTTTCGTGTAATGTAACCAATTCAGTGTAACGTGTCGCCTACTATATATAACGACCTTTCGTTCAAGTTGTTCCACGCTCACATTATGCAGCAGTTAAAAAAATATTTCTGAGGTCTTACGTAATAACGCCACGATCTGATTAAGAGGCATGCCCTAGTTGAGGACCCTAGAATAATTATGACCCTCTGCAGTTATTTAACGGGCGCCTAAGCCTACAGGTACACGAGCATTTTTGCATATCGACCTAAATCCTAAGCACACGGGTGTTTTCGCATATCGCCCCACTCGAAAAGCGGCCACCGTGGCGGGAACGTCTCGTGAATGCTTATATATATCGGCTGTAAGAGCATAAATTTGTGTGCTTTCGATACACGAGGAATATAGTTACAGCACCCTTGCACTTCCACCGCACCACTCTCAGTAAGACGGCCATATACTGCGCGCGTATAAAAATAAAATTCTATTGGAATGCAAAGTAGTGCACGATTTCTACTCGTGCACAGCTGAGATCCAACCTAGCAGCTACTTTTGCGCAGGTAGTACGCAAATGACGTCAGCAAATGGAGGCGCAAGACAGAGGTATGTGGAGACCGACGGGAGAGGCCTTCGCCATGCAGTGAATACAAAATGGGCTGTTGATGATGAAGAGTTTGCAGATAGCCCTCAGAAAGCATCGTTCTATTTTTATGTGGCAGGAGTCCCGGTGAAACTGCTCGGAGGCGGCTCCGGTCACGCGCGCCGCTGCTAAGACGCACTTATCAAAGTCTGTATTTTTTCTTCTCTTTCCTTATTATTTACTCTTCCCCCTTTCTCCCTTAATAAGTGTAGGGTAGCCAATGTGGCACGTTCTTTGTTAAACTCCCTACCTTTCCCTCTTCGATTCTCTTTATATCTGTGTCTAGAGCAGTGCGCGGATCAACGCTGTTAATTAATTAAGCTAATAAGCTTAAAACAACCCATAGCTCAAGTGCTGTGCTGCCAGTTTTCGTAATGAGAATTTTCGCTAATGCTGAATTCACAATCCGTTTAAGGTAACTGTGAGTTCACTAAAAGCCGACCACGAACTTCAGCGAGAAAGAAGGTCAACTATAAATAAAATACATTTCTAATGTCTGCAAATGTCAGTTATTAAGGTAGCGTTGTTGCAGATGTTTATAGGCAAGGATCATCTACGACGAGTTCGTGTGAACGAGAATTTGAAAACTTTAGAACTAAGGTCAATACTACATGGTAAACGTGCCGGAAAAGTTGCATAATTCTTGAGGCGGTTTATTGCGAACTAAGGAAGGTGCGCTTGCAGCATCTGAAAAAGAAGTCGAGTTTCAAGCATTGCGAAAACTGTCCTCAATATAGACTCTATTTCGCTGCATTCATTACAATTAATTTACGCGCGACGTCTAGAGTATTGTTGATGGCGTTGCAATTGGTGACGCTGCTAATTAGCTGTTGCCATTGCGCTTAAGCAAGAGATTCCGTTAAAACAAGTTTCCGTATCCACTGTTCCCGTGAATGTGCTAAAAGATTCATAAAGAAAAAAGTGCATTATGTTTTGTTTGTTTGTTGCATGTATTTGTGATCGCCTAATTGTTTTAAATTTTATCACTAGGAAGTTGATATATACTAAATTTTGTAGCCATTGATATATGCATATTGACTATTGGCCCACACACTAGCCTTTGGCTATCGGGCCCAACAGTTTTTTTTGCACAATTCGTGTAACAATTAGAAATAAATGAAAAATGAAACGCGTGCGACATTCGCTAAAACGATTTCGCTGTCTGCTAAAAGCAAGATTTTGGTGGGGCAAAAGTCCGCTTGATCTAGCGAAAATTGCGCCTCCTAAATGGCTATGGTGAACTTGTAAAAGCCTCGCTCTGAATGACCACGGATCGCCTAGATTACCCGGCGTTGAGAGCCAAAGATCTCGCACCAGGGTCTTACGCGCACACTGTCCTTTTCCCGCGAAACGAACAGAGGTGCTTATTCACTACCTCTTTATCGCCGAGCCTGCCCCGTTCACTCTTCGTCTCCCCTCCCCCCGCTTCATCGGTCGCCGCAAAAAGAGCGGCGCGCGACGTGTGCCTGCTCGAGAAAAAAACTGGGTCTGCCAACGGAGCCGCCGTGCGTAACGCAACCTTTCACGTGCACCTCGCCTGTGACGGCTCGTGCGACCGGCTTTCCCGGTATTCGAAGTGACGCGCGCGGCTTATCAGCCACCGCGGTCCGGCGCTCCGAAGGGCGCAGGAAAGCCAACCCGGACCTCCAGAGCTCCAGCAGAGCCGGTACAGTTCGGCGCAGCGACGCTGCTGTCCGGTCCTGCGTGCATAATTTTGATTCCACCTTTTCTCGGTCGGAGGGTTCGGGCTGCGTAACCTGGACCCCTGGCTACGGCTGCAAGTGCCAACTAGCATTTCCCGGTGCGGAGCAACAGACAGAGAAAACAATAGGTGAAATGCGGAGAGGTTAATCTGACTATAAGTGTCCCGTTCGGTAGTCTGCACAGGGTGATAGGTTAAGGTCAGAAAGAATGAGAAAACTAGAATTTTTTTTTTTAAGATGAACGCAGTTTCTAGATCAGTTCCGTTTCCTTTAAAATAGACATTATAGCGATTTTAAAGCAGTTCGGGCCGACGTCGGCTGGGACCAAGGCCAACAAGTCTGGCTTCCGTAAGATGACGGTTGTGAATCTTGTGGAGAGTGGTGAAAAGGACTTACAAACCTGCAAACTTCACACTTTAGACTTGTGGCCATTGCGATGATGTAGGAGTAGGCGTTAGTAAATGCTACTCCAATCCATAGACGACAAATGACAGTTACCTCCCGTCGTGGTAAACCATGTGAAAGGTGGAGCTTCAGATGAGCATCCAGCGAACAAAGGCGCTGCTTTTTAAAGTCCGCCGAATTCCATTGGGCTAACGTAAGCTCGCGAGCAAGCCCACGGAGCTTTGCCGCTGCGTCTGTTCTCGACATCGCTATAGCGACGCGATCGCCACTGTCAGGAGAAGATCGAGCGGCTGCGTTTGCTTGCTCGTTTCCAAGGATGCCGCAATCACATGACAACCATTGAAATACGATGTCATGCGCCTTCTCAACTGCCCCATGGTAAATTTATCGCGTGTCCGCGACAAGCCGTTCGTGGGGTCCACGGCGTAATGCAGAGTGCAAACTCTGGAGGGCGGCCTTGAAATCACAGAAGATGGACCATTTCTGGGGCGTTTTTTGATTGATCAATTGAAACGCTGCACGTAGCCCTGCAAGTTAGACAGCCGTCGTTGATGTCAACTGTGATGTCTTGAATTTTATCTCTGTAGATTTTACTGGGACAAATACTGAAGCTGTTCAGCGAAAGTGCTTGACCGGCCCGTCGGTGTAAACATTTAAGCGGTCACTGCGGACTTCATGTAGTAGTAATAATGCTGCCTGCCTGCTTCAATGCTGCTGACGGCATTTGTGCCTTCTTGTTGATGCCTGGAATGGTAAGGCATACTCGAGGTCAGTGCAGATACCACAGTGGAAACGAAGGACATGCAGCTGGGACATAACTCAATGGTAGCGATGCTCCGTGAGTATATTCAGAAGAAAATTAAAACTCGTATGCGGCCTAGTTGTTGGCAGGCAAGCCACATTACTGTTCCTCTTATAACTGGCTGAGGGCGGCGTTTTTACTCATTTACCGCATTGAAATGGCCGACGGCCTAATGTACGAATCCCGTAGTTGCGAAGAAACCATTGAGCTCCTGTTAGGACGTCCAACGCGTACCTCTCTCCGGACAACTTTATAGACCGGCTGAACTCGAGATTATTTTCTTCGTCAGTGAAAGATTCTGGGACGGTGGCCACATTCGTCGCTGGCGCAAAGAGCTACTCGCACGCTAGTTCAGTTGTTGAAGTGCACCGGCCTGAGTTTGTTTATAGTTCGTTTATAGTATGCACTCAGTGTTCACTCTATCCCTATTTTACTGCGAAGCTGTATATGGCTGGGATCCCGGGGTTCTTTCGCGTCTCTAGACAGAAAAATATCATCATCAATTGCTCATACCCCCATAAGGAAGAGGCTACAAGCACTCAGCAAAGTGCAACTAACAGCATACATTCTTTGGAATCATGCATGTAAGATACAGAACAGCACGCGTTTCAATAAAGAATTAACAAGCTCCAGAAAAGCATCTGAACTACATCATCGATGATAAGGTGCTCGTGATAGCAATGCGCAGCATGGGGCACTCCCCGCATACGTTTCTCGATAAGGATTACTGTTGCGCAAGCTGCCACGGCGACGCCAGCACGCGACATGGAGTGTGACGTCCCTAGACTTTCGTATATAAAATAACCAGACTAGCAACTGATTTCAATGTTGCCGCAGCACCGCTATGAGCGACGGCGTGCGGTAAAAATTACGATTATGCTGCCATTCCTACGATTACTCTGTTACATAGTACTACCACCGTTACTCTAAAGTCATAAAGCATTGCATACCACGCTCAGTAGTTGTAGTGGTGATTTTCAGCAGCTTCGCTGGACATTCACTTACGCAGGGCGGGGTTGACGATGGTTTTTTTTTCGCTTTCTCCTTCTTTCTTTTCTCCATGTGTAGGGTAGCAAACCGCAAGTTCCCCTGGTTGCCATCCATGCATTTCCTATCCTTGTTTTCTCGCTTTTCCTCTCTCTCTCTCTCGTCTTCTTTTTGTAATAAATATTTTATCGCGAGAACAGCCGAATCGATGAGAAAAAAAAAAGCTCTTTTTTTCTTTCTTTCTTAAGGGAGGATTTGCCGCAAGGCATAAAGCTTATTAACGAATGACGTAATATACTTGGCTGACAGGGACAGCTATGGAAAGACAGTGAAAAATCACTACTGTATTTATTCATTTATTTATTATTTGTTTATCATTACGAACGGAAACGTGAGTCGTGAAGGCCAACTCAGGGGAGGCCTAAGATTTAACTCTGACCACCTGTAGGACTGTTTTGAAGTTTAAGGTTGACCACCACCTCTGGTCTCGGCGTGCTGGTACTTCTCGCATTTCGGTCTGACGTCAAAGCGGCCGGCGTCAGCGGGAATAGAACCGGCGACTGTGTGCAGAGTGTCATAATCGCCGAGCCACCCCAACTAGTACGCACAGTCAGCGTGTAGACAAGAAAACTAACAACATGAATACTGGTATATGGGGGGAGGGGGGAGGGGGAGGAGGAAAGCAAATATATATTGTAGCGAAGAGATTGTAGAAGAGACGCTAGTGGGTTCAGCGCTACTGGCTCTAAACGCTAGTGGGTCGAGCGCTCCTGCTCAGCAACGGCGCTCGTGCTTGGAAGCTGTGACTGCCCTGCCCGTCGACGTTGCGCTGCTCCCGAGCTCTGCCAAATAAACACCTTTAGAATTGGTGGAGTGTGCGGGGTAACCTCAGACGATCATCCTGGAACTCCGGTCCCGTACCTTACCATCTACCATGCCCCAAGACGCCTCCCGGCAAACGCCTCCTCCTGCACCCACTGCGTGTCCCGGGGTGCCTCGTCATCGCGACCCTCCTATCTACACTGGAGCGGACGACACTGACGTGGACGAATGGCTCACGGCGTACGACAGGGTAGGCGACCATAACAAGTGGGATGAAGCAGCCAAATTGAGCCATGTTCTGTTCTACCTCGCTGGAGTGGCCAGCCTGTGGTATAACAACCACCAAGCCGAGTTCCAGACATGGTCGGAATTTAAGACTTCCCTCGCCGATGTATTTGGTCGCCCTGCTGTTCGCAAGCTGCGTGCCGAGCAACGTTTGCGAGAACGAGCTCAACAGCCAGGCGAAACGTTCACCAGCTATATCGAAGATGTCCTGGATCTATGCAGGAAAGTCGATTCGACCATGGCGGAGTCTGATCGCATCCGAAACATACTGAAGGGCATAGAAGACGACGCCTTTAACATGTTGCTGGCCAAAAGTCCACGCTCTGTGGCTGAAATTGTCACACTGTGCCAGAGCTATGAAGAACTCCGCAGGCAGCGGTCACTGACCCGTCGATCTCTACCGCGTGACGAACACCTCGCTGGTTTGGCTGCCATGTCCAACCAGGCAGCGTTGCTCGCAGAAATGAAGGCGTTCGTCCGCGAGGAAGTTGCCCGGCAACTCTCGTTGATGGATGTTGCACAGCCGCATTCGGTACACGCGCCTACGCCAAGTTTTGCGCCTCCGCTTCGCCGCGTCATAGCGCAAGAACTGCACGAGGTTTTGCCTGAGCACCAGCAGCGTGTTCCTGCGGCTGCGCCTCACAGCTACGCCGAAGTCATGGCCAGGCCCAAACAGATGCCGACGGCTGTGCCACTCAGCTACGCGGAAGTCGTCACCCAGCCTCAACAACTCCCTCAACGGGGACCTCTCACGTACGCCGAAGTCCTCGCTATGCCCCGACAACAGCCGGCTATGCAATCACTTCACCAGGCGCCACGTCCAACGCGTCCTTCCACATGGATGGGACCTGCCGCAACGACTCGGTGGCGTACAGCGGATAATCGACCAATATGTTTTGCGTGCGGCTATGCAGGCCACGTCGCACGCTACTGTAGTCGCGTGCAGTCGCCTAGCGCTACACCTTATGGGCCAAGTTCTATGGCGGGTTCTCCGCGCCCTTATTACGACGGCGAACCTCGGGCTGCGTCACCACCATTCCGCCGGTCCGCCAACATCCGCCGCTCAACTTCTCCACGCCGACGCTCCCCATCACCGATGCGGCCTCGTCCCGAAGCTCGGGATGAGGAAAACTAATCGTCGCAGTCCATGAGGCAAGGGCTGCGACGCCGTCGAACCTCGAAAGTCCTCAACGTAGCCCGACCAATGTGATAGACGTGTTAGTAGACGGTGTGTGCACATATGCCCTCGTGGATACCGGAGCCGCTGTATCAGTTATGGACGCAAAGCTTTGTCGCTTCCTTCGAAAGGTTACGACGCCCATTGCTGGATTCGCCCTCCGCACAGCAGGCGCACAGCGTATTCACCCGATTGCGGCGTGCACCGCTCGTGTTCTCATCGAGGACGTTGTATACGCCGTCGAATTTATTGTGATTTCCTCGTGCTCCCACGAAGTTATCCTGGGGTGGGACTTTCTCGCCCGCCACGATGCCGTCATTCATTGCGCACGGGCCGAACTCGAACTGTCGCCGATCTCAGATATGACACTTGCCGATGATGCTTCTTTTGCAAACAAACTACTCGTCAGGCACGACACCAACGTTCCTCCCAACTCGTCAGTGATTGTATCAATGCATTGCAGCAGCCTCTCTGACGCCATCGCACTACTTTCTCCATCAGGCCGCTTTTACACTCAAAAACGTCTGCTGCTGCCTTTTGCGACTGTGAACGTCAAACAGGGCTCCACAGCTATTTTTGTCTGTAACCCCTTCTCATACCCTGTGATGCTGCTTCAAGGCGAATGTCTTGGCCACGTGGAAGTGCTCGACGCCGTACAAATTACGGATGTTCCCGAAGACACGTCCTGCGCCAGTTACAACATGCTCGGTTCTCTGTCGACGTCCGACCCTTTGCCCACAGGTGTGTTTGATTCATCTATTGCCGATGGCCTCACCTCACCTCAGCGTTCGCAGCTTCTGCGCATCTTAGAAGAATTTCGTTCTTCTTTTGATGTCGAGCAACCTTCCTTGGGCCGGGCGTCTGCTGTCACGCACCATATTGACACTGGCTCCCAACCACCATTGCGGCAACGACCATATCGCGTCTCTGCGACGGAACGTCGTGTGATTAATGAGCAAGTGGACGATATGCTTCGCCGCGAAGTGATCCGACCCTCGAACAGTCCATGGGCATCCCCTGTCGTCCTTGTTACGAAAAAAGACGGCTCGATACGGTTCTGTGTAGACTATCGCCGCCTAAACAAGATCACTCGCAAAGATGTATACCCGCTACCGCGAATTGATGACGCCATCGATAGCCTACAAGGAGCAGAATTCTTTTCATCTCTAGATTTACGCTCCGGCTATTGGCAAGTACCCATGGCTGACGTCGATAGGCCGAAGACAGCCTTTGTCACACCCGACGGCTGATACGAATTTAACGTCATGCCGTTTGGACTTTGTAATGCACCAGCAACTTTTGAACGCATGATGGACACAGTCCTCCGCGGTTTGAAGTGGCACACGTGCTTATGTTATCTCGACGACGTTATTGTTTTTGCCTCTGACTTCACCACGCACCTTCAACGCCTACGGCGTGTTTTGACTTGCTTAGCGAACGCTGGCCTTCAACTGAACCTAAAGAAGTGCCGATTTGCAGCGCGGCAGCTCATGATACTAGGCTATGTCGTCTCGAAGGATGGAATCCTACCCGATCCAGCCAAACTTCGTGCCGTAGCTGAATTTCCTAAACCGACGTCCGTCAAAGAACTGCGCAGTTTTGTAGGTTTGTGTTCCTACTTCCGGCGCTTCATTCGCAATTTCGCCGCCGTCATATCGCCCCTGACGAAGCTCCTTGGCAGCAACGGACCTCTCTATTCGTGGTCATCCGAGTGCGACGAGGCGTTCACTAAGCTCCGTCGTTTGCTGACGTCTCCTCCCATTTTGCGCCACTACGATCTAACGGCACCTATTGAGGTACACACAGATGCCAGCGGTGTTGGCCTCGGCGCTGTCTTAGCACAGCGCAAAGAAGGGTTTCCGGAATATGTTGTGGCACATGCAAGCCGTATGCTTACTAAAGCCGAGACCAATTACACCGTCACGGAAAAAGAATGCCTGGCGATCATCTGGGCGCTTACCAAGTTCCGGCCTTATTTGTATGGTCGCCAATTTGATGTCGTCACGGACCACCATGCACTATGCTGGCTGTCGTCATTGAAGGATCCCTCAGGCCGTCTCGCCCGCTGGGCGCTTCGCTTACAGGATTACGATATCCGCGTACTGTACCGCAACGGACGCCAGCATGCTGATGCTGACGCCCTCTCACGTTCTCCCTTGCCAGACGACAATGCCTGCTGCGCAATATCCCAGCTTGACGTTTCTTCCGTCGACATTGGGACCATCGCTTCTGAGCAGCGCAAGGACCCCTGGATTGCCTCCATCATAGACTGCCTTGCTGATCCGTCATCGCAGCCAACCACTCGTGCATTGCGCCGTCAAGCTCGCCATTTCGCCATTCGCGACGACCTGCTTCATCGACGCAATTACACCTCTGACGGCCGCCAGTGGTTATTAGTTGTACCTCGAAGCCTGCGTTCTGAAATCTGCACATCGTTCCACTCTGATCCACAGTGTGCGCATTCGGGACTTTTCAAAACCTACCAGCGCCTCCGACGACGCTACTACTGGCGAGGAATGTACAACTACATTCAAAAGTTCGTTCGCTCATGCCCCGACTGCCAGCGCCGAAAATCTTCACCCCACCACTCGCCAGCTGATCTGCAGCCTCTACCCTGCCCTATCCGGCCGTTCGGGCGCGTTGGCATCGATTTGTATGGACCACTTCCCCTGACGTCGGCTGGTAACCGCTGGGCCATTGTGGCAGTAGATCACCTTACACGATACGCTGAAACCGCCGCTCTCCCAGCAGCTACAGCGCGCGATGTTGCATCATTCCTGCTTCGCCGCTTCATCCTGCGGCATGGTCCACCTCAAGAATTGCTCAGCGATCGCGGACGCGTCTTCCTGTCGGAAGTAGTTGAAGCGATTCTCAAAGAGTGCCACGTTGTTCATCGTACGACTACGGCGTACCACCCTCAAACGAATGGCCTCACAGAACGCTTCAACCGTACGCTCAGCGACATGCTTTCAATGTACGTTGCCTCCGACCACACGAACTGGGACGCCATTCTGCCATTCGTCACCTACGCGTATAATACCGCTACGCAGAGCACCACTGGATTTTCACCCTATTTCTTGTTGTATGGTCGACACCCTTCGCACACCATCGACACCGTTCTTCCGTACCGGCCGGATGCATCCGAGTACGTCCCTATTTCTGACACGGTCCGACATGCAGAAGAGTGCCGTGACCTCGCACGGGCCTTTACTTCCGATGATCAAGAGCGCCAGAGGAGCACTCGCGGTGACGCCACTGCCACGGTCACCTTCGATCCGGGAGCGCTCGTGTGGCTCTCAGTCCCTTTAACTGCCCCTGGCCTCTCATCAAAACTGGTCCATAAGTATGAAGGCCCTTATCATGTTCTCGAACGCGCATCTCCTGTAAACTATGTCATCGAACCAGTTGAGCCATCTGAAGACATGCGCCGCCGGGGACGAGACATTGTCCATGTCGACCGTTTAAAGCGTTACTACGACCCACTCATCGTGACGAGCTGTTAGGTCGCCGGACGGCTCCCTTCTCGCTCCCGGGGGGTGGTTGTAGCGAAGAGATTGTAGAAGAGACGCTAGTGGGTTCAGCGCTACTGGCTCTAAACGCTAGTGGGTCGAGCGCTCCTGCTCAGCAACGGCGCTCGTGCTTGGAAGCTGTGACTGCCCTGCCCCTCGACGTTGCGCTGCTCCCGAGCTCTGCCAAATAAACACCTTTAGAATATATATATATATATATATATATATATATATATATATATATATATATATATATATATATATATTATGCATGCGAAGGCGTGGATCAGAGGAGCAACGCGTGGACAAGGCTGACAGGAAACAGACTCTGTCGTAAAGAGCTAGAAGAAGCCTAAATAATGTAGTGGGGAACTTGTGGTTATGCCAATGGCGGTTAGCCACCATAAAAGTGTGGCCGCGTCTATGCAGCGAGATATCTCCGTGCCGTGCATGTAGTACATTGGAACTGTTTCCGGCACGAGTCCGAAGTCAGCAGGTTAGAATAACTGACAATGTCGTCGGCGCATGCTCAATGACTGATATTCGCTATGCGTGGAGCACGTTAGTCTCTGGCGTACAGCGCAATGCGTTGGGCCATGATTTAAATGATCCGCCTGTTAAAGGCGCCGTCTTTTGCAGAGGGACACAGCGTAACGTGCAAACTAGCATCCACGCATGCGTCGTGCACAAGGCTTGTTCTAAAAAGAAAGCGGTATCCTTAGTCTGGCGCCGACCCACATGTCTGGTACCATTACGAAGCCACTGTGAGAAATGGCGTTTATGTAGCACATCTCGCCTGCAACATGATAGAACTATATTTTAAAGCTCACGTCAACGGCCATTTCCCTAACATCTTGAAGGACCATGGTGCAGAAACAATGCTGAGCAGTTCGTTCAATACGATGTTAGCATCAACGCGCTTTAATCTGCGTCTTCTATGAGCTTTCAATGGCACTAAGAATCCTAGGATAAGAATGGTGTTTGACGGCCGCTTTACATCAGCTGACAGCGAGGAAAAGCTCTACGTATATTGCTTTGCGTTAAACTAAGGCAATATTAATTACCGTAGTGGCGTACGTATACTTTCAACAAAATAGTTAGGTCAATTTGTTTGAAAAGCACAAGCAACAGAGTCAATGGGTTACCACGTAGTAAACGGTGAGGCTTCATCGATTCGGGGCAAGTTGTCTAAACGTTTTTTTTTTTTTTAGATGGCACTGAAGAAAGCGTTAGGTACCTCTGCGCTTCACTCAGTATAAGAACACAATCTAAAACCTGGTCCCGTGCTCACAAAGTAGTTGATATAAGCTAAACCGGTTTTTGAGGAATTGTTGCTGTCTAATTGTGATATTTAGCGAATATATCACATATCAAGGTGTCTGGCCAACTAAAAACAGTTCATAAGAATGGGAGTCTGTTTGAATTCGATCACCGTTTACTTAATTTCTAGGCTTCCTCTCAGCTTATTGTCGATTTTCTTAGATTATTCGCTATTTCACAATAGTACAAGATAGATTATGGTTTCCCATTTGCACTCCTTGTTCTCTCTACCTGCGTACTCTTTCTTTTTTCTTTTTGTTCCCCGCTCTTGTGTTCGACCCTCTACGGCTGAAGGCCAGTCATCGTCGTCTTCAGCACAAGCGCGCCTCGAGACACGGTTCAATTGTTCAGGGTCAGTTTAAGGACGCTTCAAGTACCACGTCCCCAGCAGAACTTGGCTTGCGTCCCAGCGTTTTCATAACCGTGCATATACGACCAGGCTCAGTGAAACGGCGTACGAACGAAGATAATGCACGCGGAAGCTTTCGCGCCACGCATTGTTATTTCAGCTGCGGAGCTGGCACCTGGCATGTGCTCTGACGTTTGTGGAAGACAGTCGATAAAATAGACTCACGGCTGTATTCCCCACTCCACCCCCCCTCCCCCAAAAAGAATGCTCTGGCTTCGCAGTATAGTGAAACGTGCACTTCCTTCAATAGTTGCCAGAACTCTGCGCTCGTCGCGAGTTTATTGGATTTCAAAGACCGTTTTCTTGTGCCCTTTTCTTTTTTATTGTGGTCACCGCTCAGAAAGCTCCGTCATCTCTCCCATTTCGTACTGACGAACAGGGGAGGGGTATCTGGCCTTAGTATTAAAGCTCTTCAACATGCTTCAAATTTGGAATGTTAAACGTCGCGGGCAGTGGGCGATACACTCTTAAAAATTTACAGCCTTTGTGGCGTATCTTGTCCCACAACGATAATCGTCATCCGTGCTGCCCGCGTTTCCTTTCTTTAACGCTGCGAGCACGGTACTTTCCAGTCACGAACGGCATGCGCCTTATCAGTGTGCCGCAGCATTCTCGACAGGAAAGTAGCGAGCGCCGAGTTTTCAGGAAAGGAAACGCAAGCAAGGCAGATGACGATTATCGTTGTGGGAAAAATATACACCCCAAAGGGTGCAACCGTTTTAAGAGTGTAAGCTAAATGGTGCTGGGCGAACGCAGACGCAGCAAGAAGAGATGGAATGAAAGGAAAATCGGTGTCTTTTATCAACACTTCCAATGTGTGGGGAGAAGTTGTTTGACGAGAACGAAAGGTGCATTTTCCAGTCGGACAAAAAACTAGCTGCACATGAAAAGCTGCAGATGTCGGCGGACGCGGTCTGCAAGAAAGTTTGAACTCGATACATGTCATTCATTTAGAAGGTGTTTCGCGGTCGCAACAGTCGTATACGTGTTTTATATCATCGCACCTTCGTCCTGTATCAGGACAATGCTGGCCACTGAAACTGCGTCGTTCACCACTTTGCAGTATCAGGAAGAGGCGTAGCATGACCAGCGAGAGTTTATTTTGGTTGTATGCAAAATGACGTGCGTACTCCTAGGAGGATCTCTGCCTGCAGCCGCACCAAGTCACACCTACTTTCGTAATTGACCGCAACCAGCAAGCGAGTCCGGAGCCCTGTCAGTACATACTTCGGAAACCGAATGCACTGAGTTTGGAATCACCGGCCGTCCAGTTTTGGCACGGAATGTGTGAATCCCACTTTGGATTTGGCATGTTACAGCTGGCGTCAAACGACTCGATAATGCCCAACACACCGACGGTGTTGGAGCCTCTCTGACTCGGACGTTATAGGTAATATTTCCTGGAAAGTGGGCATGCGAGCAGCTCACCTCTCAATGCAAGCGTCCGACATCAGTGTGGAAATGCTGAACCGACAACTTGACGGTGCCTTATCTGAGGGTGCAGAATTACCTAAACCCTCCCTCCCTCCCTCCCCTCTCTCTCTCTCTCTCTCTCTCTCTCTCTCTCTCTCTCTCTCTTCAAATTTCAGCAAGAGATGATACGGTCGTACCTTAAATAAAATGCAATGGCATGGCAAATGAAAAACAGTCCGGGTGTTCCGGCCTCTTTCTCTTTTTTTCTTTTTAATGTTCGGACTAGTCAGGTATATTAGACGCCAATGCAGAAGCAACAAAAGCGCTGACCGTCGCGTGGCCGGCATGAAATTTAATGGAAAACAGATTGAATGCTTAACAGTGTCTTGCTTCGATTTTTTTCCCTGATTGTCCTTACTCGCAATGTCTAGGGTAGCAAACCAGACGCCCGTCTGGTTGACCTGCCTGTCTTTTCTCTCCTTACTTTTTTTCTCTCTCTTGCATGCGGCCTCGTTTTGCTTGAGAAGCCTTGTCAGGTGCCGAGTGCGCGAATTCGAAGAGGTTAAAAAAGGCTAGTTCTGAAAAAATTAGAGTCCTACCGCGAAACGACGTGCGCTATCATCGTCTTCACACACAAGGTCAGATCGAGAAAGCTCGAGAGAATGTTTAGACATTATAAGCGTGAACTTTTGCACTGCACAGTACGCTTATCGATACTTAGAGCTATTACACGTTTCGCAAGCTCATCATTTATGAAGAGCACTTCACAATATCGCGCTGCATTGCGCGTATACAACATAAGAGTCAGCAGAAGCCAATCTTTGCCAGCGCGTGTCACTGAATGTACTTTGGAGAACGTGAATACGAAATCGGTGCTGATGGCAGTAAGCACTTGGAAGGCCGGGCCTCGTATCTTGCAACTGAACTTTTGCCAGCATTGTAGCTGCACGACGCAAAGCGTTTGTTGCGACAAGCAAGTCCTCGAGAGAGAGAGAGAGAGAGAGAGAGAGAGAGAGAGAGAGAGAGAGAGAGGCTTTAATGGTATGCTGGAGACTATAGCCTGACTGCTCGCCTGACATGCTACTCAAGGTGCTGTGTGCTCGGTTTTGGACGCAACGCTATGCAACGTCAACTTGAACGTGCGGCTGATATACATGGGAAGACATTTGCTTTAAAGATAAGGATCCTAGTTCAGCGTGCTTGCCGTAGTTCTATGGTCTACCGGTCAGGATATAACATAGCAGTCACTTAGTGCTGGAAGATGAGATTTGAAAACGAATAGAGGATGCACTCAATATGACGCTTGTAGACAGCGCTCTCTGTTTGATTTTATCACATAGTGAAGTCCCAGATTTAAAGCGAAGATGGGAACCAACAGCACTGTTTGAGAAACAAATTGTGGGCATTGTATTCTGCAGTAATCTGCACACCGCCATTATTAAGAAGGTGTTTTAGCACCCAAATGTGCCAACGGCTATCTTTAGGACAACGCGTGTTCACCATAATATGAAAACCTTTTTTTTTTCGGACGCCTGCCTTTAGGCTTGATAGATATGGTGTCACATATGCAGAAAATAGTTTGTTTGCTGCAAGTATAGTCCAACAGGTAGCAGTAGTAAGGGCCATGTATCCGGCATTATATGTGGGCAGGGAGTCCAGGGCGAAGGCCTGTCGCATGAACGTGGCGAAGGCGGGCTCCATGAAGTCCGCGACAATTTCACAGCAGGTGTGTGTTATGTTCCCATTTCCGATGCTGGTGTCGTCGATCAGACAGGGAGACCCGTATGTGCCGCGGTATTGTTGCGGCCAGAAAGCAGTCACAGCCGGCGTAAGTGCAACCTGTATGCGAAGCCTCCACAGCGCCATCTCATCCCGGCGAGTGAGCCTCAAGGAATGCCCCAGATTGGAGGCAATGCTTTGACAAGAAAACGTGTCTCGTTGTCGAAATGTTGCCTCCAGCCTGGTCCTTTGTTCTACGACCATTCTACAAGGTGCTGCTGGAATACCGCCCCCATCGCTCGTCGGCCCATAAAGCGATGAAGGCGCTTTTGTGCTTCTTGAGGACGACGGGCTTGTGTGAACGCCTGTGACTATTAATGCAATTTCTATTAGACCACACGCGTCAGCGAACTCACCACTAATTTCCTTCTTTCCTTCCCTCTTCTCTCTATCTGTAATCTTTGTTCTCCCCTTTTCCATTTCCCCGGTGTAGGGTAGCCAACTGGACGTTATTCTGGTTAACCACCCTGCCTTCTGCTTTCCTCTTTCCTCCTATTACACTAAATTTCTTGTTTCACCAATGAAATGGTAAACTAGGCCGTTTGAAATAGCGTTGGGGCATGGCAACGTCTTATATTTTTTGCAGTGGAGCTGTATAGGGCTAAGATTCGGGGTTTCGTGGCGTCTCTGTGTGTGCAGAAACTATCATCATGTGGGCCGATCCTGGTGATAGCGGAGAAAGGGTCCAAGCTCAATGGCACATACCTTTGTGGGCTCGGGGACCTGTAACGCGCCCTTGAACTGGGACTGATAGTCTGGGTCCCACCTGGGACCCAGACTATCATCATCAGCAATGGCTCAATTAAGCGTCGTCGTCTTCCTCCACAGCTGGCTCGTTGGCGCCCCTTGGCGCAACGGCGCGAACACGCGCTCGTGCCACTTCTCCCGCGTTCGTCGTCGTCGTCTTCCACAGCTGGCTCCGTTGACGCTCATCGTTCCAGCGTAGAATTTCACTTCTTTTCTGTCATCGTAATGAGGAGGCCGCGTTTACAGGGGTATGAGCCCTTGCTTAAGGGAATATGATACATGCATTGCCTTACGTGAAGGGCACATTTAACAACAGAGGTGATACGTGAATGTGTGTGCGTATCTATATCGTCACGACAACTACAGATGAGGACAATAAATATGTTCGTACCATTGTACAAAATTCTGTGCCACCTCTGTGTCATGCACTAAACAACTTCGCTGGTCATCCACCTCTATAGAGTGGAATTGCTCATAGGATTTTTTTGGGGGGCTGGATTATCAGAGTCGGCCACTCGGCTGTACAGATGATGACATTGATAAGTAATGAAGAAAATGGACGAAAAGAACCTTTACAAAATACAGCCCCTTATTTCAACTGAGCTCAAAGTTGCAAAAAAGACGAAGAGAGGAAAGAAAGGTAGGAAGATCAACCAGCGTCCGCTTGATCTTAACTCCTTTTTCCCTACCAAGGGGAAAGGGTGGAAGTTTTGAAAAGAAAAGAAAGGAGAGGGAGGCAAGTGTTGTCAGTGAGAAAACGCGGGGCTGCCTATCATGTCAACACATTACGGTCAACAAATGCCAGTCAATTTCATAAGCTGCAGTAATGCCGGCGTCGCTTTGTAAACCTGCGACGCCTGGGGCCATTGTTGTATTATCTTTGCCTCTGAAAATGTTTGATGATCTAGGCGGCCTAACACACTCCGAAGGACGTCGCGTTCGACGTTATAACGATCACGAAAACACAACACGTGTTTTATTTTCCCTTCACAGTTGCGTGAGTCACAGATCGCTGTTTCCGACATTTCGCTATAACGGACAAGTAGGCTTTCGTGGACGTTGAAATGTTTCAAGTGATATAGCACTGCTAATATGCTGGTTCGCCATGCCGTGTAAGAATAAGAAAACAAAACGGAAAGATACTCTAGATCCGAAGCATGCTAAAAGGACATATAAAGGCAAGGAAAAACTAAAACAACAAAGCCATTTGAGAAGAGATCATACAGAGACGTTATATTCCAATACTACGTCGAAGAACGTTGTAGAAGCTTTCTCCTCAGCAAACACTACTTTTGAGGAAGACGCCATAAAAAAGAAAGAAAAGAACGCAAGTAAGGCAAAAGGCAAAGCAGGAACTGCCTCACATATCGACTTCGATGCGCGCACCCGATAAGCAGAGATACACGACGTTTGCCTTCGTCGAGTGAAGGGAGTGAGTGCAAGCCATACTGGGCGCCTGACAGCGCAAGGAAACTCGAAATTTATGCAAACAGCCTATGGCTATCGTCCACTCTCGGGGCACCAGAAAAACGAAGAGACCTCGAGACCTTTCTGGGTACTTAGAAGACCGCTGGAGTCAGTAGCTTTGTCGACAACGCGGAAGCCGTTTCAAAGTATACAGAATAAAATATAGCATAAACCTGTTTTACCGTCCGGCGCATATAAGTTTATTGAAACAAACAGTATGTTTGTCACTGCTGAGCTAAAGAGGGAAAAGAAAAAAAGAAGAAGTGAAAAGACAACATTCGCTGCCGGAGGCCAAATTTTTTACTTACGTGGCACTTCACCTTCGTTAATTGTTCATCTGTTGGTATATACCTATCAGAATGAGATATAAAGAATATGAAGAAAGGAAAAGGATTCAATAAATTGACTGGCTACATTTTTTTATATTTCTAGGGTAATTGCATCAGTCCACGAACTCTACAGTCTTCCCCTTCGCGACGAGCCCATACCAAGTGTCTCTTCGGAACATGCGCTTACACTGTATTCGATGTGACACCTAAGCATGTGTAACCTTCGCAGAAGGGAAGTCCTATGCGAAGCACACGTATCGAGCCTTCTGTTGAAGTTTCTAGCGTACGTTATCTATTTTCATAATCTTATAACCAATACGATGAGTGCAAGCTTCGACCTTGTCTCGTGCAGCATGACTTGGCAAGACCGCGCGATTCAACGAGTGGAGAATCAGCAAGCGAAAACACATCGCCACCATAGTCGCGTCTAGAGTATCCACCACGAAACCTCAAGGTCATGGACTCTGCCCGGGGTGCAGGGACGAAAATGCCGTACACAGCCAACGAGATCCCTTTTGAGACTGTCCAGCCTTCACGGAGCAAAGCAGGTTTGCCCTGGAGGGCCTGACCGTCAATTCGTATGAGAAATGTATCGCTCCCAGAAACAACGAAGCCACAAAATGATGCTGGCATCCCTGTGGCACGCCCAGGAGATTGGGAGTCTTCATTGAGGAGCTCCTATCTGAAGAATCTCCAGTGCCACCCATCTTCTCCCATTCACTAACCCACCACTCTTTTTTTTTCAGATAGGCAACAAGCCACTCTTTCCGTAACAAATTCATTCATTCATTCATTCATTCATTCATTCATTCATTCATTCATTCATTCATTCATTCATTCATTCATTCATTCAGTCCGTCAGTCAGTCAGTCAGTCAGTCAGTCAGTCAGTCAGTCAGTCAGTCAGTCAGTCAGTCAGTCAGTCAGTCAGTCAGTCAGTCAGTAACTTAATCATTTAATCATTTATTCATTCATGACCAATGGCACCGACACTTAAGATATGCCATATTCTTCAACTTTGAAATGCGTCTTAGAAGGTCTGAAGAGAGAGAGAGAGATAATATTTAATGACAGAAAGGTGGAGAGGTCGGCCTGAGTGAAATGCCTCTAGCCTGCTACTCCACACCGGGGAAGGGGTTTGGGGAATAAGAGAGATAGAATGTGAAGAGGAAGGGAGGTGGCGGCATGGTGAATATGATGAGGGCTGCAAAGCATAATGTTTCTGTGTAATGCGTACGTGTACACAGAACAGAACAGCACAGTCATCTTCGCGGGCAGAGGTATAAGTTACTGCAGTGTAGCGAAGAGACTGTCTATAGCATTCATATTTTTTGCCGCTGTTAGCGCCACTGGCGTACTTAAACCGGACAGCAGCAGCTGCAGGGCGGCGATTATTTGTCGCAGCATGGCTTTGATGACAGAGTCCGATGTTGATATCTGCGTGCACTGTCCTTGCTCGCGCTGGGCAGTCTGAGGCCCGTGTGAGCGGCGGTAAGCGTGGCCATACATTCGGTTCCGGGCTTGCGCGGCTCGCCTGTAGCAATGGTTTGGAGAAATCTATCGATGCCGATTCAATTACCTTCTGTTGTACCTGCGGAATTAGAGCCAGGGAGCTCTCGTCTGCACCTACAGCTTGTCCACGCCGACGACGCGTTCGTCTCCTCCGGTGTTGCACTGACGCTGCCGCCGCCTTGTGGGACATGCTCATTTGTCTTGCTCATTTGGTTCAGTATGTTTTTTTTCTCCTTTTTCTGTTTAGGACAATCCTTGTAATTGGCCTCGAGGGGTCCATCGCAATTCGAGCACTTCATTTGTCTTACTGTGCATGAAGATACGTCATGGCTGCCGGCACAGCGGAGGCATGCCGTCTGGCCTGTGTAGACAGCGCTGACATGGCCTAGCTTTAGGCACTTGTGACATTACAGTGGTCGGGGCACATAAGGACGCACCGGGTGTCTCACGTAGCCTACGTTGACATGATCAGGTAGCGCGTCTCCTTCGAAAAGAAGCTTGACGCTCGTCGAGCGACTGAAGCGGTGAAAATCGATGACATTCACTGTTGAAGACAGAGGCCTTTGTAGCTCTTCGTCGCTGATGTCAATCACGACATCGGAGATAACACCTGCCCTAGTGCGACCACAGTGCACGACGAACGACCGGACTTCTATGTGTCCTAATATGCGCACGGTTTTCAATTTTTCTAAGGCAGCCTGCGTCGCTACTTCCACTGCGACTACATTCTTCTTGAGGTTGAAACGCACTTCGTTAATTCCCTTCGGAACATTACCAAGGTAGGTGTTCAGAATCTGTGTGTGTACAGAATTTAAATTCTTCCGAAATTGTTCAACATACTAGCAGTGAAGGCTGAATGAAACCTGCTCTCTTAAGCTGTTGCATTGCTATAGGTTTTACAGGATCGATCGATCGATCGATCGATCGATCGATCGATCGATTGATTGATTGATTGATTGATTGATTGATTGATTGATTGATTGATTGATTGATTGATTGATTGATTGATTGATTGATCGATCGATCGATCGATCGATCGATCGATCGATTTCTGTTTAACTGTTCGTCTTACACTGCGTTGTCGGTACTTCTATGCATTGAAGATAAAAATAGTTTATGAACACATTAGGCTGCACTGTTGAGCTCACAGTTGCCAACCAAGCCTTCATGACTACTACTACTACTGCTCCTGTTTCTGTTGTTCCACCGCCGCCATTTCACTAGAAAAAAAAGATGTGGCGCAAACCACCGACGATGATAGTCAATGCATAAGCAAAGAGCCGAACACTTTTAGAAAGCTATTCGCTTTACTAAAGGAATGGTGCGCTTGAATGCGTGTATCTGTAGCAACGAGGACATCCAGTTAGCGTTTGTTGTTTCATTGCGTAATACCGTTGAGAACGGATCTGTTAATTAGTACATCTAGAGTGGTGCCGAAGCTCACCCATGCAGCCGCCCCAGGGGGGCGATCGATAGCGGCGGGAGATGAGGACTGCAATCCTTTCCACAGCATCTTGACCTTCAGACGCCCAAAGCTCTCGCGCGACACCACGCGCCAAGAGGTCTACCTATTCGCTTGTACACGCACAAAGATGTTCCGGAAGCACCGGAGCCAAGTTCTACCTTCGCATTGTCGCCCATTGCTTATTAATGAGGAAGCATATGTCCCATGAGGCAGAAAAGCCGGCTTTGTCCGCAACGAGTGACAGGAAAGATCATCATCAGCTTGGAATAAATTGGACTAAACTTAGTTAAGGTGGATTAAGGTGGATTCGTGTAGATTACGATAGATTAAAGTGGATCAAGGTTTGTACAAATTAGAGCAACGTGGATTGGGGTGGATTCAGGTAGAGGTTTAAGTTAAGGTGACAACTTAGAGAAGTCATAATGCTTTCGCATTCAAATGATGTATGGATACTTAAGAGACTGTCAATATTTCTTTCGCAACCTCGGGAGTAGCCTTCTGTGTTTAATCAAATTTGACGAAATACTTATTTTGTCATCGCAAATTCCATATATAGAACTCATAAGCTTGTGAGGACAATAAGGTTTATTTTTAATCTGATACATTTACTGCGATGCAGCTGCACGAGCGCACGAGCGCTTTGTAATCATCATCATCATCATCAGAATATTATTATTTTTTCTTATGCCCACTGGAAGACGAAGGCAGCTCCCAGTCATCTTCAGTTACCCGTCTTGCGCTAGCTGATTCCAACTTGCACCTAAAATTTCCTAATTTCATCATCCCATCTAATCTTCTGCCATCCTCGATTGCACTTTCCTTTTTTGGCACCCATACTGTAACTCTATTGGTCCGCAGGTTATCTGCCCTGAGCATCACATGACCTGCCCAGCTCGATTTGCTTATCTTAATGTCAACTAGAATATCGGCCGTCCCCGTTTGCTCCGTGATCCACGCGCCGTTTGTATAGGCGGTGAAAGTTCGGCCGCCATCCACCAGCACGAAAACGGGCGAATGAGTCAACTAAAGCTATTCGCTTTAAAAGGGTGGGGATAGCTCCACCGGAAGGGCGAATCATTGAAAGTGGTAGCAAGGTTTGGCGTAATTGCACTGAAGCTCCTCAGAGGGTCATCTCAGAATACTTGGGGGCGGCATATCGGCGCGACACAGCACGCGAGACAACTGCTTCGGCGCAGCAGAAACAGCACCTTGACAGCTATATACCAGGCGTCTCAACAATGCTGTCGTGATGAGGAGTGCTGCCACCGGCGTTGCGGGCGCCGCGAGCCCATATGGTGTATACGACAGGAGAGAAGGGAAGCTGTCAGCGTTTGTAGCATGAAGTGTACTGCCCGTTCCGTTTAGACTATTGTGCACGCACCACGGAGTGACACATGCACACAGATGCACAGACGGAATGATATATACTATAGTATTTGTGCGCACAATGCTCATGTCGGCAGCGGAAGGCAGTCGATCAGTGTTGAGATTTGGCCTTGTTGGAATGTCATCATGCAGGCTTTTCGGTGAAGCGCTACAAACAGGTGGACGCAAAGGAAGACATGTAGACACACGCGCGCATGCAGCTGGCTCCGCGTTTCTCTGCGTCCGTGCACGTGATAGTTGCGCTCCGTCGAAAATCGGTAGCCATAACGCTGCCCTGGCTCCGCTTTAGAGCCTATAGAGAGCGCAGGTTGCACCCACCTGGCTTGACCGTTTTTTTTGCAGGAAAGTGCGTTGCGCGCCTCTCGCGTTTCTCTGGACATATTCATAACCCTTCCAAAGGGCGAACTGGAGGCGAGCGCGCTCCAGTCCGGCCGCGACCTTGCACGCGCCGGCCGCGCTTGCACGGTCGATACGGCTGCTATCGCAATAAAGAGCTGTAAAATAAATTAGGTACAACGCAAATAAAAGAAATAACCGATACGGGACCGCATGCCGCGGAAGCGTCATATTTTGAAACGAAACGCGGCCCGGCCCATGCGTGACTCGACCCGTATCGACGCCGCCACAGCGTGAGTGGGATAGCCTGGAATGCTTCGAACCTTATCCGATCGGCCGCTCTCCAGATCGCTCAGTCAAGACGCAGTCAGTCTCGAGCATCGAGGAGGAGGAGATGACGCGCCGACGTATACGCCAGACGAACCCCCTCCTCCCTCCCTTTCGTGTGGCAGCCGTGCGACCCTCGGCGTTATCGAGCCCGGCAGTGTGAGCGCGGGTAAAAACAACGTCCTCAGGAAGGAGTCGAGGACGCGACAAGCCTCCGACCACCGCGCAGTTGCGCGCCGGCAGTTGACACGGTGAGCCCTCTCGTCGATTGAGGTGCCAGAGGCGAGCGCCGAAACAATGTTCGCGGCCGCGCCGAATTGCGTGGCGAATGCAAACGGGCAACGAGTTATCGCGCGCAAACACACTCGTTCGGATACAAATTTGGATCCTCAGTGAGTGGATCGTGAAGGCTGTTGTCAGGCGCTGGAGAGGAGTGTACAGAGAAGGAAAAAAATGGAAAGAAAAAACAGCATGCGGTAATATATTGTGTGCTTGTCGTTCTACCGGTACTCACTTAATATACACGCGTGAGGCAAAGTTGTGATAAAGGTGAACAAGAGGTGCAACGAGTGACAAAAGTGAGGTTTCGGTTAAAACGAGGTGCCGGGTCAACGCACTCGAAAAACGATGCACCTTTTCCGGTTGAAGCCTCGCAGACAAAAATGAAAAACTATATGCTAGGTTTACTGCTTCCAGGCCTGGGAAGCCGAGAGACGTTTCAGTCGTCGGCCCGGCAGTCATCTGGGAGATTGTGTGCATGCGAATGTGTGTTTGTGTGTGTGTGTGTGTGTGTGTGTGTGTGTGTGTGTGTGTGTTTGCGTGCGTGCGTGCGTGCGTGCGTGCGTGCGTGCGTGCGTGCGTGCCAAGATCTCAGCATCGGCTGGGGACGCATCGTAAACTCATTAACCTTCCAGTAGCTCTGGGCGTCGCTAGCCCTGAAATGCAGTCGTATATTTCTCGTATACTAGG
Organism: Dermacentor albipictus; assembly: GCF_038994185.2. Taxonomy (NCBI): domain Eukaryota; kingdom Metazoa; phylum Arthropoda; class Arachnida; order Ixodida; family Ixodidae; genus Dermacentor; species Dermacentor albipictus. Next base: position 104,288,000 of record NC_091824.1, on the reverse strand, counting down.
GCAAAAAAATCTGCTCAACCATGCGCCCGGCAGGCACACCAACCCCACGACAACAACACGGCTCCCTGGCTTTTCCTCTTTCCCGCGTAGCGTATATCCGCGTTCCTTCCTCCGCATTTGCGACGATGCCAGCGCAAGGCTCTCGACACGTGCTCACCAGGTTCCATGCACGCAGAAGCGATCGCGCAGAAAAAAAAAAGAAAACGAGGTTGTCTCCCGCGTCCTTAGCGAGCCCCCGATACACAAACGACACGAGACAAACAGGGGCACGGCTTGGCAGCCGGCCTGGAAGGAAGAGCCTCTCGTAGGCCTTCGAGAAGGGAACCCTTCCCTCCTCTCCACAACCGTCCTCTCGATCTCGTCTCAGTCGGCACCGCGCCGAGATGAGACTCGCTCGGCGCGTCCCATAGGAGGCCAGGGTCCAAAGACCAGCCACCGATGGCGGGAAAGACCACCACCACAGCCCTCACCCAAACCTCTACGTTTCATCTGCTGACCGAATCGCATAATCTGTGCGCGTCGTTCCTTTGCTTGTTTGTTCTTGTTCTGCTTCGTCTGCTTCTTGGTAGAAAGCACAAGATTCACGCGGCACCGCAGCAGCACGCGACACCCGGTCCCTTTATCGCACCGTTTAGATTACATGCAATGTCTGCGCGTGTTTATAGGAAATAAACACGCCCTTGCCCAGCGCACGAGCACACGGGCGTGAAGGCAGCTAAGCCGTCGCACTTGGTTTGCGTTGAGCGCGTTCGCGATTACGTAATCACGTGATACGGATATACGCGGCACGAGGTCGACGGAAGGCCGGGAAAACTCCATGCGCGGCGCGCATGCAACCTGACGGACGGGCGTCGGAGCACGTGACTGATCTGCCGATGCCTGCCGATGCTTGCCAATGTGCCTCCGTGATACCTTATCATGTCCAAGAATGTAGGCGACGAACAATAAACGCGTATCGCATGAACAGACACCAAAATTTCTTCCCCCCAACCCCGCCCTACCAACACGATCATCAACTCGCGATAGATTGCAGACGTCTCATTAAAATTGGTTGCCTATTTTCTGTATTATTGTTCACTCCTTCGGGAATGTGTACCCACTCTCCTCCATAGTACATTTGGCACAGAGGGTATTACTAATAAATAAATAAATAAATAAATAAATAAATAAATAAATAAATAAATTTTATGGCTCGTAACAATATTGGAGGATCCCATGCCTTCCCTATGTAAGATTCGTGGGCGATAAGAAAAGTTTTCTTTGGTGTTTACTTAAATGTCTTTACTTCTTCCGGGACTTCAATGCATCCATTAATTAACGCTTCTCGCTTAATGCACGCTCTGGTCTCACCTTGTTCAAATAACTTATTTCTTCACACTCGGCCGCTTTTGTTGCCGACTCATTCGCTTCTCTGCACGGACCTCCATTTTCTGTTGCCGACTTATCCACCATCTTTCCACTTTTTCTTGTGTCCTCTTCGGGCACCCACGGGGTAACACGTCTACCCGTGTTGGGGGCTTGGCCAAAAATGTTCACGTACCCACTTCAAGACGCCCAGTTGCACATACCCATTGGTCAGCGAGACTGTCTATTCGGGCACATACCCAGCAGCCCAAGCAGCCAGCAGCTATAGTGTCCACAAAGGGGAGGGGGCGGTCATCATTGTTGTGCTGCTTCCTAACCTGCACGTGTGCCGTGAATTTCAAACAGATGTAAAAGGTCATTTCGCAGCCGAAAGAACACTGGGCTCCCAGTTACCTTGAACCGAGTAGTAGGAGTTCACGTAATTACAACTGATTACGTGAACGCCTACGTGTCGAAGCTTTCCGCTAGTGCGCTTTGTCCAGGGTCCGTCAAAACGGTGCGTGCAAATGGGATCCGGTGTCCAAATGAAGCTGCTGTGAACTTTCGTCCACGTCTGCAGCAAAACTGTGAGACAGTTCTCGTGGGCTTCTGCTCGGCGAGCTGCGATTTAACGGGATTTCTCTGTGAGCCGATGTGAGGGATTCCTAATGAAAGTTAGAACAGCTCTCTCTGAGGTGCGTATACGTCACGCTTGTAGTCTAGCTGTGCTTATTCATACCCGCATATAAGTGACGCAGCAAGAATCGCCAAAGTTTCGTTTAGAACCTCATTCATTTCGGACCCCGGCAATCAAGGTTATTCATTGGTCTTTATTGTGGAAGAGGACTAGGCAATGAGCAAAAGAGAACAATACCAATGCCACCGTCATGCTGTGCACTATTTCGGTCCAGAATAAGGAACCTTCGTGCAAGCTCTCTAGTTCAGAAAATTAAGCCATAATATTACACCCTTAATATTAATTAAGGGTTAATATTACAAACGAATATCGATTCATATATATATATATATATATATATATATATATATATATATATAAATGACAGGTTCACTTCCTAAACAATGGAAGAAGGGAAAAATAATTCCAATAAATAAATTAGGTAAAAAACAGATCCCTCCAATTATAGGCCCATGTCATTGACTTGTACTGTTTGTAAGCTACTGGAGCATGTTATACTCAAGAAAATAGTAAACCACCTAGAAACCACCTTTCCACTGTGACTCAGTTAGTGGAACTGGTTCAGGATTTAGCCCTTAGCATTCGTAAATTCGCATTCGCAATTAACGTAAAGATACAACTATTCGCATATGAATGTATTTCGTATCGCGAATCGTGCACTGACTGGCAAATGAATGTGAATATAACATAAAAGCACTATCCTTCAAATAAGAAGAGAGAAAACAAGATCTGTGTACAAATGCTGAGTAAATAATTCTGTATTACCTTAAGTGGAATACCGTAAGTATCTGGCACTGACCATAACGCATGACCTTCGACGGAGCCTTCACATAGAGCAGGTAATCTCAAGTGCTTTCAAACGTCTGATGTATTACGACGCCAGCTCCGCTCTGCTGCTCCTGACATTAAACTATTAGCCTACACTGTCTATGTAAGATCAAGCTTAGAATACCACAATGTTGTGCGGTTTCCGCATACTCCACAAGATACTAACAAATTAGAAAGAATACAAAGGAAGAAGGTTAGAATTATCTGTAATAAAGACAGACAATTGAATTCCCCAACACATCTTTTAAAAACTGCAGGACCATTGAAATACGGAGCGAAACTCACTAGATTGAAAGTTCTGTACAAAATAATCAACCGCTAGATTCCATTGACGATGAATTTTGTATCTGTTAAATTTTGTTCAACCTGCATTGAAATCTTATGATTCGTTTTCATTTATTTGACATGTTTCGTTTCTCTTGTGCTGTTATATTATATACCTATTCTTGCATAATATTCTTGTAGATGCCCCTCCTGTATTGGATTGGCAGTATGTGACATATATATATATATATATATATATATATATATATATATATATATATATATATATATATATTATAGTCAAGGTCAGCACATGTGTGTCGTCGCACAGCAGCAATTGTCACAGTGACACATTCATCGATGCACATCAATGTGAGAGCCATATTTCAAATATTTTTGTCAAAGTTCTTAACTCGTACGTGCGATGAACTGATTAAGTCGATACGGTTTTGTGTTACAAAGGCGTGGAGATCACCAATATTGACACGTGTACTTGTTTATCTTTTTCGGGTGACCGCTATTCACCGTCTAACAAATGTTATCGCTCAGCGTGGGACGCGCCCGCATGGAAGTTTCTCAAATGCTATCGATGGTTCTTTCTGCTGTCTGTTGTCGCCGAAGCTTGTGTAATCAAACTACGTGTGCTACGCGAGTTGTGTAGAACTTTCTAGAAGACATGCGGGCACCAGCGATTACTCCTGAACCTTCGATGGCTCATACACAAGAGCCGACGCGCTTGACCGGCACATCAGTTTTCGACGATCGCCCACCGTGTTTACCACCATTGCAGTGCTCTGAGTGTAATTGCTTTTGTGGGCACAAGTTCGCCCAACAAAAAGACAGTTTCTTCATTCACAATTTTACAGCTGTATTATTCACCGTCGCTACTACGTGACAATATTATCACGAAAATGCCCCGCAGCATCTGTGGCGTATCGAGAGCGTTTCGATCGGTACTGCCCGTTCTCTTTCTCTTTCAACATCATCAACTCCCGCACCTGCATATAAGGGCTGAATAACTAGCCATGCAGAAAACCTATATATTTAACCTAACCAGGAACCGCTAATAGACCTACATAGTTCATCTTAAGCTTTCCTTGTCCCAGCGATCTGAGAAAGCGTCGCTTCCTGCCTCGCTGCGCTAGTTTTGTCATAGCGGAGGCTTAATTGTGCTTCTTGGACGAGAAGTCGTCCGTGGCGATGACAGACGACACGCCACCACTTGAGTCGAGAACGCCTCTTCGCACTGCGTCTCGCAGGGACATATTGTGAGGCTTGCAACGTCTCCATGGAGACGTCCAGTTGCTGTTTCTCCAACAGCGAGCCAATGGACTCCGAGAACGAGTACACCACCGTGGAGGGCAAGCGACTGAAGAGAAAACAACGCAAGACAACCAAAGACGTGAGTGAGCAGGGCCCCAACGGACCGCCTACTCCGACTTACAGGATTGCTTTTGTGCCGCTCGACGTCTCTAAGAATTTCAATTCTGTGCACAGACAGATTCCCAACACCTACCTTGGTAATGTGGCTCCGAAAGGAATTAACGAATTGCATTTTAACAACAAGAAAAATGTAGTCACAGTGGAAGTAGCGACGCAGGCCACCCTAGAAAAATTGAAAACCGTGCGCATATTAGGACACATAGAAGTCCGTTCGTTCGTCGTACACAGTGGTCGCACTAGGGCAGGCATTATCTCCGATGTCGTGATTGACTTCAGCGACGAAGAGCTACAGAGGCTTCTGTCTTCAACAGTGAAGGTCATCAATTTTCACCGCTGTCTGCGCTGTCTGCACAGGCCAGACGGCATGCCTCCGCTGTGCCGGCAGCCATGACGTATCTTCATGCACAGTAAGACAAACGAAGTGCTCGAATTGCGATGGACCCCACGAGGCCAATTCCAGGGATTGTCCTAAAGAGAAAAGGGAGAAAAAATACTGAACGAAATGAGCAAGACAAGTATGTCCCACAAGGAGGCGGCAGCGTCAGTGCAACACCGGAGGAGATGAACGCGCCGTCGGCGTGGACAAGCTGTAGGTGCAGACGAGAGCTTCCTGGCTCCAATTCCGCAGGTCCAGCAGAAGGTAATTGAATCGGCATCGATAGATCTCTCCAAACCATTGCTTCAAACGAGCCGCGCAAGCCCGGAACTGAATGTATGGCCACGCTTACCGCCGCTCACACGGGCCTCAGACTGCCCAGCGCGAGCAAGGACAGTGCACGCAGATGTCAACATCGGACTCTGTCATCAAAGCCATGCTGCCACATATAATCGCCGCCCTGCAGCTGCTACTGTCCGGTTTAAGTACGCCAGTGGCGCTAACAGCGGCAAAAATTATGAACGCTATAGACAGTCTCTTCGGTATACGCTGCAGTAACTTCTACCTCTGCCCGCGAAGATGACTGTGCTGTGCTGTGAAGTGTACACGTACGCATTACACAGAAACATTATGCTGTGCAGCCCTCATCATATTCACCATACCACCACCTCCCTTCCTTTTCACATCCACACCCTATCTCTCTTATTCCTCAAACCCCTTCCCCAGCGTGGAGTAGCAGGCTAGAGGCATTTCACTCAGGCCGACCTCTCCACCTATCTGCCATTAAATATTATCTCTCTCCCTCTTCCTTGTACCAGTAACATGGAAAGGGATTTAGCTGTGCATGATTCGTGATACCCTGCCACGATACGTGATACAAGGATCCTGGTAATAGGTTAAACCCGCTGACTACCGTGAAGACGACCGCCGGTAACCGTGATTATGCAACAGCCTGGCAGCGCCCAGTCGGCGCATAACGCCCACTTCGGTCCGAATTAGTGCTTGATGTCCGTCGTAACGAAAATAAATGACAAAATATGCCATCACTTAGCATAATGTCACGCTGAACACAGTGATAGCGGCGTTTCGTCGTTATTATTGAGACCACGTGCAAGTTTTGACACAGCTGGTCCTAAAAATACAGCACTTAGCAAGGAAAGTGGTTTGATTTCCACCTAGAAAATCTGTCGACGATGAAGAGCTCTCTAACCACTAATTTGATTCTACACTCTAGCTTGTCAAGCGATGAAAACGTTGATCTCTCGGCATGTCTACTGCCGTGGTTCCACGGACATGCAGGCGTCGCGTGCGCAGAGGGCCTAACTTATCATGTATACCCGACGATAAGGTACGACGCAGAGCCAGAAAACTCTTTACGCGATCCATAGCTGTCGCACGCGGATGCGACCAACGTTACTAGAACCTCGACGGCGGAATAAATAACAGAGCGCTGAGGAAATAAAAAATAACATCTCCATAGTTAATAGTAACCTGCAGAGTTCCAAAAGCTTTCATGGCCTCCTTCACGTTATTTTCCGAGCACGATTACCTCTAAGAAAACCGAAAAGGCATGGACACTTTTATTTCGGCGGTCGAGGACAACCGTGTGTCTTATCGAAGTCTTGAACGCACCCTGAGGGTGCGTTCAAGACCTCGCAGCAATGCAGTCGTGAACAAAGAGAAAGTGTGTCGTGAAAAAAAAACAGCATGCTGATATGTCTGGCAAGCAAATTTTGCTCTTAATGGCGTGAACTGCGGCAGCAATAGAGACAGAGAGAAAGGATGTATAGAAAGGCAGGGAGGTTAAACAGAGGTAGTTTTGGTTGACTAACCTGTTACACGTGGGGAGGGGGCCACGGGGATAGAAAGAGAAAGAGAGCGTACGTGAAGAGAAATTTATAGAGAATGAGAGACGAACACCAAACAAACTAAACCGCCCACACTCTACAGCGGTAGTAGAAGGCGGTCTGAAATATATTACGAAGGCCTGTAGACCTCAGGAACTTAAATATCACAAATACAGGTAGCCTTCTGCGCAGAGTTCCTTTGCAAGCAATGGCTTAGAGCTTTTTGTTCTGACAGTGGACGATTGTTCACTCTATTCAGCACTGTGCACATCACTTGCCTCTCGGCATTATTGGGCGGGCAGGCAGGTACAGCTAAGTCGTGCGAGTGTCTCTTCACAGCTGCATGTGTCGCATCAACTGTGGCGACAGCCGAATGGGTGGTGAAGTGCAGGAGGCCTTCGCCAGGAGCTTCAAAACCTGAGTAGTTCAGCACGACCGCGTGTACTATGCGTGCACACTTTGGGAGTCATGCGCGGCGCACGAAGTATTCCAAATGCTAATAAAGCGTGGCTTCTTTAGGAGATGCAAAACATCATTTTTAAGCAACCAAAAAATAAAAGTCATGGAATAGAGCTGCGCCTGTCCGAGCGTTGGTGCTTCTGGTCTGTTCTGACAATCGTCTATCACCCCGATGAGGTCATCAGAGCAACGGATGTCCGCCTGTCGGCCTTGTTACTTATTATTATTTGCTACTCCCAACATAACCTGCGACCCAGCACCGCTTGCAACATATGCGAAGACCCGCATTGAGTCTGCACACTTCCTTCTATATGAAGCCCTTTTGATGTGACAAAGTCAACAGCGAAAAACCTTGTTTATCTTAGTTCGCGACTGTGCGCCGCCTATAAATTCCAAAAGAACCCTGCTATACACAGGCTGAAAAATAACGACGTGCTGTGTTTTGGAAGGCATGTAGCTGAATTTCCGCGAATTCGTTCACTCGTTAGTTCTTTGGTCATAATGTACCTAAACTGTACATACAATTCAGTGCTCCTGCTTAAACTTGAACTGCGGTTCTTCAACATAGACTGAGCAAATACTGAGCAATGCAGAGCAGAGCCACACAATCCCTGTTTAAAAATGAACTCTTCTTTTTTTTAGCGCACAAAAGGTACAGAGACACTTTAGACAGTTGTAGACGGAGCGCTTCGTCTACGACTGTCTAAACTATCCCTGTGTCTTTTGTGCGCTAAAAGCTAAAATGGAATATGGTACCACCATGTCGAAAGTTACGCTCTTAAAATGGACGTGCGGGACGGCTTAGTTCAATTTGCTTTGCCTCACAAGATGGTGAAGATCGTTAATATACTTTAACGAAAATGTGCTCCAGTTTCTATATACGACCCTCACAGCAGTTTCAAACCTCCAGACGAAGTTGACATGGCTGTGATCTACCAGCTTGCATCGCTTCATCCATCATCATGCTCTAGATGACATCCAAATATGTACAGTATGAACCTTAGGAATAGCCTATGTTGCAAGATTACCGCGATGACAGTTGCGTGGGTGGGAACCACGGGAAGAGCGAATTGCTGAACTTATGTGAAAGCAAGTTGATGTCCTGAGGAAAGTGTAAAAGCAACTGTCCATATCCTTGTTCGTGTTTGTTTGTTTACTGAGCAGTGAGCACTGTAGATACAACAAGTACATTTTTCGGAGGTCGAGAGCAGGCGTTCCTCTTATCGGGGGTGTCCCCCGAAGGTGCGTTCACTTGAGTCAAGGTCACGCAACAATGCAATCGCGAACTAGGAGAGGAGAAAGTTTGCACACAAGCAAAGAAAAGGACATGGCGTTACAACAGAAAAAGCATGTCTGCAGGAAACAGCACGTAGTAGCTTCTCCAGTAAGCAAAAAAAGACAAGGAAAAAGAAGAAAGAAATTTATACCAAAAACCTTAGCTGATTAAAGAGGTTTCCCTTATCTTGCAGTTTCGAGAGGTGCTAAAGTGAACAAGGGGTCACAGGTAACTTCTACTGCTTATTCTTCTAATATGCAGCAGCGCATAAAGTAATGGGGAGCAACACGTAAGATATTCGCCCAAAATTCTTAATCCGTCGCTGCATATAGAAGTGGCTTTGAAAGCAGTGCTTTCAGCGTCACTTATGTTAGCTTTCTTGTGTGCAAAAGTGACCTCATTAGTAGAATTTCTTTTTTTTAAGCTTTCCTTTGCATAGATGTGAAATGGAATAATAGCAGGAGGCGTGCTGCTTGAAACCTCTCCAGTTGAACCCTGCCCTACCTAAGAAGTTAGGGGCTTGCATGCGGCTAATGGCGATTACGGAAGAAGGGTTATCCCCGTGTCTCGTTAAATGGGGCCTCTTTTCTTTTTCTTTTTTTTTCTGCTCTCAGTATTTGGGACCTAAGCCCATAGGCCCAACCACGCTCATTCATCGCTGTTAATGCGATTTTTGGTGATCATCAGACCCTCCCATTCGCAACTGGAAATACAAATCAAATCTGATAAGAGGATGTAACTCTTGCAAAAGTTAGGCTAGGTTAAGTTCGGTTAGGTTAGGCTCGGTTAGGAAAATTCTGCACTCACTCTAGTGGCGGACCAACGATGGGAATATTATAAGCTAGAATGTACACATAACTAAACGTATTCGAATTTTTTGCACCATAATGGCGGTGGCGATGGCGTCGCGCTGCTACGTCACTGACTACGCTGTAATTTTTCCTAGTCGCAGAAACGAAGGATGAAGTTTACCATGGGGAAATCGGGCTGCTCTAGATAAGCAGGTTGGCGACGCCACCTTTGTTATTAAAATGTGTGTAACACTCCAAGGAAACGCGCTCCGTTAATCCTGTCACCAACTTAGCGCCATACCCACAGTCGCTCTCCGGCGTTTACCTAAGCGCTGGCCAGCCACGGATACGGCGGAGGAGCTCGAAAAGACGCACCGGGAGAAAAAAAAAAAAAGAAGGACGCGCACTTTGCACTTGTTTTTCCATCGGGGAGAGAGCCCACCGGCGGTCGGTGCGCCTTATAAAACGTCGCCGCGGCCGCGGCTGCAGAGATACGGAGCGGGGTGGGGCGGGCGCGTCTTATCGTCGGCGAGTTCCGTGTGGTGACACGAGCCGCTCGCTCTTGAGCCCTTATCGCACCCTTATTATCTGGCGCGACTCATCTGCTTTGAGGAAGAGCGCCCGGTTGCTTCGACGTGGATGGCAGCAGGGGGCATCCAGAGCAAGATCCAGGTGCGCTATCATCGACTTGAGTGTTAGCCTGACGGCCGCCCCAAAGGGTCGCCCATCGCACATTACCCTTACGCATAGGGCGCCTCAGTGCGCCGCATAGAGGCGCCCTATTTACTCCGTCCGACGTGCGCCGCTGCGCGCGTGATCCTCGAATGTAGAGAGGAAGCGGAAATCGAGTCGACCGGTTAATAAAAGTACGGTATATACCGGGCGACACTTAACCAGGTTGTACTGGTGAAGTATTATTTCAAACCCCCGTTCTCATTTTCTTCTTCGGCTTAGAAAGAAAGCATTGGTTTTTACTGCAGAAAATGAACCATTATTGTTATTTCATTTTATTTTTATTTATTTACTTAATTTCACGCCGCTACCTCAGCACCGGTACGCCACTGCGACGTTATGACATTTGTTTGCATATTAACCTCGCCGCTTTGGCGCAGAAAATGTTCTCGCAACTTGCCAGGTTAGATCTTGGGTTTCTTTAAGATTAATCCTTCTTCAGTGATTAACAATTGACGCTTTCAAAATGCATAACGTCACTGTAAGCTGCTCCGTGCGCGAAATTCAGGGCATCGGCCCTCACAATAATTCACTTTTGCGTCTTTCATGTCTAACCAAGTCTTCTTTGATGGTAACAGTGGCATAATTTACCATTACACCCACTGCCACTACCGCTCAACTACACAGAGATGACACCCTCCCTGCTGCTGACAAAGGCAGCAGGAGTTAAACTTGAAGTTCAGGCGAAGCAGACGCATGTTGTACGCTACAAGATGCTCACTCTCACGAACCAACCAACCGCCACCGCATCGGAGTCACGTGTTATCCGTAGAGCGCCCTCTGTCACATTCGTGCGTCCGCAGTGTGAAGGTGAATATAGCTACATGAACACACACAAAACAAAAAAACTCTGCCAGACTGTTGGAACGATGTTCAGAGACGTAAAGGCAACCATATATTAAATACACGACATGTCCACTAAGTCACTATGGCTATTCAGAGGAAAGTTATGAAACCATCACGAGCAGCAGGAAATCCCTACACCATAGAGTTTCGTACAATTACCACAAGGAACTGTGGCGCTAGTGTCTACGGGCGCCAGCATGGGAATGGTGGGTAGTAGATGGATTTGCCTAAACTTCGTCCTTCTGGATTTAAATGGCTTCATGACATAGCAAATTGATTCTTTTTTGAGAAATTATTGCGTTATAAAAATTACATGTTACATACATACATACATACATACATACATACATACATACATACATACATACATACATACATACATACATACATACATACATACATACATACATACATACATACATACATACATACATACATACATACATACATACATACATACATACATACATGTTACATAGGTATGTTACATGCGTACATACCACATGTTATAATACTATTATAATCATCCTAAAGAAAAAATAAATGTTCCAACTGCTTAAATGTAACTCGCGCGTAACGTACTCCACGCATGGCCATCCATTCAAACCTTAGGCACAAAGAAACTTCCAGAAATAGTCATAACTGTGCTTACTACTGCCCTCTGTTAAAGCGCGGTGCGGCTTCACGGCGACAAGAAACGCCATGCCGTGGAGCCGCAACGGCAATATTTGGTGTATTGCAGTGGAGCCAAACCCCACAAAGTCGCGTGTGATTTGCAATTAGCGTTGTATTTATTGGAATTTCTGCGGCCGGTAATTTGCCACAGAGCTCAGTGCGTTACGCGAGCGGCACATTAAGATATTTTAAATTGCCCTTTATGAGAAACTAGACAACACATTTGCTTTCTTTCTTGTTTTTTTTTTTTAAGTCGTGCCGAGACGTCCCATCATATCCACACATTATCCACGCGTGCTGGAAGTTTCTTTGCGTTCGTGCTCACGCTTCGTAAAGGTAGCACATCGAGACACTCAGCGGCGCATTTTTTTTAAGAACATGTTTAGGTACAGTACGCAGTCCATAGCAGTTTGTATATGCTAAAAAACTTTTCAATATAACGTTTGAACCTTCTGCCGCAGTTCCGGGGAAACAAGACCCGTGCCCTGTTTCGCCGTAATAGAGAAGCCTCTCAGCTACGGAGGCTTCGTTGTCACAGCGAAACACGGCTACACAGTTATCGTAGCAATGCTTTACTTAACACTGGCAACAGCAAGACAAAGATCACAAATAAAGAGCTGGAATTGGCCAGATTATTAATTATGTTTGCTATATCGTCCCTTCAATCGGTCTTGTCACACCGATGCTATTCATGGCGATGCGATGCGTTCAACATCTCGGAGAGATGAGGCATCCCGCAATGGAAGAAAGACAAAAACTACACACTACGGAAAGTGTGATTTTGTGTGTCTGTAACTTACCCCCTAACACCCTTAGAAAAGGGTGTAAAGCAGTGAGTTCCTTGGAGTTAACTATATGCCCAAATGAAAGGGTGATTTCTTGGAAAAGCGTCCTTTTCCGCAATGAGTGTTTTGCCGGAATGCACATTGCATTTTCGTTTTACAGCGATATCCGTTATTGTATAACTACCTCAGTCTTTTGGGTGTCCGCCGAAGTAATCCTGAAGTGCTTTCCAGGACGCTTACAAAAATATAAACCGAGATAAAAAAAAGAACCCCGCCTGGATTCTAACTGCGGTACTACAACTTACCAGTCGGAAGCGTAACCTCTCTGTCATACCGCCGATGATATTGTAGAGAACAATAAATCACCTTGTGAGCGCGGTGACGCTTCAAGCTGCTACGCTAGACTGACGCGATGCTCTGCAGTTTATCTATAAACCAGCACCAAAGGGAAACAATTTAAGGCAAGCTTATCAGTAAGATTTGCAATGCAGGATAGGAGAGAGAAGGTCAAAATAGTTGTGCCTCCCCACTTTGCAACCGGGGGAGGGCGCCACCTCCACAACAAATGTTGTGTTCTTATCGGTAGTAATTTGCTCCGCACACATCCGCCAATGTTTACTCAATACTCCAAGAAGCAGTGCAGGACTTACTGCGCATAATATTGCGCCGCCGCCGATGCTACACTAAAAGTAACATGCGTCTGAAAAGCTATGAGTGACTGACGCGCTGTGATTCGCTCAGGCTCGTCAGCTGATCTAGAAAACGCGACATCGTGCTGAAACAATTTAAACCAAGCCTGTGGTGTAAAAAGCGAATGTTAGCATAGCAAATAAAAGAAGAAACCCTGTCCGCGGGCTTTCTCTATCCACTTCACCACCCAATACGCCATATACAATATGAAGTAGCAGGACGACATCCGTAGCCTACTTCGATTATATACATATATGTATATGACGTGCTCGAACAATGAGTTGGCGGAAACCGCTGGGAAAGAAGCCCACATACGGGTTTTTACTTGCTTAAAATGTTGAAATGCCAGAGCACTCTTAAAATCTGTTAAGTGTATGTTATTCGCACAACACCCTTTTAACACCCTGGAAATAACGAGAGGGAGCACACTAAGGGTGTTCTACTAACAATTAAGTACACCCATTTTCGAAGGAGGAAAGAAAAAGAGAAGGCAGGGATGTTAACCAGAAATGCGTCTGATTGGCTAGCAAACACTGGAGGACGGGAAAGGGGGAATAGAAAGATGAGATAGACAGATAAGTAGGGGGAAAGAAAGACGTGGTGAGTTCGCGCACGCGCGCGGAGTACCTCACCAAGTCAAAGGCGTTTACACAGACCAGACGCCCTCAAGAAAGACAATAGTATCTCCACAGCTTCGTAGACCGATGAGCGGTGGGGACTGTCTTCAAGTATCGCCTGCACGGACAACGGCCGACTGTCCAGACATCGCAACGAAATGTATTTCCGACTGAAATCGACGACAGTGGAATAATAAATATTAGATGTTCTCTTCGCTGCCGCAGACGTCGCATGCAGCACTGTCAGTCATTCCAATCAATGTAGTATAAGCCTTTGTGAAAGCCACTCCTAACCACAGCCACTATACATATGTCGCATATATATATGTATATGTCGCACGTCGGTGAAACCCAGGTGGTGGTCGGAGTTGGAAAGAAGGGTTCAGTTCGTGTAACCTGGTACGCCTTATATTTGGTGTTCCACTCTGCTAGAAAGAGCTCGCGTGCCGTCTCCCGCCTTCCCCGTGTTTCACCTGGTTGTCTCCCAACAATTCACATTGAAAACCACACCAATGGTGTAACCAGTTACAAAATGACAGCAAGCCCGTGCACATTTACAAATGCGATAGCGTATGCGAACAAAGTGCAGGGGACGCATGATGATGATGATGATATATTGGGTTTATTGGCGCGAGGGCCAGGCATGGCCAACGAATACCAAGAAATTGTATGAAGCAGTCCACGAAGTGGTAAGTAACAAATGGTAAATGTAACGTGGCTAATCGTATAGGCCTAAAAATATTCGCTGCAATGGCGATGTATGAATGAACAACTCTAGAGGCGGCAGTATAAAGTTGCAACGCTGACGTGATGAGACGGGCCGCCAGCGGCATTGTAGGCATCGCACTTCGGTGGTGCACGAGATGTGAGATACGGGAAGCCATCCGCGTTAATTCTTTCCGTACCGCGCCCATCGGGCATAGTTAATCAGCCCTCTAACGATGGTTTCATACGCCGCTTTCGACGCTTTCAAAACCTTCCGCGCCGCTCATGGGCACACCGCGCTATCAGACGCGAAGAAGGAGAACTATTTTTATTTTTTTCTAAGCAGTTCGCTTTTCTCCCGCCGCAGCAGGCGGTGAGTTTTGAACGCGCTCCGAAGTTTTTTGCGATCGACAAAGCGTAAAGCACAAGTGGCCGCCCCCTTTATTCGGTTTGAACCATGGTTTGAAGGTCGAAGTACAGGTGTACGCCGTGTCGGTTTCAACCGGCGGCAGCGTGGTGGTCTTTTCTAGACGGCGGCAGCGGCGCGGAAACCAAAACCACAAATTAAAAAAGCGGTCCCGCTGCATCCTTCTTTGCTAAACTGGATGAAGCTCTGGCCTTTTCATACTAAGGGCTGAGAGGGCCGAATATAGACGTGTTGAAAGTGGGAAGAATGCAAAACATTTGGTAAGTATCTTGTTTCTCAGCCGACAACTCGACGTGGACTGTGTAAATACTATTCCAGTAACCTTGCTGCGCTTGCTTCGTACCAAGAAAAGACAGTTTACGAAAAAATTGCACCTGAATAATCCGAATACCTTTCTCTCCCGCCACCCAACCGGGGAGTGATGACGTTGCATACGCCATCACCACCCTTTACTGCCGTCGGTGAGTACAATGGCACCGGACCAATGGCGGTACGGTGTTTTTGCACAGAACGCGAACGCCTGGTCACGGAGAAACAGAGCCACGAGAGCGGTGGATTCGCCGCAGCAACTACTTTTGGTCAAGTGGTGTGGACCATTCAGGCATCCCGTTGCATAGTAAGGCAGTTTGTGAGAGTTTCGCGAACCAGCGCAGCACTAGGCGATAACGAAACTACTGAAACGTGAAAGAGCGGGCGGAAAGGAGTCGAGTCGAGCGAAAACGAAACCTTGCGACCACCCGCGTCGTTGTCAAGGGTAACGTCAATCAGTTTTTTTTCTTCTAAAAATGAAATAGAACTGGACAAATAGCATTTTATTTCGTCGGATACTGCAATACAATTATGTTTCTATAACGAATGGTTCAGTACTAGTGACAGAATTGGAATGTGTACCTTCGTCAACGGGCAAGTGCTTGAATGTCCCAGAAGAGTTTCTGATCGTGGCCTGCATTTACGTCATTTTCTCGTTTACTAAGGCTCTTTTCGCGATAATATTGACGCCTTATAGGTTATCGAGCACTAACCTATCACTATAGCTTGACTTAATATTTTTCTTTAGTGTCGGTTAAACACATCGCGGCCAGAAGTTTCTGCCTTGCTACAAGTTGCATGTCGCGTTTATGCCGCTATCAGAAATATCGCCGATTCTACCCGCAACTAGAGTGGCCACGACCCTCAAGCCGTGATTCCTATATTCCGAGACCGTTGTTTCTTCTCATTGCGTCATATTACGCTATTGAAGGAGAAGTTTCGGAATCCCAAGTTGTGTTCACTTGTGACGACACGCTTGCGCAGGCGCGTGGAGAGCAGGGTTTATTTATTTATTTATTCATTGTACCTTCAAGGCCTCAAGGCGTTACAGAAGGCAGTGGAACGAAATACAGAGCATGTACAGATGACAGTTTATAACAGTAATAATAATAATAATATTAGTTACTTTTTTTGTATTGTGTTGTTAATTGCTCCCCTGCTTCACATGATCCTACGCTGGATTGACTTAAAAAAGAACTTTATTCCTACTTAAAAGGAAAAATTTCTTTTTATGGAAAAATGGAATTTTCTATGGAATAATATTCTATTCAAATATTTAAATATTCCCATTTAAATATCGCCGCCGCCGCCGACAACATCGGCGGCGGCGGCGGCGCGCCGACGTCGTAAAAAAAAACAGCAGTTGGCAACCAAGGCACACAAACCGTGCGGCGTTACGGCGTTGTGTTAGCCCACCAGCCAATCACAGAAGTAAAAAAAAATCATTGTTATGAGACATTTTCAGAATGGCATCGTACTTGATACCTACAGTCCGGAACGTCTGCTGTTCTTGAACAGTCTTTTCATCGGCGGAAGCGATGAGGTTTGCAACAGACATGGATAAAGTGTATGGAGTCACTCTTCAGAAGTCCGCGGTACAGTTCATTTTATTGCTGAGCCAGTTTTACTCATGGAACTTCACTGCCAATTGAAATGAAACTTGACAGTAAATAGTCGCAGCGAAACAAGCGTTTTATTCCAGTTCAATAATTAGGCTTTCACTGTTCCACTATAATGTACGAGTGAGAACATAAAATTACCCACTAATAATTTTATGTTTGTGGTTACCGTTTTATTTAGGTAACAGGGAAAGTTTGAAGTATGAGCTATTTAATTGCAGCCTCGCGGAGGAACAGTGGCCGGCGGTTAAGTTGTATCCGACTATAGTTTGAAGTAGAGCGTACTAGAATGCAGTCTAGTTTACAGTAGAGTGCCATTATATATTGAAGCACTGCTTTCTAGACCTTCAGCGCCGCTTACAGACACTCTGCGCCATTGGACGTGAAGGAGAACTATAATTTAGTTTTCTAAGCAGTTCGATTTTTACCCGCCAGGCGGTAATTTTTGAACGTGCTCTGAAGTTTCGCGATCGTCGAAGTCATAGCTTGGTCTTTATTCTATGGTCATAGAGTTAGTATACCAATTAGTAACTCTATGGTCGAAGTAGAAACCAAAAAATGGCTGCCTCCGCGAGCCGTGCACGCGATTCGAAAGCTCGCAGATCTCGTGATTCCGCTGCGTCTGCGGCTGATATGTTATCGACGGATCGAGCAGCAGCAAATTCGAGGATGCTGCCTTTTCGTAAGCCTTTGACTCTAAGAGCGACGACGACGCAAACCAGCCCTGAACATCGGCGGCCGCAGCCCGGCATACCCAACTGTAAGGCTTGCAGTACAATTTTTGTAGCGAAAACTTTTGATTTTTTTTTCGTATATAGTGCCTATTAGACGGCAATACATTTTGTATATCATCATTTCTGTTACCTTTTTTTTTCTTAGTATATGCAAGCGTGTCTCCCACAATCTTGATTCTGGCAATTTACATCTTTTTTTTATGACATCTATCTCGTTAAAATTTTATGCGTGAAAAGTGCATTCATTCTGCTTTTCATTTATGTATATAACATAAGATACTGAATGTTCGTTCGGAAACAAAAAAAAAACGAAAGCGTAAGTGCTCTTAGAAGCCAGGCAGCACTGCCTACCCTTGTTTGTCGGCGTCGTGTGACTGTCATGAAATTTATTTTTATGCTATGTAATGACAACATTAATATAGATAAGCGAGATTACGTGCAACCACCACACCGACACTCTAATAGAACCTGTAATTATAAACACATCAGGCAGTATCCGACACAGTGCGACACGTTTAGATATTCATATTTCCTATCGGAAATTGAAATCTGGAATTCGTTACCAAAGGAAATTGTAAAATCAGAGTCTGTGGATGGCTTTGTCGCAAAATTGGAGCCGTATTTTGGCTGTTCATGAAAGTATTTGAGTGCGTAGTTCAAAGGTAATGCGTTGGTATAGTGATTGGACACTAGTGCACGTGTGATTGCATACTGTCTTATGATTTCAAATGTAAATATTGCAATGTGCTGAATAGTGGTGTTTTATAGATCCACGATAACTACAAGAATGTTATACGACTAATATTGCAATTGTTTTGAGCACATTTTGTTATTGCTTGATTCATGAGAAACAAAGAAAGTGTCTTGTGTTGAATACCAGTGCTGTTGTATGACAGCTTTTTTTTTTGCTTTATATATTTTTTGTTTTTCCGTGTTCCGTGTTCCCATACTCATGTGTATATTTTACAATCCACTTCCTGTTTGGGCTTGTGCAAAGGCCTACAGTATTGTTAAATAAAATAAAAATAAATATATCTCGCTCAACCTACAAAAAACCTATTTTCCCCATGGTACCGAAAGAGTTAGCTTGACGTTTACTGCCCATTCCACTCAGACCAGTAACACAGCAGCTCGGGAGGAGCGCTAGTGTGCTCGTTGCGCGTGCACATACAACCATAGAATAAAGAACGAACTTATACAACGGCCATGCTAGTCGCGGAACGAAGGACGCGGCCCTGGCTCCGTCACCGAGGTCATTGAGCACATATAGCGTTGACGATGCATCTGTTTTGTCGTTTTACAGCCAAGCTGTATATGCCTAGTTTCCAGTGGATCGATGTCCATACACCAGAAACCATGAGCCAATCCCGAAGATAGCGAAATACTGGGCCAACCCGCGGCGGAGGTGAAGCAGCTAGGCTTCAAGCATTCTGCCAACTTGCAGAGAAGTTTTATAGCGTGGATCCAATTACAACCGGTATCAGATATTAAGCTGAATATAAGGAAACATACTACACTTTGACCCACGTCGATCGGCCATGTCTTAAAACCCCTTAAACTTCGTAACGTAGTGCCACGCTTTGAAGAATGCCGCCTCCTCCTCGCGCGCTCAGGCCGAGGCCGACGCCGCGTCGCTATTGGCCTAATAGCATCACGTGAGCCCTCGCGCTGTGCATCAGCGCCATTTTTGCTCGATAAGCGTCTACGGAGTGGTGAGGAGCGCATGTTGGCGCCGTTGCTACGCTCGAGCAGTGTAGGCGGCGCCACGGTCGAGGAGGGAGCGTGAAAGAGAGGAGAAATTAGGAGTGAATACAAAGGAGGTGAGTGTCGCTACTTTGCGACGTTTAAGGGGTTTTACCATGTCTACGTTCGCACCGTCCTCTCTCAGTCGGCGTTCTAAGCGCTTGCGTATCCCCTTACGAACTGCCGTGGTGGCGGTCCCGTCTGAACGTCACGCATGTCTAGCTTCCTCCGGTTCTTCATTGCGGCGGTCCCGTCGTCCGCGCGAATGTATAAAAACACAGTAAATGAGTCCGCACCAATGTTCAAAATTCCGTGTCGTATGCTAAACAGCTTCGCTGGTCATCCACCTTTATTCACACAGTGGAATGGCTCATGATTTTTTGCAGTCAATACACTCCACGTCTCTGGAGACCCTTACTCTAAACCTCCGCATGCGTGCCACGTATCCGCTGTTGAGCAGGAATGCAAGACAACGGCGGTGAGGTGAACGAATGTGCCTCGAGCGTCCGTATAATTGCTATCGCACTAATCATATATAGACATCGGCAAGATAGTTAAGATTCATAATTGATTTCTTAGTCAACCAAGCCTACCGTTAGACTAGTCCATTTTGCTGGTGTCTATTGTTCTAAATAGAACATTGAAACAGCAGCAGAGTTGTCTTTCGCGACTTTTGCTTCGAAAACAAAGGAACTCACGAAAGAAAATGGTCAAGCACTTTTCAAGCAAAGCTTGTATTCGCTCACAAGTTTCAGTGGCGTTGTGGTCACAGAAAAAAAAACAGTTGCTCCCGGAGCAGAGCAGCGGCAGGAAAGGGCGGTTTGACGAGTTGACAGCTGCGCCGGCACACGAGTCATTAGGAAGGATTCCAGCTGCATAGGCGCGCGCCCACGCCGCGCGCGCAACCAATCAGAACTGTTTCGCTTCCGCCGGGGAGAGAAAGGTCAGGAAAGGGTTTCGCGTGCGCCGGCTTCGCTTCCGTTCAGTTCAGTCTCGGAAAATGGGTGGGACGGCCACGCGTTGTGCGTTCTCCCGAGGAACGGGCAGCGTTCGACAAGCGGCGGCAAGAACTTGCCCGTGAAAGCGCTCGCTGGCTTCGCTTCCGTTCAGTCTCGGAAAACTGATGGGACGGCCACGTGTAGTGTTCCCCGAGGAACAGGCAGCCTTCGACAAACGGCGGCGAGAACTCGCCCGAGCCCAGGCAATCCGACAGTAACAAAAAGATCCCGAGCCGAGGCAATGGAAGGCCGGTGCAATCCGGCACGATTACCTGGGGGTTACTTAATCTTGATGAAGGTCAAGTGCATGCAGGACAAGCTTCACTTAGCCCCATTTTTCGATAGGGGAAACAGTTTTTTTTTATAAAGACAATACTTAAATGCAGCTGTTGGTCCTTGGTGTTGCATGACAAAAAAAGTCCGAAAAAAAAGTGGTTCACAGGAAGATGGAGATTTAAAGTGATTAACAGTGGTACAAGAAATGTCACTGGATCCACCATTCTGACAAGGGAACTTGTCCTTGCACCTTATGAAGACAAGTTTTCATACGAACATTGACATCGGCAACATTCCTTGTTCTACTACTGTTTGAGGGGCGACACCATATTTTCTAGCTTGAATTACGTATTGCATATTAAAATGTACATGTCCCACTGCGAGCTGGCAAAATTTGAGCGCATTTGATGCAGTAGAAAATTTGCATTCAAATTTCTGTGCGAGTTAATGGAGGCACAATTTAACAGTGATGACCTTGCTGTGACATTGGGTGCCAGTGCATAGAGCAAGGCACCCAACGTGGCTTTGAACTGTTTCATTGACAACACAGCAGTGGACCCTCATTTCCTGACAGCCCACAGCTGTGCCATGAGCGATCGTCAGTGGGAGAGGTGTAAAGGCAGCGATTTCAAATTGAAATTTCGAGTTAAGGTATGCGCTGAGGGCCCAGTTTTTTTTTTGTGTATGACCATACTGGGCCCTCTACTCTCAGTTACTCTAAAAGGTTGCAATTTCGCTTGAAACGCAAAGCATTCATTGCGATAGAAAATTAGACAGCTATACACAGTAAGGTTGGTAGTTTTGTAAGCTGTACAAACTACTGTAAACATTCGCTTACAAACTAACAAGCACAGCGTCACGTGAGCACAGGCAACCATGAGCACATCTCACTCTATGACCGCAGCCACTTGCTGTCATCACACTGCCTTGCTAAGAGCAACAGCAGTGGCGAGGAAATACCCCTTCGTGCTGCCTATTATTTCAATGAGAACTAGGCACGCAAGAACACAACGCACACAAAGCCATCAGCTATCTCAGGTCGACTAGCCTTCAAACCTGCTACAGATTATGTCCAAGACCTGCGCAACCGTGCTCAGCAGTGCCATGCGCAGTCACAGCCGCAGTAGAAGCGGAGACCCATGCTACCTTGCCCCCCCCTTGTACACACAAAAAGTCGGCGTGAACCCTGCCCGCCTTACTCCCTTGTGTGCACGAGAAGACGCTGCTGCACCAAGCCACCATCCCGTCTCGGCTCACCATGGCACCCTCCCCTTGCATCTACAACAAACAGGGCATGGCCACAACCTTATCACACTTGAACTCTCTATACGGAACCTCACTGCAATGGCAGAAATTCGCCTGGAGTGTTCACATAACTGCTATCACAATAATAAACTGAGAACAGCTGGACGACCGTGTCATAGCCCCTTTAATTCTGATAACATGGCATATTTTACAAGGTGTATATAGGCACATTTGTGTGCCAAAATATTGCAATGTTTTGAGTGCTTGATGCACAATTTGTATAAAATATATGCTTGTATAATTTAACTGTTGGAAATTCAGTGCCCAATCTGTCATCTATGCTTCTTTCCGTATTTTTTTTTTTTGCACTGTTAAAACACTGCAAGCCTTTGTTTCCTATTGAAGACAGACAAACAACTGATGACAGCAGTTATTATTTTTAACACAAAAGACAGTGTCCCCAAGTGCAGCAACCAAGCCTTGTCCAGCCAGCTTCAGCGACGATCTGCTTTGCCCACACCCCTTCGGCCGGCCAGCAGGTGTTTGGGCCTGAGGCTGGGGATGGTGCGGTCGCCTTCTCCTTTCCTGGCCTGCCTGTTCATTGGCCGTTGAGCCTTCTTGTTCAGTTTCTTCACCTTTGTCCTCATCTGCATACACATCACGACAATGACGACAGGAAGGCACCCACAAAGACAACTAATGCAACAGCACATCTAATCAACCTCATACAAGTTGGCCCAGAATTATGCAAGTAGATTGAATTACAGAATTACAATTTACATGCTGAAGTGGCACTGGGGTGCCAAATTTCCTTTCACTTCAGCAAGCATGAACACAGGAGCGAACTTCCACCGGGTTCCATCACCCACCTCAAGGCAAAACAGCATGCACCCAACAATAAAGAATGACGAAAAGCTAACAAATAGGAATGGCAGTTCTGTCTTACAAGCACATCCTTTACACTAAGAGGTGATGGCGATGGCAATTGCTGCAGTGCTTGCATGCTCCCTATTGTTAAATTAAAGTTACATTCCATGAATGACCACTATATATAGGACAAGGAGTGACATTCATATGCTTTCTCTGGAAGAAAGCTTCAACCTACATACTGGTTTATATGTTATATGTAGTTCCCAGTGCAAATGTAAGCCTACAAGCAAGAATATCACTTATACAGGTCCCTTGCAGATCACTTTGCTATCAGAGCGTGGTTGATTTCTGTTCAAGCTGCTAGGTGATGAAGGTTTGGTGCATGCACTGCACCAAATTAAGGTCCTTACAAATTAGTTTTTAAAAGAGCTTTCTACATTTGGTTGTATTCAGCACTCCCACAAAAATTTTTTTCTTTTCATGTGTTTTCTGTTTGTTTGGTTTTTTGATGCACATGTTCTTTCCACTCGACATAACTTTTGTTGCATCCAGCTGGTTTCTGCTACGCATGCATGGCTTTGATTGCATCCAGGTTAGCATTTCTTTATATATTCATATTGTTTTCTAATAAACTTTTAGGTGAGCATGAACACTTGTGTTGTGATCCTCTTCATCGTAGCCTAGTTAGCACAGCTGCTTGTAAAATATGAGCTACCACCAAACTCGCCCAAGTTTCCTTACTAGTGCATGCATTGACTATACTTTCATCCATTTGTAGTGAGAGCACGACAATAGTCAAATTGGAGAGTGACCGAGCCGCATTTGAGCATACAGCAACGTGTCGCCAAGCTTTATCAGCCACTCATGTAATAAAGGCTCTTATCTTCAGAAAATTCTGTTACTTAAAACTACCAATTATTAAAATATTTGGGCAGTTCCTGACAAATCAGAATTACTGGTTGGCAACTTGCATTTACATCCATGGAACGATAATAGTGTGAATATTCAGCTTTCATACTGAATGCATGCAACTTACCGTCGCGTCGCGGATGCCCGATTGGTCTCTTGGAGTCCTCGAGCTGCTGCGCACACGGCCTTCGCTGTCCTCCCGCTTCCTCTTCAAAGGTCGCGGCGTTCTCACCTCTGATGCAGCTCTCTTGAAATGTGTCTGAAACAGAAAGGAAAAGGTTTCTCTCTCTATAACAAAGACCTGTTTTTATTCCGTACAGTAAGGAATAAATACAGTACGCTCCCTTCAAAACAAATGCAAAGGGATTTTTAAAAGCCATATTATGAGAACCTTGGCATTGGACTAAATTGAAGATACCCTAATAAGCATCTTAACAGGAACTCCCCCCAAATCCCCTGAACAGCTTCTGAAAGCAGCAATCTTCCCCTCCAACCTCTTCCAAGCGCTCCTGCTACAGCGAAAGCTCCTTCACTGTGGCGACATGGCACAGTCATATTAGCGGCAGCTTGGCATCTTCTCACGCTCTGCATGCAAGGAGCTGCAAAAATTTTGGCTCTTCTTGCAGTGTTCTCGCCATTTCTCAGTACTGTAATATTGTGTAGATACAATCATGATTGCTCAACCAATGCAATGGCCCTCTATGTTTGTAACCTCTAAAACTTGTGAGAGTTTATATTGCAAGGGGTCTACATCACCACGCAAAATGGGATATCAATAAGTGGGGAGGGGGGAAAGCACATGCATAAATTCGTGGTTTAGCAATGTTGTTTGTTACTTCAACAATAACATTACAAGTTTTAAAGACCACGTTCAACAAACTTCCAAGATATATGACAAAGTAATAGTCACAAAATACTTACCCGGCCCTTGTCAAGCTCCACACCAAGTTCAGACATTTCAGAGCGCAATCTGCTCACGCTGCGTTCCCTCTGGAATGGGAAAAGAAATCTTTTGTAGGCACATTATTTTCCAAAGATAATGACAGGAAAAAGATAGCCTACCTTCTTCATTATTGGCCTTGAAACCTTAGGTTTCGTGGTGTTGTCGATCTTGGCATTAATTGCCAAAATGGCCTTCTTCTTTCGGATCCTGGGAAAGTGAGAACACAAAAATTCCAATGGTAGGTGAAATACCATGTTCCAAAATGACTATGATGATCATAGTATAGAGGCAACAGAATATAAATTATTTCATACTGAAGAGAGACTCCTTTAGCATATGCTAAGACCTCCGTACAGAAGCATTTCTACGCTACACAATTAACAAAATTTCAGATAAGAGTATCAGAAATGAGACCTGCGACCATGCATTCAGCATCACAGCACTATAGCAATGGTACTGCTACTACAAACACACAAGCTTACAGCCATTTTCTCCACACAGGACACTTACATTCATAGGGCAGTATCATTGGTCGATCACTTGTACGGATATCAATCATTTACCAAACATGTCAATGAGATATCGTTTTGAATGTTCATGCAAAAGTGGAAGTAGTCCCGAGGGTGCTCAACTGAAAGAGTTGCTTGGACACTTGGGCTGCACTGTAGCTCCTTCCTGAACTTTTTTCAGGATTTGGAGCTTCACTTTCATTTTTCTTTAACTAGCACTTCCCTCCTATACTGCATGGAGAGCTTACACAATGATAAAGGATAATAAACTTTGTGCTCTGCTGACTACATTATAAACATTATTATAAACATAGTCATGGAGCAGCACCTTGCAAGAAGTGACCTCACCAAAGTACTCAAACAACATGTTTGAAGTGTCTTGCAAGCATTTAAAAGTACCATGTACTATTTGAGTATTTGTTGCAAAAGTTCACAGGCCAATGTGCTCATGGCCAACTTGGCTACATGGCATCATTTCCAATCTGACAAGGAAAAATTTGACCTGGCACCTTAGTGACAAGGAGTACCCCAGTTGTAGCCATCACAGAAATATAACCATAAAGTGAATCTTATACAGAAAACAATATAAAGGTACAAAAGGGAGCTTGATACTAAATTACTTCACAGGAACAGCTCAACAAACAGAATCAACAGTAAATTTCCTTACGACAGTCCAAGCAAATGATGAAATCAATCACTATGATGCCGCAAGAAACGAACGTAAAAGAGAAAAGCATGGTGTGCTTACTGTCGAGCAAGGCTCCTGATTTCCTTCATCTCTTCATCTTCCTCACTTTCTGGGAAATCGTAGAAGCCAGCCTGCTCTCGCAACTCTTCCTCTGCTTCAAGTTGCTTCAGTTTCTGCACATTGAACCATATATGACATCAGGCCAGCACTGAGGTGCCATGAGATCATTTAGTGAGACAGAATTTTGGCGACAGTACACAAAGCAAACTACCACAACTCACGTTAACCTTCACAAGCATACCCAACCCAAAGTACCGAACAGCCAATAAAATCCAAGTGCCCTCCTATATGAGCCACAGCAATTAAATTCTTGTTTAAAGTTGCCATCTATAAACACACAATCACAATTCAGTAAGGTGTGGAAAAGACACTTGACAGCTATAACACCGGTGAAGCATATGGTAAGTATCTTATGTATCATGTGTCTCAATAAAAGGCAGAAAGCTTATGGCAATGGTACACTCAAAAGGTCCATAAGGAAAACGCTGGCACCATTAAAGATTATGACCTGCACAGATGAGATGCACATTTATTCAATATGGTAAATGTGGGTAGGTATGAAGCCAGTTTATTAGGACATTATGCACTCAGCCATATATAACCGGTGCACACACCTAAACTTAAGAACTTTGTAGGACACCAGTACATATGTGTATGAAATTTAGTCATACACATATGCCCAAGTGGCTGCAATAAAATAGGGCAGATTCCGCAGACTTTTTGTGGTGTAAGCTACAAACATCCTTATTAACGGCAAATTTCAGCACTCATGTTTACCATCGATGAGACAATTTTACTTAGCAAAAGAGGTAGGCACAACCACATCAGTTTTCTACTTATGGGGATAATGGCACAAATATATGTACCCATTCCTTCTCAAAAACCGACAATGTCCTCCCCAAAGATAGTGCTTTCAAGTTTCTTGAGCCAAACAGCATGAGATCTTTAAAACTTTGATGCCCCACAGGCAGAATAAAAGTTGTCTCTCTCACAAAGGACAATTATAGAGTGGTATCTAATGCCAGCCAGGAGCTCTAATTTTAAAATGCAGAATAAAGCACACAATGCCTGCACTTCTAGCATGCTGCCAACAAAGTGTTCCTAATAAGATGTTCCAAGTGCACTCGCAATAAGAAACGCATGCTTTATAGAATTCCAAATGTTCTCGCACCTCAAATATTTCGGGATCAATGTAGTCAGCAATGTTGTGCCCTTCCCAAATCTCGGGAACAACATCATACTTCTCATCTTCAGGCAAGTCATACTTTTCTGGAGACAGAACAAAAGGCATCAAGCGTGGGCATTAAAATCACTCATGAAGGTCACACAGAAGCACAACGCATTGTTAAAGAAGCCGCCGTTACTCACTCTTCAGATCCAGTATGTAGTCATCCCCAAGCTCAGCCTCAATCTCACGTTCCTAAAGAAACAGGGCGAAAAGAATAATCAGCAAAAAAGTGCAAAACAATGTCAACAAATTCCAGAAGGTGATATTAATAATGTGCATGCAATAAAAGAACCAACAGCGGGCTAAGAAGGCAAGCCCCAACATGGAGCCAACAACAAAAATATTAATTCTGGGGTTTTACGTGCCGAAACCACAATCTGATTATGAGGCACACATGAGTCAAGAACTCAGGATTAATTTTGACAACATAGGTCTTTTAAAGTGCACCCTACAACGTACATGAGCATTTTTGCATTCAGACTCCAAGCGGCCTGAAACAAAAGCATGCCTTCCTTGTCCTGTCTTTGTGCTGTTCACCGGAAAGTTAATATGTGCCAACAAGCTACCATAGTGGGCAACATTTCGACTGGTACTTGTATTTGTCAGGGCCCCGATAAAGAAAAGTCAATACTGGTCGTCATCATGTTCTCAATGAAGGCAAGCCAATGCTCGTCTTTGTTAAAGGAGTACCGACAGATATTTTTGAGGTTGTAGAAACTCTACAACATGCTTCTCATATTAAAAGGATGACATTTAGCAAGTATGCAGGCTGTGCAACAATTATGTGCTTTAATTTTATAATACTGAAGTTTGTCCCAAAATGATGGACCTGAGGGGGCATTCTGTAAGAGCCCACCTAGCGGACTGTCCATGGCAGTCGCCACTGGCTGGCTGGAGCTGTACCGGCAAGAAGGAGATAGGCTAAGGGCACTAGCTTCCTTCTCGCTGGTACCCTGGCCCAGCCAATCAACACTTCAGCCGCAGCCGAAATGTACAGTCCACTAGGTTGACTCTTACAGAACACAAAATTAATCTGGATCCCCTCACTACAGCATGCCACATAATAAAATCGTGGTTTTGACACATAAAACCTAAGAATTTAATCTAATTTTAAACTAAAGTAGTATAAAATTAAAGCACATAATTGTTGCACAGCCTTCATACTTGCTGTGAACCAATGTGGATAACATGGTTGTCACTATCAACATGATCACAGAGGACCATTGTAAAGTTTTGAAGGCATGTGGCCAATGCACTCACTGAGTCAGAACAGAAGTTTTGTTTACTGCAACTGCTATCACTATAGACACAATCATGGATGGTGCAACCATCCAATTATGAAGGCACCCGATGTGTGCTCCGAGTAAACACAAAACTATGGTTTGCTGCAACTGCTGCATATGGAACTGCAGTTGCTATCAATGCGATTATGGACAGCGACCACGCAGTTCTGAAGGCCTGTGGTCAAAACGCCCACTTAGTCGGAACAAAACTACTGTTTGCTGAAACCGTTGCAGACGCAATATGGTTCATGGATGGAGACTACGCAGTTATGAAAGCACTTGGCCGACACAGTGTTCTACACAGTGGTAAACGCAAGAATAAAGGCTATAAAGACACAGATAGGCACGAAGCATTCCTTGTATGATTTCCGCTGATGACTATGCCAGTGCGGACTCTGTGGCCTCATTTCAGTTGGGCTTTTGCTCTTTTGCATCGTGCATTTTCAGCGCTCCGAGAGCTGTTCAAGTTAAATGATGTCCGGCCAAATACGCCAGAATTAACTAGGGTTTGGTTCCACATGCTCGCTGGAGCCACAGGAAAAGTCCGAATTATCAGATTTTCTGAATTAGTGAGGGTTGAATTAACAAGGTTTCACTGTGTATACTTTAGTACACAGCATGCTTTGCGATCAGAAAAAGAATCTAATGGCTAGACTACCCAAAAATGCTGCTTTTCCTGTAGCCAAGCATTAAGGAAATGTGCATTTCCGTACATTCCACAAGTGGCGGGAAATAGTTGCTTGCAATGCATTGCATGCCACATGCATGCGTCACCACGCAAAGCATGTTGTATTTACACCATCTAGACAAAATTTGCCCAGACATTTGTCCCTAGTAAGCAATAGTTTGTTATAACCAGGCCTGTTAAAGGCAGAAGTTGTAGCCCTGATAATATACTGGCAGATCAAACTAAGTGACAAGAATGGTTCGTTATATGCAGATCCATTGTAACAGACTTGTATACTATATTCCAGTAAGTTTTAAGTTTTGATGGACACTCTGGATCTTGCCAGTATATCTTTCAGGTTTTACAGACAAACCTTTATTTAATGCAAGAAAATGGCAAGTTGAAAATACCATGCCATTACTCCTTTTTAGAGCCCTGACAAAGACTTTGTTGAAATGTTGGCTCCTAGCTTAAGCTTCCATTATTCTGTCACTGATGATCACTTCAAATGTCCACCTTTCTGTCGATCATTTGTCTCGTTCACATGCAATAAAAAGAATGTCGTACCAGTTTCTTCTTGGCCCCATCTGCCTCCATCTTCTTCTGAAGTGCACCTTCAGGTATGAAAGGTGGTCGCTCCTGAACATAAGGTGTGCATTTTGAAGACAAAACATCAAGGAATGATTTCAGCAAGTTTTGAAACACTGAGAGCAAGTCCACATTCAATTAGTGAAGCAAAGTAAACAACCACAATGGCCTTAACAAGGCATTATATGGCAAAGTGCACATTTACTTTCACACCTCAGAAACATTTAGAAACATTTATTTAGGGGCCAAAAAGGCCCCTAAATACCTTAGCTTCAAACCTGAGCAACATTGGAATGGCTGCAATGCCTTTCAAGAATGCACTCCTGAAGAAATTTTCAGAAGGGAACTATAACATGACTGAAGACAGTCATACCTGCCAACCTGGCGAGATAAAAAATCGGGAGACCTTTAATTAGCGCCAACAAGGGAGAGGAGGGGGGGGGGTTGCATTTACTGTTTCAACTTCCGGTGGGACTGGCGCTCTGCTCACTTCAAACATTTGCCGGAGTAGCTTTGCTCAAAACATGGTCCACACTGGCACCCCTTCACTGGCAGCAGGTGTTAGAGGGTTGCGGTGCGCATCGATGAACGGAATTCAGTCCTAGTTTTTCGCGCCGTGCTAAAAATACTCGCACACTGCGTAGCTGTGCGGTATTATGAGTAAATCCAGCATCACCTTAGCAACTCGGTGAAACATGTTTTCCATCAGTGTTCTTAATTTTTCCAACCATAGACCACAGCACTCATTTCTTCATTCAGAATGTCCTCTGGAAGACTGTACACCTGTAGTGTGGCAAACTAAGCTTCGAAAGCATCTAAGGCGTCTTCAGCAGATTCATTGGAATCTCGGGGCCGCAGCTGAGGGAAACTCTGAATAAAGAAACAAAGGCTCGAAAGCGGTGCCTGTGAAATAAATTTCAAGTTGGCCACCTCCGCATTCTTCAGAGTTGCGTTCACATCCATAACACTTCGCCTCGTCGCATTTCTGAAACATTTTCCGTAGAAAAGGCTCAACGTGGTTGCTGACACTAAGGGGTACATTGTGTTCGGCCAGGAATCTCGTAAACAGGCACTCCACACATATGACACTGTCGTTGCAGTTGTTCCGGAGAGAGTTCACTATGCTGTCTTGCTGCTCAGCAGTGCGAACATAGCTTTGATGCTTCGCCGTAGAAACATGTAGTTTGAAGTCGCCTTTGCCACTGTGAGGCAAGCTGACGTCGCATCCACACGTCGTACAAAATGCAAAATGTTCTCCTTTTCTTGATGTCAAAAAGCACGGAAATTCAGAAGTGCAAGATCGCAAAAACTTCTGCAAATACCTTTTCTTGGGCTTTGATAGCACCATGGCACTAAGCACACGAGCTTTCTGACTTTACATGGTGCACCGCACACCCGGCCTGCCCAACACTAATCATACACACAAACAGCCATAACAATGCACCATGGAGGAAGGCCTGCATGAAATGCAAGAGCTACATTGGCTCTGGCTTTGGTCGGCTTACTAGGCACCATAGTTGGCTGCTTAGTCGATGATACCAATGGTGCTAGTGCAGCCATTGTTGGTGATGCTGACGATTACGATGTCGTTGCAGATTCTGCAGTGCCGGTTTTGTAAAAACCATTATTGCATAACAGAGACAACTTTTCGGGAGATACCTAAAAGTCAGTGATCGTACAATTGGAAAGTTCAGCTAAAAATCGGGAGTCTCCTGGGCGAATCAGGAGGGTTGGCAAGTATGCAAAGTGCAATGTTTACTCTCCCCATTTCATCTCCACTCATCAGTTCCTCCAACCTAGGGCAACAATGACTGCAATGCCCTGCCTGTCTCTCTAATTTTTTTGTTTCTATGGCATGATTATGGTAACCCTTAAAGGCTGGCATCTGACAGACTCACAAGGGCAACAAAACAACAGTGACAGGACAGGGCAAGAGGTGTTAAACATCTCCCATGTGTGCACATCTCAAAGGATGTGCATGCATGTACCCAATGGCTTTGGGCCATTTTGGGCCATCATAGAGACCCTAACATCATTACTGACTTTGCCTAAGGTGGAAGAGGAGCAGGCGTTCGCTTAGCCACAGGACAGAGCAAGCAATTTTTTAAGCAAGGTTCCCTGCTGCATGCAGAATAATATTTTATCTGCATGTCCAAAGCGCATTCCCCGATTTTGCAGCGTCGCAGGTTGTACGACAGAATAACGCAGTTCCAGAAAACTACCCCCTAGGGACAATGCATTAAAAACCGTGATTATGCGATATGAGATGATGCACGTGAGATGATCTCACAAGATGGCCTGTGCAAAGCTGAAAATTCAATGGCAGATGTGCGAGAAACGCTGCCAGCCTCCAGCAGCTCCCTTGCAGAGCCGTCCTCTCTACCAAGAGGGTGAGAGCACCCCTTCACATCTTGTTCCAAAGTTTCAACTGTATTCTGGGCTCCCTCCTAGCCTCCTTTTTCCTTCCCATGTGCTTGCTGCTGGTTAATTTTCCTTCCCTATCTTTACGTCACTCAACCACTGCCCGCCTTAATGCTATCACTGCCATCTCCTTGCGGTTTCTTTTTCTCTATGTTTTCTCTCACGAGGGTCCTTTCATTTTATCAGTCGTGATCGAAACGAACAGCACTCGCACAGCAAAGGAACTGAGCTGTCTCCATCTTCGTCTTCAGTAATGTGTCGGGCAAGTGTGACACACAGTGTCACGGAAACGAACAATGCAGATGCTCACAGACAAGCAAGAGATTATCGAAGAAGCAGAGAAATGGCATGGAGCCACAAAGGCTAGCATCACCCGGGATTACATAATTTTTGTTGATGACCATTTTGGCAAACAAGGATGCCATAATGACAGAGTGCAACAATTCCTATAGGCGATGTGGTCAGAGGGAACACCGAAAAAAACCTGGGGAAAGGGGAGGAAGGGAGGTACTCCCGGTCAATCCCTTTTGAAATAGTTAAACTTGCACAAGATTTTGCTTGACTGCACCGGACGCATCTGCTTATACAGTCAACAGCGTTTTTGCCGGTGCGTCAAGCTTGCTATTTCTGCACATACCAAGAGTGCTGTCAGCTGTACAGTACTCAAACCATCCAGCGCCGGGTCTTGTAATAGTGAAACTATCTCTGGAAGTGATCACTTGAGAATACCGCCCCAGCGCATATGGAAACCGTGAAAGCATGTGTGAACGTCTAACCGATTAATCACTGGGAGGCATGCAGATTGTATCCAACATGCATGTTCCCGTCTGCAGTTCAGAGCTTTTTGTCTACATGTCAGCACGCAAGACTTATCCTGTCATTCGTCAAGGGGACATGTGAGGAGGCTTTGCCTCATGCTGACGCGGCTGGTTGCCACCTCAAGCGAGGCCGATGCCACAGATGCCGCCATGTCTGCGCCTAGGTTCACAAATGTGCTATACATATACAACATCAGTAACATTTGGAGGTCCGTCAGTACAGGCGACACCGTAGGCGATCTTCTTGTGGATGTTGCTGCACTTTAAAGACAGCTCAACTGCGTGGCTTAAACAAAGTCTATAAGAAACTGACCTACATTTCTCGCTTGGTCCCAGAAGGACATATAACCGGATTTCCACTGTACTCTGAACCTTTGCAGGAATAAAAAATACTTATAAACATCTGCCAATTACTTTTAACATTAAGCAGCACAGGATTGGAAGCCAGTATGTATATTTAAAGTGTGATGGTTTCAAAACTATAAGGCAAACACTGTTTCCATAGTCTCACATTCCAAAGCCCTCTATCATGCCATGTGGATCATCACCGTATGGATCCATATGGCGAGGTAACATTATGGCAAAGCTGAGACACAAAACATCTGCAGGCCTACCTTGCTGTCCCTGGGCGTGGGCATGGCAACGTGCAGACGATTGAGAATGCCCTCGATCTTCCTGCCCTGCATTTTCACTTCCAGTCGGTGGGCCATAAGCCGGTCACAGGCCTCGTTGCGCACCTCGGCCACGCCCTCTTCAGTCACAGTGCTCATCTCCAGCACAGGAATCGACTCCTCGGCCAACTTTGAGAACAGGGCCTGAAAGTACGGCCCCTCAAGGTCCATCACTTCACAGGACGCGGCTGCATTTTGCTCAATACAACTACAGTAATCCCTTGTTATAACCAAGTCATTTTCCTTGAAATATTGCTTTAATCGAAATTTCTTAGTCCCAAGCCAAACGCATACATCCTACCATATGAAATGCAACAAGCTCTGTCGTTTAGAACAGCAATACCCGTCACATCTAAACATGTGGATTTTTTTCTCTCAAAGATCAAACAAATCATCATGCTGTGTCCCAATTTTGAATTGTGGTCATACTTTAGCCAAATGGAGGCTGCAGTGTGCTGTGACAAAGTCTGAATAATTGCACACATCTGAAAAATAGGTCAGGTACCGTTCATGCCATAAAACATCAAAATCCTCGCTCTCTTCATCTGGGTACATAAGTCGAGATTGAATGTTGGAGTTTTGCAATTACCACCTGAATTTTTACTGAAGCCTCATTTAAGAAGACACTAAAGCAAAATATTAAGCTGAGTTAGATTGATGGATTATTAGAATAGATGTCTACCATAGTTTTCTGTCTGCCAATCCAGTTGATCCTGAATATACAGTCAATTACAATCATATTGAATTATTGTTAATATTGAACAGTTGTAAAATCCCCTTGAACCCATGTAAAAGCATACCGATGTACTATGCGTACACTGAACTCCCGTATGCCAACACATTCAATATATAGAACGATGTGCTGCGGCGTGCACATGCAAGTGCACTTTTCCTAACGAGTATGCCATCACCTATCGCATCGGCGTAAGTGCTTAATGCCGGCAAATTTGAAATGGCACCTATCTGGCAGATGCTGTCAAAGAAGATATTGAATCTGAAGAGCAGTACACATGCCATGAAGGAAAAATTAGCAGTATGCTCAAATTTTGTTTGCTGCGCATATAGATGGCTCATGCAAACTGAAGCTGTTTATTATTAGCAAGTGCAGATCACTACTCTGCTTTAGGAATGCAAAAGGCGTTCCAGTCTGGTTTGTGCTCCACAAGCAAGCAAGCATGGACGACGCTCAAAATTTTCACCGAGTGGCGCCGCACAGGGGATGCCAAACTGGAGATGCTGTGCTGCTGGGTGTTTTGTCTTGTATACAAAAGCCATCTCCGAATGGCATTTTAGGATTCTGCAAGCAACCAAAATGAATTCAACCCCAAACTTCACTTGGACGGATCTTTTTGAATTTTGTGTTGACGGAAGCTCTTGTTCCTGTTTATTATTTTTTGAATTCCTTTTCTAGTGAATTTTTATATCAGGCGCCGGCAAAGAACTCTTCTATCTGATTTCTGAAGTGAAGGCGCTAAAATGACGGAGGACAAAGAAGGAACACACACACACACAGGGCGCCCTGTGTGTGTGTGTGTTCCTTCTTTGTCTACAGTCATTTTAGCGCCTTCACTTCAGAAATCATGCTTAACCAACACGCCCAACTATCCATCCTAACGTCTTCTATCTGTTTAGATACTTTTTCTTTTGTTTTTTGTTAATTTTAAATCAGGCGAAGCGCGGGAAATGGTTGACTTCATGTGTCCATCCAGCTTCCCTCCGCACACACTTGCCACTCGCTCAGCGGTATCACAAGTCGTATCGCCCTCGGTCATCAGCTTCGGCTGCCGTGCTAAGTATGAAGATGGGAAAGATAATAGAGAAGCTTGATCAGGCGTGCAAGGAATGGAGGACAGCCTTCCAAGCATCAGATGAAGATGGCTAAATTGGCGCATCTCATGTCTTATGCAGCTCTGTGGGATTCCCAGTTCTGCGAAGTTTTTTAGATTTCTTTATGATGACAGGTAAGCACAAGTATTTCACTCCAT